>NW_012135081.1:1749974-1787243 GCF_000956105.1 Propithecus coquereli
AATAAAAATTAAAAAAAGAAGTGTCAAAGTGAAATATCAGGGATATCAACTGTCTAACTTAGTACTTAGGGAAATCAGATATTTCATACTTAATAAACTAATAGTTTTTAATGTACAGGTCTTCTGCCTCCTTGGTTGAGTTTATTTCTAAGTACTTTATTCTTTTTGATGCTATTTTAAGTAGCATTAGTTTCTTAATTTTCTTTTCAGGTGGTTTATTGTTAATGTATAGAAACACAACTGATTTTTGAGTGTTGATTTTGTATCCCCCAACTTTGCTGAATTTGTTTATTAATTCTAACAGAGATCAGTTTACTTCTTCCTTCCCAATTTGGTTGCCTTTTATTTCCTTTTGTTGCCTGGTGGCTCTGGCTACTACTTCCAGTACGTTGTTGAATAGAAGTGTTAAGAGTGTACATCCTTGTCTTGTTCCTGATTTTGGAGGAAAAGCTTTCAGATTTTCACCATTAAGTATGATATTAGCTGTGGGTTTTTCATATATGACCTTATTATGTTGAGACAGTTTCCTTCTATTCCTGGTTTTTTGAGTGTTTATCAGGAAAGGGTGTTGAGTATTTTTTTCTGTATCAATTGAAAGGATCCAGTGATTTTTGTCCTTGGTTCTGTTAATGTAGTGTGTACAGTAGTCCCTCCTTATCCAAGGTGGGTGGATATGTTGTAAGATCCCCCTTGGGTGCCTGAAGCCGCAGATAATACCGAATCCCATACATAATAAGAATTATGTTTTTTTGATCTGATAACCAAGATGGCTACTAGGTTACTGACATGTCCCAGGCAAGATGGAGTGGGTGGGAGATTTCATTACGTTATTCAGAATGGAGTACAATTTAAAACATCTTTTTCGTATGGAATTTCCATTTAATATTTTCAGACCATGGTTGACCACAGTAACTGAAACTGTAGAAAGCAAAACTGTGGATAAGAGGGGACTACTGTATTATTAACTACATTTACTGATTTTTGTATATTGAGCCATCTTTGCATCCCAGGAATAAATCCCACCTGGTAGTGGTATATAATTCTTCTAATGTGCTGTTCAATTTGGTTTGCCAGTGCTGTATTTTGTTTGAGATTTTTTGCATTGATTTGCATCAGGGATATAGATCTGTAGTTTTTTTTTTTTTTTCCCTCTCTTATGATATCTTTGACTGGATTGTGTACCAAGGTAGTACTGGCCTTATAAAATGTAAATAAGTTTGGAAGCATTACCTCCTGTTCAGTTTTCTGGAATAGTTTGAGGAAGATTGGGGTTAATTCTTCTTTAAATGTTTGGTAGAATTCTCCAGTGAAACTGTCAGGTCCTGGGCTTTTGTTTGTTGGAGACTTCTGGTTACTGATTCAGTCTCCTTACTAGTTATTTCTGTTTACATTGTCTATTTCTTCAGGATTCAGTCTTGGTAGGTTATATGTTTCTAAGACTTTATTGATTTTTTTTGTAGTTTATCCAATTTGTTGGCATATAATTATTCATAGTAGTCTCTTATAGTTTTTATTTCTGTTATCAGTTGTAATATCTCCTTTTTCATTCCTTATTTTAGTTATTTGAGTCTTTTTTTTCTTAGTTAATTTTGCTAAAGGTTTGTCCATTTTGTTGATATTCTCAAAAAACAAACTCTTGTTGATTTTCCCCCATATTTTTCTGTTCTCTATTTCATTTAATTCTGCTCTAATCTGTATTACTTTTTTCCTTCTGCTAACTTTGGGTTTAGATTGTTCTTTCTTTGATTTCTTGAGTTGTAGATAGATTGGTAATTTGAGATCTTTCTTCTATAACAATTTTTAAAAACTTGCGCATGGTTAAAAAATAATGCCAAAAGACAAAATCTGAAAGAAAATATTTTTAACATATCTCATAGATAAAGGGCTGGTTTCTCTTATATAAGAACACTTAAAAATTAAGGGAAAATAAACACAGAAGCACAATAGAAAAAATGATCAAGCGAAATTAACATCGATTTTACTTAAAAAGAAACAACATAAAATAGTCTCTAAATCCTCTGTAAAGATGTTTAATCTCACTAATGATAAAAGAAATGCAAATTAAAAGTATAATGAGGCCATGGTGGTTCATGCTTGTAATCCCAACACTTTGAGAGGCTGAGGCAAGAGGATTGCTTGAGGCCAGAAAGTTCAAGACAAGCCTGGGCAACACAGTGAGACCCCTGTCTCTACAAAAAAATAAGAAAAGTTAGCTGGGCATGGTGGCATGCTTGTAATCTCAGGTGCTCGGGAGGCTGAAGCAGAAGGATCACTTGAGCCCAGGAGTTTGAGGTTACAGTGATTTATGATTGTGCCACTGCATTCCATCCTGGGTAACAGAGTGAAACACTGTCTCTAAAACAACAACAAAAGACACAAAACTGTGCTGAAATACCAATTCTCAGCTATCGAGTTGGCAACAGTCAAAACGCAGACAACATACTCTGGAGATGAGGCTGTGGGAAACAGGCACGCCTATACATTGCTGGTATGGTATGGTATGGTAAAAACTCTTGAAAGAGAATTTTGAAGATGTAACAAAATTTTTAAAGTATTCGCTTTTTGGTTTAGGGGTCTCACTTACAGGAATTTACTTTGAAGATATACCTCATTAGTATAAAAATATATTTACATAAGGCTATTTGTTGCAGTATTTTTAGTAATTGTAAAATACTGGAAACACATGTCCAAACATAGGGTTGTAGTTGAATAAACTGTAGTATACTATGGAAAACTATGCAGCTATACAAAGGAATAAAGATCTTTAGTAGCTGTTAGAGAATGATTTCCAGGATATATTGTTAAGTAGAAAAAGGAAAGTGCAAAAGATGTATAATATGCTACCTTTCGTATATGAAAGATGGAGAAATGAAAAAATGCACGTCTGCTTATTTTTGCAAAAATATGTGTGTGTGTGTGTGTGTGTGTGTGTGTGTATGTGTTTGTGTATTTATGTATAGGAAGGATAAACTAATACCTAAAGAGTTAAGTTACCTAATTCAGGCAGAAATGATTGTTGGAGTAGTGACACTTCTTTAAGTTTACTTTTTGGTATAGTTTTGACTTTTAGAATCTTATTAATGTTTAATCAGCAAGGTTGGGAGAGACTTACAGAATATAAACAAACAAACAAAATGAACCTAACTATATGAATAATATAACCAAACCAAAGCAGGGAAGGATGAGAACTAACTCACATAGCTTTTGAACACAGTACTTTAACTATTAATATATGCCCTCCATCTGAAGACAAAAAGACTGCAAACTAATATTGAACTCTAGTTAAAATATTTATTTTTCATATTGGTGTAAGATAGCAATTTTGTAACTATTTTCTGTGTATTGTAGGATTGAGTGAATGAGTAGAATATATTGAGAATATTTTGAACCAGGTTTCTTACTATGGAGTGGAATTACAAGTGGAAAGGGGTTAACTACAATGACGTTGAATTGGAAGTGGAGGTATTAGTATGTACTAACCATTTTTAATATAGATATAGTTAGAAATAGGTATAGCTGTATGTGCATGAATATGTGTGTTTATATTCCTTTATCCACTGAAAGGGTTTAGAATAGTCACCCCAGTAGCACTGAATACCCCTAGTTCTAAGATCTTGATTTCTAAATACCATTTATTTAGAATGAATACCATTTATTCTTCACTAAAAGGAGCCCAGGCTCCTTGAAGAAATGTATAATTCCAGAGCTGGAGTAGGGAAAGTATTAGATGAGCATGGAACGTCTTATGCCATAAAACAACTGCTCAAACTCATGAGACTGTCAAAAGAATGTAAGATCCAGTTTGGGGGACTCCTGATGGCCAAATCTGGAATAATGTGAGCATCAAAATAAATAATGATGGAAACAGAATAGTCATGGAATAAAATGAGTATCAGATCCATGATGATATAAATAAATGGGGAGAAAGGAAAGCTTTTTTTTTTTTTTTTTTTGAGACAGGGTCTCACTCTGTCATCCCAGCTAGAGTGCAGTGGCATCATCACAACTCACTGCAACTTCAAACTCCTGGGCTGAAGCGATCCTCCTGCCTCAGCCTCCAAAGTAGCTGGGACTATAGGCACACACCACAATGCCGAGCTAATTTTTCCATTTGTAGAAGAGACAGGTCTCTCTCTTGCTCAGGCTGGTTTCGAACTCCTGAGCTCAAGCAATCCTCCCACTTTCGCCTCCCAGAGTGCTAGGATTACAAGCATGAGCCACAATGCCCAGCCAGCTTTTTCTTATAATAAATGCCAACTAATAAATATGGAAAAAATGATGGAGTTATGAAATCACCATATTGTGACTGTTATAATAATAACTGCTTTAGCCAAGAATCAGCAATGGATGCTAAAACTAGTGTGTGAAAGTTAATGATGTATATAATGTTAACATAGTCTCATAACATCATCAAACTTACATCATCAGTAATGGGGCAGATGCATCCTGAAATCACGTTTTGAGAAGGACATATTACTTCTGTGGTATTCCTGTTAAAATGCATAACCTGAAATGATTGAGGAAATACCAAATAAACCAAAATTAAAGGGGATTTTATAAAATAACTAGCCTGTACAAAAATGTCAGAATAATAAAGGACAAAGTAAGGCTGGGAAACTTCCAAATTATAGGAGAACAAAGAGGCAGAACAACTAAATATAATGATGTGATATCCTGCATTAGATCCTGGATCAGGAAAAAAGGGGGAAAGAAACTGTAAAGGACATTATTGGGACAATTGGCTAAATTGGAATATGGATTGTGGGTTAGATAATAGTTTGTGTCAATGTTGAATTTCTGGATTTTGATAAATGTAGTGAGATTATGTAGGAGAAGGAGACTTGTTCTTAGGAAATACATATTGAAAAGTATTCCTGGGAAAAGAAGTATTATACTTTGATCTCAGCAATTGTTGGAATTAATGCTGAGGAAATAATTAGATATGTTAAGGTAGAAATACTGAATTATTCTTGCTATGAATAGTTGCTATGAATTGTAGCAAAATATTGGAAACAAGCTAATCTCTGATAATAAGGGGCTGCTTAAACAACTTAGGGCACATTTATACAGTGGAATACTATGCAGCCCTTTAAAATTATGTTGTAGGTCTATATTTACAGAATGAGATGTTTCTAGAAGTTTTGTGGGTTTGTTTTTTTTTTTTTTTTTGCCGGAAACAGAGACCGACTTAGGCTACCTTTAGCAGCTGGAGCAGGTCATAGAAGCAAAAGGAATAGATGAGAAATCCCTAGTAAGGGAGAAATAACTCTGAGGATCTCAACCTTGAAGTTCAAAGATCTTTTTTCTTTCTAGGACACTGTTATTAAAGTGACTCAACTCCAGGACCTGCAGTTCCTTGACTCAGAGTTTAAATTTCAAAAAAGGGATCTAATTAGTCTAGATCTTCTAAGAATACATTTATATAAAACAGAGAGGCATGGAAGGACACATGTGGATTGAACCTATTCCTAAACGAGAGGAAATTGTTTTTTGTGAACTAGGAAGCTACCTCAGTGGTTATTTACCTGAGAAGGATTTTTTGTAAGTTTTTTTAAAAAGCGGAATACAAAATACTGTGTACAGTATGATCCTATTTTGTAGAACTATAGAGTGTTTTGAGGAGGTGGTGGAGAATCAAGAGCTCTGTTTGGATATGTTGATTTTTGCCATTCCTATTCGACATTCAAGTAGAGAGCTGAATTCATTTGTGCCCTAAGTGGCAAACAAGTAACATCTGCCCTTGTGTTTTTCTAGATCAAAATCAGTCCTTCTGTTCCTGTGCCATAGAACTGAGGGGTCTCAACCAAGTTTTCTTTCAGACAGTTAAGCAAATCCTAAGCTTCTTTTCTTGAAAAATAATGAGTGTTCTCCAGGCACCTGCACAGCACTCATTCCATTTAGAGGCAGAGTTCCCTGCCTGGCACAGATGCATGTTAGACTCTGTATTCTCTCTCTACCTCCCTACCCCCACATGTCTGTCAACTCTTTGGTATTTTAAGCAGTCACATAGTCATTCTGGTCTTTATTTTCCTCCTCTGTAAAATTGTCCTTGAATTCTTTTGTTTCTATTTTTTTGATTTTTATTTTTAATTGGTCTAAATCAAATGATAAATGAAAATCATCTAAATACTTCTTTTACCTTTTTTAACAATTGAAACTGTGATAGTTCAGCCCACGGTGGCAAACACTTCAAGAGCCAGGAGCTAATAAATGCAAATGTTTAATTTTTCAGATATCCACACGGAAGCAGTTCAAGCTGCACTGGCAAAGCATAAAGAACAGAAGATGGCTTTGCCCATGCCAACCAAAAGACGATCCACATTTGTCCAGTCTCCTGCAGATGCCTGCACGCCTCCTGGTAGGTTTATGAGAACTTTTTCTCTCTGACAGTTGCTACCTTGATGTTCCTGAAATAAGTTCTGCTTTCTCTGTTATGAGGTAAGAGCCAGAACTCTCTTCCCTGTCACTCTGTAAACAACACACAAAAAGGAGCCTTAAGAGTAAAATTATTTATTTTTAAAAAATGCTGAATTTCTAGCATTTCCTTGATGTAACCTCCAAACTCATGTAGTTATAAATGAATACCAGCCAAAGCTTAGGCCAAAATCCTGCTGTGTTTAAGTAGCTATTTTCATTGTCACCCAAATTATGACCTGTACATACATTTAACTCATTTATACTCCTGAACTGGATTCTTCATCTTTGCAGCAGGCATAGGAGTAGTTGGACTTACTAACTTTTGTCATTAAGGATTATGAGACAGCAGTCATACAAAGTTGGAATCGATATGAAAATGTATATAAGTGTGTTAATGTGTGTGTTAATATATTCTATGTACATTTATATATTTTTAAGAATCTACTTTTTATAATAGAGGTCATAAGATCAGTGGGAGCTAGGTATCTTTATCCCATCCCTGTTCACTACACTTGGAATCCTTACTCCTCCTAAAGTAAATTTTACTTCATATTTGAGGAATAACTGGAAACAACCTTAAATTGTCTTGTCTGATCAGAATATTTCCTTAAGTTTTTAAAAACCTTAAAAAACGTTTTTTTTGATCAGGTTCCAGACAAGATCTTGATATAGGCCTCTGAGACTAAACATAGTAAATCTATTTCAGAGCCTCAATATAGGGTCTACTGTCATGTTACTGGCAAGGAAATAATTGGCAAAAAATTTCCCCATACTGTTTTGGTCTAACAGACAAAAGACATGGTCTACTTACCATGTCTTTGGGGCGATTCCTAGGAAGGTTGAATTGTTTTGGTTGACTTTTATTGACAGCTATCAAGTTGTTGAGCTATTTGTACTGATCCTATTCACTGATCCATTTTCATATGAATAGTTTTCTCTTAGGTTTTGGCTAATTTCTTAGAGCATTTGGGTATGCTGTGGGCTCATTAACTGTGTGTGCTTTTTTTCTTCACATCTGTGGTGTCAATATGTTTGAAAGAGAAATAGCTCTGTGGCTTCAAGTGTTTCTCAAAATGTAACACAGGATACCTCTAGCAGACCATCATAATAAAACATTTTGTTCCTATAATGGTACATACTTCAAACCTACTCATTCAAAATCTTGGATGGTTTCCCTTCCGCATCAGTACAGCACAAGTTGGGTCCTCATGGACAAAGGGGGCTCTCAGTTTAGCAGCTATTCCTCGTTGGCAGATTCCGCTGCAGTGTGGCCAAGGGTTCAATCGCAGTAAATGGCAAAGGGTAAGGAGCAATGTGACATGTAGTTCTTAGAAACAATCCTCTCCAAAACTATGTCAAAGAAATGTAGATTGACAGTAAATAGGCTGCTCTGATGGCTTCAGGTTAAATGTGAGAGTGCAGCAAAGGATCTTGAGAATGCTGAGGAGTGGAAGCCTTTTTTATCCCTTTTACCAAAAGTCACTGCCTGAGGGGAATTTACCAACTCTAGAAACAAATTGTCACTGTTCATTGTTGAATGAGACTATAGTCCTTTGGAATTCACTATATAGGCCTCTGTATCTCTAAAAACTAATGTTCTCCTCTGTCTGCAGCCTTGAAGATGGGGGCATAATGTTCTTGATCACTTTACGTGTTTTAATAATTTCATGGGTACAAAGATTGGATCCTTTCTCCTAAGACCTGTATTCAGCAGAGTAGAGTAATAAAAAGGTTCCCTGTCCGTTTATCTCCTGGGGATCTCTGACTAGTTTCTGAGAAGCCTTCATGTGCTGTTAGGGACATCTGTGCTGTCAAAATAGAAGAGGAATTCTCTCTCAACAAGGGGAAACATTGAGTGCGCCCTACATAGTGATTTCTCACACGGCTGCCACATGGAATAGATCTTGATGCCTCATTCAACAGTTACGCACACACCTAGGACAAATACTTCACTCCAGTGAGGGAATGTGGGAAGAACTATATCCTAAGGCCTCCATTAGCACCTTTCATTTTGGGGGTTCGGAATTTGTTATTCCCACATTATGATTCAGATTCCATTCTCTCCAAGCTTCTGAGAGTTTAGAGACTTGACTGTTTCCTATTCCTATTACAGTTTAATCCTAGTCAGTATCTCCCAGAACCTGTTACAGCCTAACTCAGGGATGCCAAACAGGTTTTATCTTGCATATCTACTCTGACAGCCCCTGAAACACTGAAGTTTAGAATACTGAGGCTGCATTCAAGGGATGGGGAAGAAGAGAATTGACATTAATTATTGCTTGTTATAGGTTGGTTTTGAAAAATCAGCTTCTGACCAACTATAAAAGGGATGTTTAAAAGTTATGCCACTCTTGCAGGAAAAAATTAAGCTAATTCACAATATTTTAGTTGTGTCTTCCTTTGTACACTATCTGAGATGTCATGCCATAAATCATGAAGCACATTTCAGGTCAAGGCCCTCATTCCGCCTGTGCTGCCTGTCCTGTGTGCACATAGTTTCTGGGATAACTTCTAGAGTGTACTAGCCAGTCAACTTCGTTGGGAGACACTCAACACATAACTGTTTGAATTACTGAACTTATGAAAATTTAAAGCTACTTTTGGAGGGATTTAATAGAAAGAAATTAAGGAGTAAAATATGTCATAAATCTTGGCTTTATTTATAGTATATAGTCTGGAAAATATGGTAAATAGTTGGCATGGGAAATAATTTGTCTTTTGTTCATAAATCACTCTCAAATAATAAGATGTCAATCAACTTAAAATTTGCTTATTGGTATGTACACTAATTTCTGTCTTTTGGATTGGAAAATTTAAGCTCTCTAAACTGGTAGCAATCAGCAGTCTACGGTTCTTTTAGTGCCTGTGGCCTTTCCAGAGTCTTTTAGACTGCTTGAATTACTGCCATCCAGTTCCCTTTATGTGCTGAAATCATTACTAATGTCATGAGGCGATTACCTCAGCTCTTTCTTTGTAGGGGTTCTTTGTGTAACACTATTACTCATTCATACGGAAAAACACAATGCAAAAACTACAGCATATATTTTTTCCCTCTAAGCTTTTTCTGCACCCTTGTGGACTTACCCTTTGCTACATTCTGAGGGTGCACAGATGACCAAATAGACCACATATTGACCCTAAAGCACAATAAGCTATTTCAGCTGGCTTGGATAGAATGAAGCTTAAATTTAGATGTCTGTCTCTTACAGGGCCCTGGTTGAGAGTGGCTATAGTAATTCAAAGGGCCAGAAGACAAGGAGAAATTTACCTCTTTGTATTTCTATTTATGAAAATAATGCCCACAAACAGACTGAGATATTGTTATACTTTTAACATACTTTAACAATGCTTTATGGAATTATAATACATTACACTATGCAAAATCACATACCACTGGCTCCCTGCCTCATTTGTTCCTCATGAGTACTCATTAAAGTAGGAGAGGCAGATTTCTTTAGAGATGGGGAAATAAACAGGTTCACAGTCACTAAGTGATTTGCCCCAGGTCAAACAGCAATTAGGTATCAGACTCAATCTTCTTGGCTGTGTTTGTTACTTTACTAAAGTGTCATGTTTAGGAAATCCTCTTTACCTAATAGATACTCATGTGTACATGGTACTGGTATGGCTATTTTTCCAAACAAATAGCTATTGCCTTCTGAGTGCTTATAGCCCAAAACAGGTATCAGTTAATTTGAACTTTGAAGAGAATACCTGCTGAATTACCAATTTAGGGAGTTTTTCCTAAATATTATAATTTTATTCAAAACCACAAAGTAAACCGAGTTGGCAAATCGAACCTTAATAAATGTGCTCTAATTAATTGATTTGGATCATTTCAATAGCATACTTTCATTATTGGTATGGGTTATGAGCAGTGATCCACAATTACTTAGGAGATTAATGAATATTCAAAGTTCCTTAAGCCAAAGCACAATAAAAACCCACTCTATCAGGTTGAATTTGTTTATTTCAATAGCTGATTGTAAAATTTAAGGTTTGCCAATAAGAGTAATTTTATTGTTACCATTTAAGTACTCTCAGTGTACCAGCCAAAGGGCTAAGTGCTTAATATATTTTTTAATTTTTAGTACTCTCAACAATCCTCTGCCCTATTTTACAGATGAGAAACTAGGTTTCAAGAGACTCAATAACTTGCTCAGACTTCTGTTTTTAGATGTGTAGTCAATTAGAATCTGAAAATTCTCTCCTGGACACATGGGGGAAAGAAAATTTCCCTGTAAAAATGCTGGATAAAATATAACCAGCTTTCTTTTAAATACATACAGGAGCAAGAGAGAGAATGGTGAACACTGAAAATCAGACTGGTAAGATGGTGCTTATTTTGGCTGCCCTGGAGGAGAAGAGGCAGTAAACAAGGGATCTAAATTTTAATTGAAATAATAAAATCTTGGACCAATATAAGGTTGAAAGCTGGTGTAAAGATCTCTGGAGGGACTTACATCTTCAGCAGAAGAGTGAATTAGAAAAAATTAACCTGTCAGCACAAGAAGATGTTGAGAAAGCTTGCCTTGTGCCTTATCTTGGGATAACTGGGGCAGGGACTTCCCTGATAGTTTGTGGTCAGTGGGTACAAGGTTTGAGTTTCACTACTTCCCTGGTAAGAACTAACATTAAAAAGTGATCTTAGGCTGATGATAACCCTGGGGCACAAATGGTCTCCTGAAAGGATATACCCTCAACCAGGGACTCGGGATTCCCACAGAGAAAGATCCACTGAACGTGAGCTAAGAAATAAAAACACTAGTGGAAATAATTTACCATGAGTGACAGCTGAAAGAAAACAACAAAGAGCAGAATTAAGACCCCTAAGATCTGATTTGCTTAACAGCTATTGGTGGCTAAGCTAAGATCTAAATCCAGAGCAATCTGACTTTAAAAGCCCATTCCTTAAAACACTTGGCGTATTGCCCTTCATTCTAGTAAATATTTTATGGTTAATTTTGGAGCTTTAACAATTGCTGCATATTTGATCTAACTTTCAAATGGGCAATACACGAGAAAAATTGTCATCTGATACCAATATTATTTATAATATTAATTAGTTTTATAAGCTGTTTTTTCATAGATGTTTGAAAATACCTAGAAAAACAGTTGAGATACATTGTAGGTAGAATGCCCTGGGGTAATTATTAATGGTGAGTACCCCTTCTCCTCAGAAGTATTCCAGTTTGTCAGGCAACTCCTGGACCTCCTGCCACTTAGGCTCTTGGACCAGTTTTTCAGTCCCCAGCTAGCTCTCTGTACACACAGATTATCATAGGATGCTGAAATTTTCTTGGGTAGTTATAAAATTCTCCCGAACCCTGGTCTGGTGAATCGGTGCTCACACTAGTTAAGTTTAGTGTTAGATTAAACTGCTCAGAATTTGTAGCCCAAGGTGGGTTCAGGTTGGCTTGCTTGCAGAACTAACCTTTTACTCTTCTATACATGGTTTTATTCCTAGGCTGCCCCGTCTTGGGTCTCTAAAGATTTTCTTTCTTAAACTTCAAACTTTCCCTGGCCTGCATAGAAACTTCCTTTGCCTCTCTTGAAGGTATTTCTGGAAGTCCTAAACTCCCCTGATCTACCAAAGCGAAAGAAAATGACGCTTTCCTGCTTGACACCACCCCATCCCATCCAAGCACACACACTTCTCTCCATGGGCTCCAGATTATACATTAACTGTCCTGGTGGTTGTTTGATTTATTTGTTCTTTGAAGCTCCAACTTGGCAATCACTTTAGGTGACATATTTTGTAGTGGTTGTTAGAAGGAGATCTTCACTTCAGTGAATCTTGACTTACCTGTTCTAAGCTAAAATTTGGGCCTAATTTTGTATCAGCTGTATGAACCCAGTGTCAATCACTGTCTTTCCAGGAACTTGTTCAGCTTACACAATATCTGTCTGGGAGACTGATTTTCAGATGTTACTATCCTTTCACCAAGGGCATAATTTTTACCCCCACAAATAAAGGTATAAAAATTAGGGGTTTTTTTTTACAGCTTTATTGAATTATAATTGACATAATAAAACAGCACATATTTAAGTTTTGACATAGCACAATCATGAAACTATCACCACAATTAAGATAATGAATGTATCCATCACCCCCCCTAACATTTCTTCCTAATGCCTCCCTCCCACTTCTCCCCATCCCCATCCCTACCCTCTAACCATTTGATCTGTTTTTTGTCACTACACCTTAGCTTGTGTTTTCTAGAATTTTATATAAATAGAATCATACAGTTTTACTACTACTTTTTTTTTTGCAAGGGGGAGGCCTGGCTTCTTTCACTCAGCATAATTACTTTGAGGTTCATACATGTTGTTGTGTAAATCACAACAGTAGATCATTCCCTTTTACTGTGGAGTAGTGTTCCATTATGTGGATATACTGCAGTTTGTTTATGCATTCATTTGTTTATGGACATTTGCATCGTTTCCCATTTTTAGCTATTACAAATAAAGCTCCTGTGAACATTCATGTACAAGTCTTTGTATAGACATATGCTTTTGTTTCTCTTGGGTAAATACACAGGAGTGGAATGGATAAATGATACAGTATCTAAATTTTTCAAAAACATTTTTATGTAATGTTTTCCACTAAGAAGAATCATTTCCACATATGGCTAAAGAATAAAAGTGCTACAGCAGTTAAGAAGTTAGTAAATTCAGCACTTTCTTCCCTTAAAATCAATAAACTAATTGTTTATATGTTGCCTAATTGGTTATAAATGGATTGTAGGCGTCTAGTGACCAGTATTAAATGATACTGTGTTAAATCACCCCAAATTATAAACCAAAGAGCAAACTATGTTTTCAAAATTGTTGTCTGTTATGTAGACATATTATATTCATCATATACAAGAACTTGGGCAAGGGACTTTGGGATTAACAGTTGTGAATTCATGTTAACCAGTGCAGAATCAGGAAGAAAATAACGTTATTTCTATTAATATTAATTTAATCTTGGCGAAATTTCTACAAATCCCTAGCAATTTCCTGTGTGACAATGGCTTAAAAAAAAAAAAATGAAATTTAAGGACCCTGTTTTGATTTTTAAAAAGATAGAGTCCCAGAGCACTGCTTACATTTTATGTAAACTTAGCCATGTGGTCATCTTTTAAGCCTTGCCCAGCCAGCTTTGTGTCTGTAAGCTAGCATAGGGAGGGTTTATGCATAGCAAGCGCCTCATTTCTCAGGTTGTGTGATTGGCATAGTATTTTTTTCTTCTGCCAACCTTTAATCAATTTCTATCATCTTTCCCTTCATGTTTACAGGAAGAAAGTTGCCATTTAAATTATTCTTAGGGAAAATTTCATATGCTATTGCAAATCAAAACCAAATAAACACCGCTTTTAACCATTCTTCTGGGAATGAGAAGGGGAAATAATGTTTATTGGCCAGCTGCCGTGGGCTGGCACTGCTGTGCATGCTTCCTATCTATTGTCTTTACTCATGGTGTCCCTCTGTCATTAGAATGAAGACTAGTTTCCTTGGCATGTCTCACGAGGCTCTTAGTAACCCAGCACTGCCTACTTGCCCAGCCTCGTCATCATTATTATCAGTGCTGCATATTGCATCCTATGCTTCTGCTAGTCTCAGGTTAAGATCTTCAAATGTGCCTTGTTATCTATCCCCTCCAAGCTTTCTTGCATGCTGGCCCTTCTACCTGACTCTGCTCTCCCTGCCCCTATGCTCCTCATAACTGATTCCTACTTACCTGGCAGGCCTTGGTTTAGGTCTCACTTCCTTGGATGTCTGCCCTGAACTCCTATTAAGACTCTAAGTCTGTCGGGTGTGGTAGCTCACGCCTGTAATCCTAGTACTCTGGGAGGCTGAGGCAGGAATATCGCTTGGGGTTAGAAGTTCGAGACCAGCCTGAGCAAGAGAAAGACCCTGTCTCTACTAAAAATAGAAAAATTAGCCAGGTGTGGTAGCTGGTGTCTCGCACCTGTAGTCCCAGCTACTTGGGAGGCTAGGGCTGGAGGATCGCTCAAGCCCAGGAATTTGAGGTTGCAGTGAGGTACAGTTACATCATGACACTCTAGCTGGGGTGACAGAGCAAGACCGTGTCTCAAAAAATAAATAAATAAAATAAAATAAAAAAAAAAGACTCTTAACTCCTATAAGAGTAGGGACTGTGTCTTCTTAGTGCTTAGTGGTATTTATTGAATGGATAAACAAGCAAACAACCTTTTCGGATGGATAATTTTATCCCCAAGTCACATAGCTGTTAAGTGGTGGATCCCAAAATTCGAAGGGAAGACTGACACCAAAACCATGTTTTTTCCACTACACTAAGCTGCTCCACAGTTGTAAGTCATTAAGCACTCAGAGGAGGACTGGCGGGCAAATTAGGTAATTGAATTGAAACAATACGTCTAATTACATAATTGATCCAATATAGAAACATAATGAAACCACTTTTCCATAAACCTAATCATGAAAATACTAGTTTTATATCTTTTGAAAATTGGGTTATTCAGATTTTAGACTTACACAAATTAAAATGAATGATTCAGTAAAGGCAGCCTGCAAATCCATTGGATTTTGTGGGATCCTGAGATAAGTTACCTTGCAAATACTTAATTCTTAGGGTCAGATTCACCTGTCTAATGGGCCCTACCACCACCACTCTTTTTAGCATGTTTTCCTAGACAGGAATCTTTGCTTCCCAAAGTACAGATTGAAACATTAGAATATTTTCTGAAAATTATAGAAAATGCTTTCTCTAAAGGGTTACAGATGCTGTTACCTTTTTTCCTTTACATTTTCCTCTATTTATCCCTTTTTGTATTATAGATCTCTTTCTCCTTTAATGGCCTTATCACTTTATCTCTTAGGGATCTAGTCCCTGTTTACCTCTCTAGCCTCATTTTTGCCCCTTATCCCTCAAAGTCCTTGCTCCGTTCCACAGAAGTGCTTGAAATCCCTGACTGAGGTTGATCCCTGTCCTGTGAAACCCTTTGCTTACTCCCATTTCTTAGCATCTGTTGTATTCATTTGAAATAGTCTATGGACTTATATGTCTCCTGTACTAGACACTATGCCTTTTTTTGGGCACTTACTGTCTCATGAGCACTCGTACATTTCAGAATCCCCAGGACCTGACATAGTTGCCAGCACATATTGTAGTTATGTATAATAGCACATTAAAAAACAAAAACAGGCCAGGTGCAATGGCTCATACCTGTAATCCTAGCACTCTGGGAGGCTGAGGCGGAAGGATTGATTGAGGCCAGGAGTTCGAGACCAGCCTAAGCACGAGCGAGACCCTGTCTCTACTAAAAATAGAAAAATTGGCCAGTAGTGGTGGTGCGCACCTGTAATCTCAGCATTTGGGGAGTCTGAGGCAGGAGGATCGCTTAAGCCCAGGAGTTTGATGTTGTAGTGATGACACCACTGCACACTAGCCCTGGAGACAGAGCACAACCCTGTCAAAAAAAGAAAAGAAAAGGAAAGAAACGTCTTGGGCCTCAGATCTCCCTCAATATGAACTAATAAGTTGGCTGTAGTACAGAGCAAGAAACAAGAATATAGTCATTTTTTTTCTCTTGCTCTGGGCCTGCAGAATTTGACTTCTGGATTAGATTAAATCTTCTGTGATTCAAGTTCCCGTTATGAGGTGCTAGCGGTTTTCCAGTCCCTTTAGTTATTTCTTTGGTTCTTTGAACCAAAGCAGGACATCCAGCCTACAGTTTCACCTGCGTTTAGAGGAAAGTGTTCTGCAGGACTAACCGCAGGATGTTTAATTTTTAAAAATTAAATGAAATTCAGTCCATAAATTATAACCCCCAAAAATCATTTAGAAGGATTTATCTCACATCAAGCCAAATGCTCCCTTTAACTGTATGCCTCATAAGCTTAGAACTCTGGAATAAATGCCTGACTTCTGTTTTCCTCGGCTTTTGCTTCCCTATATTTGGTTGAATTTTTTTTTCAGCATGCTTTTCTAATTTAGGCCTATTTTTCTGAAGTCAGAGCCAGGCTAAATACAGACATCAGTGAATTTCTCACAATTCTTCTCTGACTGAAAATTAGGAAAGAAATCTGGACACTGTACACTCTCCTATCATGTTCAGAAAGCGTACCTGTGCTCCCTGACCACCTGACTTTTCTTCTAAAACCATGAGTGCCTCCAGGCTAAGGCCCAGTTCTTACCCACTTCAGTTCCCCAGCATCTAGGTCACTCGTTGACATATAAGTTTTTATATCTCCCTAATAAGATCTTTTCCTTTTAAGTAGAGACTAATAAGTACTTGTCACAAAATTAGTGCAGCAACCTATCACATGGTTCTCCAATACAGAGATTGAGGAAGATATATAAGCATACCAATATTATTTTTTTTCTTTTTGAGACAGGGTCTTGTTCTGTTGCCTGGGCTAGAATGCAGTGGTATCATCATAGCTCACTGCAACCTCAAACTCCTGGGCTCAAGTGATCCTCCTGCCTCAGCCACCCAGAGTGCTAGGGTTACAGGTGTGAGCCACCGCTCCCAGCCTACGTCAATATTATTCGAACATAAATAAACTAGAAGAATTTAGATACTGAGTAAACTCAGAGCAGAAAAACAGTGAGTGACATTTAAATGTTCTTAAAGGGTTAAAAAAAAAACACCTTAAAATTACTATGGAGTTAGGCTATTTTATTTCTGTAGGCTTTGGTCCATAGACCCTTTCTTGAGATTCTTGAGAAACTTTACATATTAACCTACCATAAGAATTTCGAATGTTTTGCTGGTGTCAAAATTGAATGTGTGATCAATGAGCAAGAAGTGAAAGTCTGTTCTAGGCAGGATCGAGAACTTCTTTTTTTTAATTCCACACAGACACATCTTCGGCCTCTGAAGATGAGGGCTCTCTGAGACGCCAAGCTGCGCTCTCTGCTGCCTTACAACAGAGCTTACAGAATGCTGAGTCCTGGATCAACCGTTCAATTCAGGGATCGTCCACTTCTTCATCCGCATCTTCTACGCTGTCCCATGGAGAGGTCAAAGGAACCAGTGGGTCTCTAGCTGATGTATTTGCCAATACTCGAATAGGTAGGAGCTGGATCTACCCAAAAAGCCCAAATTATGTTCCATTTGGCTCCCAGTGTCCAGGAAATAGTTTATAATTTGTATTATATTTTTCAGTGTGGTCTAAAAAAATAATCATAGAGAACATAACAGTTAATGAGGCAAAGAAGGAAACACCAGCAATACATTTGTTGCAGGAACAATAGGTGTCATCTGCATTATTGGTGCATAGTATGCCCACCTGAAGCCATAGCTATTTCCATAAGCAATATTCAAGCTGCAGGATATAAGACCAGTCTTAGTGTGGGTTTATCCCAGTTGAAGAATATTCCATATATTAAAAGATGTTAAAATATGTAACGTCTTAGGTTTTCCCAGGATCATTGTCTATATTCTGTCAAACAGAAAAAAACATTAAATCTGAGCAAAATCTACACAAAGCCAGTATCAGTGAGGCCTTTTGTCTTTAGCATAAAGACTGGATTTATTGTCCTTGCTGCTGTGATATTGCTACAGCTGGAGTGTACAGGCTGCGGATGTTGGTACTCTGTGAGCTGCTACCTGCTGCTGATGCTGCTGTGTGCAGTGTAGCTTTTGCTTGGCTCTGCTTTATGTTTGTGTGTGTGTGTATGTGTGTGTGTGTTTAAGATTTGTGACATCTGCAAATAAAGATACATAGCTCAAATCTCTACTTTTGCTTAATTGGTTGGTACAAATTACACTGATGTGTATATTAACATATGTGATATTTTTCCCTTTTTTCTTGACAGTCAATGTATTTTTTTGTATCTTAATTTTCATTTCAGTGACCATTCTTTATCACTTTATATATATCCTTATTCTATTAATTGATTTCTGAAAAAGAAAAACTTAGAAAATTTTTAATTCATAGCTGTCATTTTTGAAGAAAATAACTACCTTGAGGGTCTGAATGCCCTCACTAAATGCAAAGTGCTGGCAGCTGATAACTTGTCCTGCACCGTTAGCTCTGCACTGTAATTCACTGAGACCGATGTGCATATTCACCGCCTCTTCTGTTATGGAGGGTAAGCAATAGAGCTGAGGTTGGCGAAGTTTTATTTCCACATTTGTCTAAAAGAGAACAATTTCACTTGTTAAAAATATGTCCTAATATCCAATTAACTTTATCTGGATTTTTGTTAACGAGATGATTTCATCTGATACCATATTTTTCATTGCTTGTGCTTATGCTGTGAAAAGTTATTGGTTCAGTTACTCACAGAAACCATTTTATCCAACATTACCGCTTTTTGGGTGTTTGTTCTAACAGAAGTAATTGATGTTCCTAATAGAAAAATTCAAAAATACAGGTGAAAGAAAAGTAAAATAACTATGAACCTATCTCCTATGGATAACACTTTAGTGTATGCTCTTCTCGAGTTTGTTTACATATGAATATGTAGGATTTTAGTTTTTATTTTACAAAAATGAAATTATCTTAAACATAATGTTCATAACCTGCTTTTCTTAATACTGTATCATGAACACCTTTTATATTACTGTAATTATGCTATCATTTTTATGGTTTGAAGGCATACCATTGTATGACTCTTTACCTTGGTTTATTTAACCATTCCTCTATTTTGGACATTTAAATATCCAGTTTTTTGCTATTATAAAAACTGAACATACTTGAACATAAAACCTTGTGCATTTGTCTGATTATTTCCTTAGGATGTATTCCTATAAATTGAATTGCTGGGTCAAATAAAAATGTCCATTTTAATGATTTTGTTACCACATTATCCTATAGAAAGGTATACTGCAATATACTTGTGCTAGTATATTTAAAACTTTAAAAACTATTAAAATAGTTAATTACAGAGTTTGGGGGCATAGAGACCTTACCTGCAAATTAATTTTAGAAATTATTGTTGTTACACTTTTTCCTTTTTCGTAGTTTTTAGTGGCTTTTCATTAATCTTATAAATCACATTTTTCCTTTCCTCTAATTTTCTTTTTACTTCTCTAGATGTTTTCTTCTAAGTTTTTTGTAACACATTCCTGTTGAATGGATCTCTTCCAATTTACATCATTCAGTTTCTCTGTGTTAAGAATCCCTACATGAAGTAGAGTAGATAATACTATTTAATCTCTGCTTAGAGCAAGGGAAGAAGATTGTCTGTCAAGGAGATCCAAGTTACCTGTGAGTTATTTTATAAAAATTAGAAGTGGGCTTTAACTTGTTTTTTTAACACATTGCCACACTAGAAAAAAAATGGTGTTTTATTACAAATATAGAATAAAAACTTCGAAAACAAAATCCTCCTTTCTAATTTAACGACAAATTTGCTATTTTTTATTGTTTTCTGTGTGTGAATTATATGCAATTAAATTGTTGACATTGGCCGGGCGTGGTGGTTCATGCCTGTAATCCTAGCACACTGGGAGGCTGAGGCAGGAGGATCGCCTGAGGTCAGGAGTTTGAGACCAGCCTGAGTAAGAGTGAGACCCTGTCTTTACTAAAAATAAAAAAAAAAATTAGCTGTGGTGGTGAGTGAGTACCTATAGTCCTAGCTACTTGGGAGGCTGAGGCAGGAGGATCGCTTGAGCTCAGGAATTTGAGATTGCTATGAGCTAGGCTTGATGCCACGGCACTCTAGCCCAGGCAATGGAGCGAGATTCTGTCTCAAAAAAATAAATAAATAAACTAACTAACTAAACAGTCAATATTAATTATAACATATTGACTCCCAAGGTAAAGAGATGTGTGAGTTACATATGCTTCACGAGGCCCAGGGCTCAAAACGAGTGTGAGTTAAATACAACTCACATGGCAGTTTATATGTTAATCTGGAAATGAGCAGTCTGACCCACTTCCAAGACATTATTTTGGTCTTCAATGGAAGGGGATAGATTCTAGATAAACCATGGAATCATGAAGAAATGTTTAAGAGACTAGAATAACATTAGATATGTGATTTGGTCTTGCTAAGGGTACCCAAGCCTTGAAAATAAGTTCGAAAAGCTGGTATACCCTAACTTAACTTTTCTCATTAAATCTTGCTAGTAGAATTTGAATTAAAAGGTTGTTTTATAAGAGTTAATGCCCTATTTATGTAGTTTTCTTCCTTGTTAACAAAGATTTGAAGGTTCTTAGTTTTGCTGCTAATGTAATATAATTCTAAACTTTGTTTTCTCCCCTCTTAGAGAATTTCTGTGCTCCCCCTGATGTCACTACAACTACCTCTTCCTCCTCCTCATCTTCCTCAATACGCCCAGCAAATATTGACCTGCCCCCCTCGGGGATAGTTAAAGGCATGCACAAAGGATCCAACAGGTCCAGCCTTATGGATACAGCTGATGGTAAGAAGTTCTTTTTGGTAGCTAACTAAGGATTATAAAGTAAACTGGGAAAATTCAAGTTATACACAGTAGCTCCTGACTGAATGGCCTAGTAGCTGCAGAACCATGTTGTAGTTGGCAAGTCATCCTGAATGCCCTCTTTCCACAGCTTGCGCAGTGGCGGCATTGACCCTTGTTCAAACTTAGTACTTCCAAAACCTATGTTGAACAAAAAACTGAGTATAGTAAAGAAAAGAATCTTACAAGAGAAAAGGGAGATTAGGTGAAATCTTTAAGCAATATATTAATAATAGCACCATATTTGTCCTCTATGGTCATAAAACTTGTCACGTACGTACTTGTACCTATTTGGCCCAACTGAAATAGAATGAGACTGTGTGGGCAAAGGCCAAACATCAGTAGAAATAAAAGCTCCTGAGGAAATTGAGGAACTAAAATACCCTTATAATCAATGAATTGTAACTTACCATTTCTTTTCCTTATAGGTGTTCCTGTCAATAGCAGAGTATCCACAAAAATCCAGCAACTGCTCAACACTCTGAAACGACCCAAAAGGCCTCCCTTAAAGGAATTTTTTGTGGATGACTCTGAAGAAATTGTGGAAGGTAGTTGTGGAAATACCAAAAACATATGTATTCATTAAACAACTATTTCTTAAGCAATTAGTACCTGTCAGGTACTATCGGGTTAAAGGATGAACAAGACATAGTTCTTGATTCAAAGAGTTCATATTTCTGTTTTTTTCTCTAAGAATCATTTATATTTTAGATCTCAGATGAAAGTTGAGGAAGGGAGAGGGAAGAAAGGCAAAGAGGTAACTATGTAGCTTAGAACTATCTTTGGAAATACACTCTTTGAAATTAGGAACTATCACAAATACATGATTTTACATTTTGTATTCATATTTGGCATTTTCCTAGGATGTGGATATCAAATTTGACCTCAAAAGTTTACCCACTCTTTTTTTCATATAACACAGTCCTTTTATTAAATGTGCTAATCAGTGCATATATGTCTGCTTTCTATAAGACAGTGTGGCAGGCCAGGTGCAGTGGCTCATGCCTGTAATCCCAGCACTTTGGGAAGCTGAGGTGGGGGAATTGCTTGAGGTCAGGAGTTTAAGACCAGCTTGGACAACATAATGAGGCCCCATCTCTACAAAATAAAAAAATTAGCCAGGCATAGTGGTGCGCGCCTGTAGTCATAGCTACTCCGGAGGCGTGAGGCGTGAGGATCCCTTCAGCCCAGGAGTTTGAGGTTGCAGCGAGCTACAAGGGCCACAGTGTAAGACTCTGTCTGGAAAAAAAAAAAAAAAAAAAACCAAACCAGTGTGGTAGATCATGAAAAAAGTTAAAAGATTTATGAAAATACAGTCACTTCCTTCATGTTGTTCACAGCTAAAACATACACGTGTGGAAACTTAGGTTAGCTAATAAGTATATATCAACTAATATAGGCAGTTCAAAGAAGGGAAGAAACCAGTTCTATCCGTGTGATTAAGGAAGGTGTCATAGAGTGTAATAGTAGTGATTTATTCATTATTTTTAAAAATATTTATAGATGAAATCATATGATATCTAGGATTAAATAGGGATGGATGGGAGGGGAATGGGTATGAGTATAGATAAAATGAGAATGGCCATTTCACTGAAGCTAGGTGATGAATAGATGTACCTAACAAAAGCTTTTGTCAAAAGAACAAAGTCTTGGTAGCTTTGTGGTTCATTTTTAAGTCCTGAGACTGACAGCAGGTTTTGATGTCATCAGACCTGTTAATAGAATTAGGCACATCAGTAGGCTAGATCTGGTCTTAGCCCAATTTATGCAACAGAAAGCAACCTGACATATGAGATTAAGATGAGTTTCTGTTTCTTTAGGAGTCACTAACCTCTTTGCACTGTGGACTTCTTTCTTGATGCTCTGTTGTTGAAACTGCTCATGCCAGCAATAGCCTCACCAGTGTTTCCAGCACTGTGGATTAACCAGGCACATGAAGGTCAAGGTGTAACAGGAATCTTACTTGAACAGTTTGCATTGGCACAGTAGAGCTAAAAGCTTTCTACTAATTTTAAATAGGTGACAATTACTTATTTGAATAATTGTTAACCTTTGGAAAAGGAAAATACCAGCATGTCTGTGGAAATCTAAAAGACTGTGCCCCAGAGTCTGCAGTGAGGCCTAATAGATAATGACAATAATGTGGACATCTATGGCCTGAGGACTATGCCTACCATATATATAGTCTGTCCATAAAAATAAAACAATTTAGAATCACTCATATTAATTTTTTTAGTTAATATGGTGGTTCAAAGTCTGGGAATATACAAAGTAGAAGGGCAGCTGAAACACTGCCTAAGGCAGTGAATTGGGAACTGAAACTATTTCATGAGTTTTATGTCATTAAAAAAATGAACCAAGACATTTTAAATACATTTCCCAAATCTGTCATTGTATTGAACTATAAAACACAATTTATTTCATATTTCATTTGCCCATCAAATATTTATTGGTCATTCTGTCCCTTCTCTCTGTGCCTCTTTTCCCATTCACCTGGCTAACTCCTGCTCATCCTTTAAGACTCAGCTCAGGCATTCCTTCCTCCAGGTGGATGATGTGCCCTCCCTGCACATGTGTCTGTCACGCACTGCTCACACTGTCCTATCCATAGCTCTGAGCATGTGCATGCACGTGTCCTCCAGTGCACACGAGGGCTTGAACTCTGTATACAGCACTTAGTAGGCACAATAAATGTTTGTTAAAAGAATGATATGTGCAGCATTTATTTTCTCAGTGTTTATTATTTATTACATCCTGTGCACATAATTGGCACTCAGTAAATACTTTTTGTTCCATATTTAAATTATTTATATCTTTTCTGCAGTGAAAATGCAGGATTTTTGTTTTGTTCTTTGTTATTTGAATAATACTTGTTCCTTGCAGAAAAATTAACAAGACTTTAGTTTTATATGTATGAAAGACTATGTGATATCCACCTCTGATTCCTGGAATGACCATGTTAATATTCTAACTTTTTTTTTCTAAATTCAGTTCAATTCAACTAACATTGTTAAGCAGCCTTATGTATTAGGCACTATAGGCAGTAAGAACCTTCCCTTCCCACAGGAAGCCATCAGTCTTTGCAGGGGAAGAGTTGTACAATAAAGTTTTTGTTGAGGATCCTCAGTGCTTTAATAAGAGCAGACTACCACATAGTATGGGAGCACCTACTGCAGGAATAGTCCCCTCAAGGGATGGTTGGGAATGGTTCCTAGAGACTGTGCTGTTTGAGCTAAGTCCTGAGAAGGATGCGTAAGACTTCACCAGGAGGCAAAGGGCTTGGCCATACAGGATGTGTGCAGAGATATAGAGACGTGGAACATTGTGATTTATGCCCACTATCTGTTTGAGTCTAATAATGATCCTGAGGTATAACTGTTACTATCCCCATTTTACAGATGAGAAAAGCGAGGCTCAGGTAAAGCAATTTGCCTAATGTATTACTAGTAAAAAGTGAATGTGAACTTGGGTTTTCTGACTCACCATGTAATGCTTTTTCATTAAACGTAACCTGGTGATATGGAATCTGGCTCTCTAACACTGGACACAAACTATAAAGAGTTAAAAACAAGT
Organism: Propithecus coquereli; assembly: GCF_000956105.1. Classification (NCBI taxonomy): domain Eukaryota; kingdom Metazoa; phylum Chordata; class Mammalia; order Primates; family Indriidae; genus Propithecus; species Propithecus coquereli. The sequence goes on from NW_012135081.1 coordinate 1,774,373, forward strand.
TTACTAAAAATTGTGAAATTGCTGAAAAGAAATTTATGCTTTGTGCTTTTCTGTATGTGTAGCAATTTGCTTTGTCAGAGTCAGGATTTATTTGTTGCAGAAAACATATTAAATGCCTGTAATCCCGGTGCTTTGGGAAGCTGAGGCGGGAGGATCACTTGAGCCCAGGAGTTCAAGGTTACAGTGAGCTCTGATCACACCACTGAACTCCAGCCTGGGTAACAGAGCAAAATCTTTCCTCAAAAAAAAAAAAAAAACTCAAAAAACATATTAAATATGATTTCACATTTAAGTGGGAAATTGAATTAAGGCCCAGTTGTATAAGTATTGTACTTGGCATCTGTACTTACTTCATGCATTGGGGGTTTTTTCTACAGTGCCTCAGCCAGACCCCAACCAGCCCAAGCCTGAGGGACGGCAGATGACCCCTGTGAAGGGAGAGCCTTTGGGAGTCATCTGTAACTGGCCTCCTGCTCTTGAGTCTGCCCTGCAGCGCTGGGGTACCACTCAAGCAAAATGCTCCTGCCTGACTGCCCTGGACGTGACAGGGAAACCAGTTTACACTCTTACATATGGTGAGTTTACACAATTCCAGGTCCTTCCTTTTCTCCTAAGAATTCTTCAGAATATCATGGTAGTGTTTTTAACTTGATATTTAACAGCTGCTGGTCATTATGTTTCAACAGATCTTTTCAGTTATTTAATAGGATTGTAAGTTCTAAGTAAAGCTATTGCCAAATATTTTCATTTACTAAAGTGGCATTTGCATGCCAGCTAATATTTAAAAGACAGCAAAAAGAAGAGACTTTGTAGATTTACTGATGTTTTAACATTAGAAGAGCATTTTAGAAAACCATTTGGTCAGCATTAATGATGTATGGTGGAAATCAGATGGTTTTTACCAAAAATTAAAACTGATTACTTTTTAGGTCTTTACTCCATCCTGCTTCTTGCTTGTAATAGGCACAAAGTTCTGTGATGAACAAAGATTTAGTACTTTTCCGTTTAATTTTGCATCTTGTCTAAAGTTTTTATTTTTCTTTTTAAAATAACTTCAAGGAAAACGTAGTCAGCCCTCAGCAATGAGATTTTGTACTAGTTTGTTCAGATTCCTTTTTCCCTTCACAAGGGGAGCATAATGTCCATAGACCTAGATACAAAATAATCTTGAGGAAAGATAAGTTTTTATTTAAAGGATTATGCGGGTTGAAATAGTTTAAATCTTGGATGTGCTTCTGAATAAATTGTGTATAAAACTAACATAGCTATTTAAAATAACATGGACTGGGCACGGTGGCTCACATCTATATAATCCCAGTGCTTTAGGAAGCTGAGGTGAGAGGATCTTGAGCCCAAGAGTTCGAAGCTGCAGTGAGCTATGATGGTACCCCTGCACTCCATCCTGGGTGACAGAGCGAGACCTTGTCTCTTAAGAAAAAAAGACTTTAAATAACATGATTTCTTTCACTTTTCTTATAATCTAAGGTAAGAATTTCTAAGAGTTGTTGAGAGGAGAGAGTAGGAAGAGGGAAAGGATTTTTTGTTTGTTTTTGCCCAAATAGTTTTAACATTTACCTTTGAAGCTGTATATTAATTTCATCCATATAACCCTTAAAGAAAGCATTCAGCTGGCCAAATCTTTGCATGTTTATTTAATATCTATAAATATAGCTACATGTTTCATCTGGATAATTTCCATTTTATTGTCTGTTTTCACTGAATTACAATGGTATGGAATGTGTAATCATTTGAGTCATACATTTGCTTTGCAGTTACCACAAGTAGCTAATAACCACCTATGTAAGTGGTTCTTCAGAACAAGCTTAGAACAGAAGTAGCCTTCTGGTTTTCAGTCCTGTGATAAAAAAAAGGAACCCAAACTTGTCCCCCTCCCCTAAGTGTGATCAACTCATATCAAATTATTTCTAAGAATATTCGAATTATTCCAGAAAAGAATTTGGAATATTGTATAAACTAGGTTGAGCATCTGGTGATGTTTTATTTTTATTTTAAGACAGGACTGGCTTTTGTAAACTAGAATGAATATAAAGCTTTTGGGGAAGGGTGCTTTTTGTGTGTTGGGGGGTGAGTGATGCTCACCTAATGCATCATTTGGAAATGGCTCTTGTCTTAGTAAATGTGCTGATAAATTGAATGATTTCTTACCAAGATAGGCCTGTATTTTTTCTATAAGACTGTTCTATTTTCTTTTTTCCAGGAAAGTTGTGGAGCAGAAGTTTAAAGTTGGCCTACACACTGCTTAATAAGCTGGGGACCAAAAATGAACCTGTGTTAAAACCTGGAGACAGGGTAATTGGTATTTTGGTTTTAGGGAGGTGGAGCTTATTGTTTTCTAATATGCACATTTTGAATTTTTAATGTACAACAGGAAAATTTATATAAGTTTTATTTTTGAAAACTAAAAGTGCTTTGGTTCCAACCCAGGTTAGCCTGATGCTAGGTGATAATTCTTGCATTCATAAATTGAAGGAAATTCACTTGTCCTTTTATGTGGTTGCCAATCAGTAAACTCTTGAGGTGCTAATAACAAGAAAGAAACCTAAGCCTTTCTAGAAATCAATATTTCAATATTTAAACAATAAAAGCAACAAAATTTACCCTGTGATATTTTTTCTTTACAGAATGCCTTATACACCTTTAAAAACAATTTTTCTGTGGTTTTATGTAGAAAGGGAAGGAAAGGCTTGGCACAGTGGCCCACACCTGTAATCCCAGCACTTTTGGAGGCTTAGGTGGGAGGATCACTTGAGGCCAGGAGTTCAAGACTACCCTGAGCAACATAGTGCAACCCCATCTCTACAAAAAATAGAAAAATTAGCTGGGTGTGGTGGCTCACACCTATAGTCCCAGCTACTTACTTGGGAGGCTGAGGTGGGAGGTTCACTTGAACCCAGGAGTTCAGGGCTTCAGGGCTGCAGTGAGGTATGATGACGCCACTGCCCTCTACCCTGGGTGACAGAGCAAGACCCAGTTTCTTTAAAAAAAAAAAAAAGAAGGAAAGGAGATTCATGTTACTTTTAAGAAAAAATAAATTGATACAATTTTATTTCTTCTTTAATTATAAATAACATTAAAAATGTATTTTTAATTTTTGAAGTGTTTTTCGTATTAATGACTTTCTAAATATGATTACTTCTTACCATTAAGCATTACTTTTCATTGGAAATTTATAGAAACTACACAACAGACTTCTTTTTAGTAGGCTCATGATTATAGAATCTCCTAAAATAAGACTTTTAAAAACACTTTTGCATTGTGGCAAAGAGCATCTAAGGATGTCTATTACTTGTAAATGCGACCCATGAGTGTTTCCTAGTCTTCATTGAACCTTAAGGTGATTTTGTGTCTACCTAGCAATGTAGACACTGTATACAGGAAGGAAACGGGTTGTTTAAATGTCTTATGGAATTAGTATTTTCTAAAATTCTAGGAAAATTTAAAGGTTCAGAATTGAACTTTTCTTGGGAGTGAGTTAAGAGAATTTGAAAACAAAAGAAGAGGAAACGAGGCTAGTGACATGATTAAGTTTTCAGATGTCATGGTGATGTGTTCTGTGTTTTTGCATTCCTTGAGTTAATAAGGGAAAGTCGTTTATCCTTGTGGTGCATTATAGGCGAGATCACATATTATAGAGATTTCACTGTTTAACTTTTGTTATTTAATTAATTTTATATCCATAATTGTTTCTGCCAATATTACTTGCACCTGTTACCAAATACCTTCCTGCTAGAACACTTGCATTGTGGAGTAAGTGAACAAGGATTAATGCAATGAATTAAAGAGTAAGAAACCTTAGGTTGGCCATAAGGTGATGATCAAGTCAATCAGTGGTTGTATGCTCTCTTAGAGATGTGAGGCTTATTCTTTAATATGCTGTTCTATCTAGAGAGGTCCATTGCATTTATTTTATTACTTTAGTCCCGCACTAAAGTAAATTGCCTTAGGTTTCCTAAGTATTAATGATTAACTTAATACTTAAGATGAATTATTTACTGCTAAATCACCAATAGAATTAAATGAAAAATTCTTATGACTTTGGTGAATTGCATTATAATTCCCAAAATATTAGTATAATCATGGGCATGATGGGATTTTTTCTTTTTAATGGGCATGATGGAGATCTTTTCTTTTTAGATTTGTGTGTCCATCTCTGTAACTTAATTTCCTTTAGAGCAAATGGCTATTAAATAGTTTGATTTACATGTTCATGTTAAATGTTATATATCTTAGAGAGTGATATTGAAAGCATAAGCATGTTTTTATTCCTTTATTATTGAATGTCATTATGAATTTTAGGTAGCCCTGGTTTACCCCAACAATGATCCAGTCATGTTTATGGTGGCTTTTTATGGATGTCTCCTGGCAGAAGTGATTCCAGTGCCTATAGAGGTACCTCTTACCAGAAAGGTAACATTGCTGAATTTAAGAGGAATGTAGCCTATGTGACATGGCAAGCATCAGGTTCTTATTGCATTAATTGACTCAGTCATGATGTTAGAAACAGTCTGACCATTTTCTAAAGTCCTCACCTTCACTCTCTGAAAACATGAAAGTTGTAGAAAAATTATTAATATTTACAAGCATCATGTAAATAACATAGGTTTTCAACTAAGAATTTTTACAGTATTGTGTATCATTTACAATAGCATGGCGGCATACTTGACTTCAAACAATTACCATTTATATAAGGAGTACCACTCTTGTTTCAGAGACTGTAGATAACCACATTTACAATAGCTGTGACCTTTTTGTAAAGCTATTTCCTTCAACTATATCATACGACCTAGGATTTCCATTAAGTGGATGGGTGATGCAGTGATTGCATGTTGTTCTCCAATTTATAGGATTTTACTTTGACAACACGTCAGCCTTACTAAAATGAAGCATATGTAACAGATTTCCATGTTCAACCAAATGATTTCTCCATGAGCTGCTTGAACTAATTTTCTCATGCAATTTATTACTGAGTGTTGATGTCAAAGATGAATCTGGTGGAAAATGTGGATTTATAAGAAAAAATTACTTTTTGGAAGGAATAAAAAACAAATTGGTAAAATCCCTGAAACTCTAGTTCATGGGATACAGTATCCTTCAATTGGTCAGGAAATCATAGGGTCGTTCATAAATTATTAAGTTGGCAGTGTTTGTGTGGTTTCATAATGATACTTTTAAGATGAAATTTTAATGGAAATACTTTAGACTGTATCTTATGTTTTTTGCTCTTGTTTTTGCTGCTGTTATAAAGCTTAAATCTACCTTCTTTAAAGTAGAATAATAAAAGAAGTATATGGATTTGGTATAACCATCCATTGACTTTCATTGTAAATCTGGACATTTGGTATCCATTTACATTATTTATTTTGTTATGAGCTGAAGTGCTTTGCCCTTGGATCTGGGGGTGGGACGAGAGGAAGACTACTTAACCATGTTAGCATTTATTTCATTTGCCTGAAACTAATCTAAAAGAGGATCATTGCTGACCCTTGAATAAAGTGGTCACATTTGGCTGGTAGGATTCATTAGCAATGTCAGGTTCATAAAATGCTTGATTTGTACTCAAGAAATAATTGTATTGTAGAAATTATTTGGAAGAATATAATGTCATTGGATTTTGACAATTGCTAGATGTCGGTGAGGCTCCCTCAATGTTATCTCACAAGTGCCAGAGCATTACTAAGTGTTAAGAGTTTGGACATGGGTATGCTCATGTTCACTCCCCTACTGTGTTCGTTATCTTTTCTCCACAGGATGCTGGAGGTCAGCAGATTGGCTTCTTGCTAGGAAGCTGTGGTATTGCCTTAGCTCTTACCAGTGAAGTTTGTCTAAAGGGACTGCCAAAAACCCAGAATGGAGAAATTGTACAGTTTAAAGGTTAGTAATATTTGTACCTGATTTTAGTTAAAAGTTGAAACTTAATGCTTTAATTAGCATTTTAATTTAATAATAGCTAAGTACTTTACATATGTTTTCTTTTTTTTTTTTTTTTTTGAGACAGAGTCTCACTCTGTTGCCTGGGCTAGAGTGCCGTGGCATCCTCCTAGCTCACAGCAACCTCAAACTCCTGGGCTCAAGCGGTCCTTCTGCCTCAGCCTCCCGAGTAGCTGGGACTACAGGCATGCGCCACCATGCCCGGCTAATTTTTTTTCTATGTATTTTTAGTTGTCCAATTAATTTCTTTCTATTTTTAGTAGAGACAGGGTCTCGCTCTTGCTCAGGCTGGTATCAAACTCCTGAGCTCAAACAATCCGCCCGCCTTGGCCTCCCAGAGAGCTAGGATTACAGGCGTGAGCCACCGCGCCCGGCCTACATATGTTTTCTTATTTAATTCTCACTCTCTTATGAAGTAGGTACCATTATTATCCCTGTTTTACAGGTGAGGAAACTGAGAAACAGAGAGGTTAAGTAACTTACCCAAAGTCACAGCTAGTAAATGGCAGAGCAGTGATTTGAACCCAAATCTGTCTGAGTCCACAGCCCACACCCTTAACGTTTATGCTGATGGTTGGAAAAAGCTACCACTCTGTACATTAAAGCTAAATGCTACATATAGAGACAGAGGATAGACCACTAACTTCAGTGGACTTCCAGTGCCAAATGGACCTCCCAATTGTTGAGGTAATGTCAAGGCCTGGAATTAGCATGTGGAACGATTGTACTTTTGAAAGAAGGTATAATTGGTGATTTATCACCAAAAACTAATGAGAAAAAAAGTACTTTATTGATTATTAAATGGTCTTAATTTGGTCTCGATATTTAAAATGACCAACTCAATGTGAATTCCTTCCCTGATAGCAATTCAATTTTTACTTTGGGTTTGATTTAGGTTGGCCCCGGCTCAAATGGGTTGTAACAGATTCCAAGTACCTTTCAAAGCCACCTAAAGACTGGCAGCCACACATCTCACCTGCGGGTACAGAACCAGCATACATCGAGGTAAGTCCTGAGACTTTCTGGCTTTCCTTTGGCTTCAGTTGCCATCTTTCAAAATATAAAACTAACTTTTTGCAGTTTTTAATGTTAGAAGATCCTCCTGCTTTGTGAAGTTACTATCTTTTGGCTTATAAAATGCCTTGTAGTGAACCTTCTGTTCTAATTATTTTGATCACAAATACACATTCAAGAGAAAGACAGCAAAGAAATTGATCCTTCACATAAGAAAGTTACAAAAGACTTCAGAGAAGTACAAAGGTTTAAGAAATGATTTACTGGCAGAGAAATTTCTCTGCTGCTTTTTAAGGGAGGTTGGGAGCAAAGGAATAGAGAAATAAGGAGGGAAAATACCTGTGCTTGAAAAGTACATATTCAACAATGAAAGATAAAGAGCAAGAAGAAACAAATGGCTAGCAGTTTTGGTATTGAAGGTTAACGCGGGAAGTGATTGATTAGCAACGGGATCTTGTTAAGGGATCAAGTCCTAGTGCAAACCAGGTACCAGACTAAGTGCTTTAAATGCATTTTCTCATTTAAGTCCTCATGACCACACTGTGAGGTTCAGATTTTTATTAAACCTTTTTTATAGATGGGGAGACTAAGGCTTAAAAAGACTTGAGTAACTGACCAAAGGTCACATGACTTGAAAATGGCAGAGGTGGAACTCAAAGTCAGGTCTGTCTGACTCTAAAAGCTATACCCTTCACCACTCTGCATCCTGCTTGAGACATACGTTCACCAATTGTTTGCTAAATTAATGAATAGGCAAATTAGCTGGGCACATTGGCTCATAACTATAATCCTAGCACTTTGGGAGACTGAGGTGGGAGGATCACTTGAGGCCAGGAGTTCGTGACCCACCTGGACAACATAGCAAGACCTCATCTCTACAAAAAACAGAAACATTAGCCAGGCATGGTGGCGTGCACATGTAGTCTCAGATACCTGGGAGGCTGAGGTGGTAGGATCACTTGAGCTCAGGAGTTTGAGGTTGCAGTGAGCTATGATGACACCACTGTACTCTAGCTCGGGCAACAGAGCAAGACTCTGTCTCTAAAAAAAAAAAAAAAAATTACAAATCAATAAATTTAAAAAAAGGTTTGGGAAAATACCACCCAAACTTGAACATTGTGGTGATAACAAGTATAGATAACTTTAACGACTTTGACTATGAAAGGGAAGAGAGTCAGTAGTAGCTGTGAGAGGTGACAGGGTAATGTTGGATACAAGGATGATTGTTTTTGAAGATGGAATAAATCTGAGTATGCTTAAAAGATAGGTAAACAAGCAATTAAAATACCAGATTTAGCAATCAACTCTCAATCCATGTCATGTCTCAGTGATGACACATTTCATCACTCCATCCGCCTTAAACTCTAGTCACTGGCTTCCTGGATTACTCTCTCTCAGTTCTTCTGCCTCATTGACCATTCCTTTTCAGTCTTCATTGGTGCTTTCTAATAGGCAGAGGGCCCTTCATTAAGTGGCTTCTTGCTTAGCTCTCTGGCCTCATTGGAACTACTATTCTCTATTTCTAAGCTCCTGCTATTTAGAACTAACTTGCAGTTCTCACTTGGGATCCCTCTATTACCAACAGGACTCTGCTAGTTAGTTTAAAGTAAAGTATCTGTGGATAACAGAGAGCTGTTAAAGAGTTATTAGCAGGAGAGTGACAAGAATGAATTTGTTACCAAACAATTCATCTGGATTGGTTGGGTTAAGAAAAGAAGTAGGGGGAGCAGCTTTTACAGTTACTCAGGTGAGCCGAAGCTCATGGGGTTGGGAATAGAGAGAAGTGGTTGGAGTCAAGCGATAGTAAGAAGCAGAATAGGCAGGGCTTGGTGACTGATGCTACAGAGGGATGAGGAAAAAAAGACTAAGGTTTCTGACTTGGGCAACTGGGTCGATGGCAGCATCATTCATTAAGATAGAAAATACAGCAGGAGGAGTTTTCCTGGGCAGGGGTTGAGGGGGTGGGTAGAGAATACAGTGTTAGATACATTGGGTTTTACAGGACTACAGGACATTCCAGAGGAACACTTAACTCTGTGAGTCTGGATCTCTCTGGAGGAGAGGCCTGGGATAGAGAGAGAAAACTGGGAGTCATCAGGAATGTGGCACCCTGATGGAATAAGGTGAAAAGAGAAGCAGAAAGAGAGTAGGACTCATAGCGAGTGCCAACATTGAAGGGTTGGGCAGAGAAAGTGGAGGAGCAACGGGAGAGAGACAGACAGACACACACAGAGAGACAGAGGGGCTATGAGGGGAGTGTCACCAAAGCTAAGGAAGGAGAAGGAGTCAAGAAAGAGAGTAGTAAAATGTTGCAGAAAATTCTGATAAGGTATGCAGAATGTCCTTCTAACAATCAAAAAGTTGAGGCTGATCTGAAGGGAGTGAGTTATCTCAATTTATTGTTCATAATCTGTTACAGATCAAACTCCTGTTCTACTCTTCCCCTCCTTCTCACTACTGCGTTAAACTAGTCTTAAAAAAAATTGTGCAGGGCAAGGTGGTGCACACCTGTAGTTCCAGCTCCTGGGGAGGCTAAGGCAGGAGTATCGCTTCAGCCCAGGATTTCAAGGCTGTAGCATGCAATTATCAGGCCTATGAATAGCCATTGCACTCCAGCATGGGCACCATAGCAAGACCCTGTCTCTTAAAAATTAAAAAAGTTGATGATCCTGGTAACAAGCAACTTGAATGGAGCATCAAGGACAAAAGTAAAATTATAGTTGAATGATTGGTAAAGCGAATAGGCCATTCATTTCTGGGTCTCCCCTTATGAGACTGGGAGCTTCTGATGCACAGGGACCACATCTAACACGCCTTAAACTCTGCAGTGCTGTGCTTGTCATGTATTTATTTGGTATTGTGCTTCTGTTAATACAGCTCAAGTCACTTGTTTGTTGTAGCTTTTTACCAGCCACTTCACACTGATGACTAAACTGTGGTCTTTTTCACACTTACTTTTCTTGAGCTTTGTCATCCTCCAGTGCCATCTTTATGTAATTAGAGTTTGGGACCCAAGTCCATAGCCTTAATTACTCATATTAAACATCTTAAACTCAGCCCATTATTATGGCTTATCTGAGTTTTGTTTTTGGATTCTAATTTTGTCATTTGAAATAACCCATTTTATTGTGTTTCTTATGTTTTTGTTTTTTGGTGTTTTTTTTCCTAGTATAAAACAAGCAAAGAAGGGAGTGTAATGGGAGTTACAGTGTCCCGGCTTGCAATGTTGTCTCACTGCCAAGCTCTGTCACAGGCCTGCAATTATTCTGAAGGTCAGACCTCATCCCATGACTGCCCTCATTGTTAGCTTCAGATACGTGTGACTGTGAGCACAATGCTCGGTGATTAGATTCCATTTAATGATGAAATTCAGAGTGAAATGTTCTAAGACACATTCTTGGCTTGCTTTTGTTTTCTTCTTTTTCACAAATATGCTGTAATTTAAAGGAACTAAAATTCTGGGCAAACTAAATATGTAAAGCATGATTTCTAGAGTACAGAAATAGAAAACCCGGATTAAAACCATGTGTTTATTAGTGGTGGAATGTCAGGTATCTCCATCTTTCTGTGTCCAGAGAGATACCAGCTATACATTTGGAGTCAAAGAAATTCAGCTAACACAAAGCACAAATTAAAACATAAAATAGTATTCTGTATTTTTGAACTTTAGATGCGTTAGTATGTATTGTGTAATGATTATTTGCCTTAGAATGTTCTTCGCAATATTGACTTTTTAAGTGTTTTATTTTCCTTTTGCAAAATGAAGCAAGTTAATATGTGTGCATTATAAAACAACATTGTTGTCTGGTAAAACATATATATAAAATATATATATATGGGAGCAATCAAAGTGCCCCCAAATAGAGATTAAATTATAATGCATTCATACAATGGGTTATACCCTGACACATTAAAACTCATGTTCTTGAATATTAAAGATATGGACAAATTGTTTCAGTATATCGTTAAGTAGAAGAAGTTAAATACAGAGCTTTGTATACCAATTTTGCTGTTAGATGTCTATCTATATGTAAATACCTTGAAATATATGTGTGTGAATGTAGATATATGTTTATGTACACATACTCACATTTTTATGAGGAAGTATAATTTTTTGTATATATTTGTGAAATTTCCAGAGTTTCTAAAATAAGCATGCATTCCTTATATAATTGGGGGAAAAGAAATGATCTCTTCGAAAAAATGCCCAAGTCATAAGAAGTTTCTGACTGATTGTCTCTGCTATTCCCACATTACCCTATATCTATGATCAGTTCTCCAACGGGACCCTCAAACAGTCAAAAGACCCAGAGAACTTATAGTCATTTCTCTAAAAGCACCAAATCAATTGTTTAGTAGAGGCAAATGACATGATTTTGCTACTTAACACTAACGATGATTTCCTTGTGTTTTTTCCTACTTTTTCTATTTTAGGGGAGACAGTAGTAAACGTTTTAGACTTTAAGAAGGATGCTGGGCTGTGGCATGGCATGTTTGCGGTAAGCTATTCAGAGTTAAGGCCTTTAGTATAAATTGCTTATGATTAAGGCCAGCATGCTATGTAACTAGAGCATCTCTCAGTGCTTGTTTGAAATTTAAGCCTCCAAAAGATGAGTAATATTTTCTAAAAGACATTTAACCTTTCGTTTTGACAAAATGTATTGAATGACTGCCATGCATAAACTGCATGCTGCAACTGACGAAGACAGTAACAAGGTAGATGGGGATGCTTTCCATCAGGTAATGCGCTGTGGGCGTTAGAGAAAGGTGGCTTCCTTCTGGCTCTGGGCTGGAAGGAAGGTTGTGTTTATGGAAGGCTGTTTTTATGGAAGAGATGACAGGTAAGCTGGACTTTGAAAAATAGGTTAGCTTTAGCTGTGTGCACATTTTGGGGGGAGTAAGGTAGAAAGAGGGGACATTTTAAGTGGGAAAGCTACCAAATCTAACATGCCATTTAGGGGAGAGAAAGAGAAAAAATATAGGATCTCTGAGTTGAAGAAGACCTCAGAGAGTAGCTAGTTCCACTTCCTTAGATATTACAGCAGCTTGGATAGAGTAGGAAATGAAGCGTGAGGGAAGAGGAGAAAGATTCTTCTTCACCCAGATCTCCCAAATTAGTAAGAGCTTTATTCCTTGAGTGGTACCTACTTTCTAGCTCTTTTCTGAAAACTTTATTATTTTCTTTTTTATCATAAGTTAAAAACCCTTGCGAGCAGTTAAGAGAACTCTCCTCCCTGTGACACAAAGTACAAGATAGGGACATGTATGAAGAGTTAGTTACAAACACCTTTTCCTGAAACTAAAAGTTTGTCATCAGAGCTACAAACTTGGGGGAGGCAGGAAATGGTATTTTACAATGGTATCTTGATTTCTTTGGGCAACTTAGGTGGTGAACTAAATGGCTGGCCAGTCTGAACACCAAGGCTCGCATACTCTGCCAGGCTGGGTCTCTTTGAGGCATCCTGAGTATGCTTGATTTGAGTGGTAGGAAAGACACCAAATCGCATGATCCCCTGCACTCCCTCAGCTTTATCTAACCAAACACTTAACAGGTGTAGGCGGGACCTCCTGTAAGAAACAGGGACACTTTGATTTCTTGCTTTGTGATACCCACCTACCCCTTTGTGGTACATGGCAAACATGAGCATGATGAAAGCGCTTAGTGGGTAGAAGTGGCAGTATCTGTTAACATTTTAAAAGCATATACAAGTCCCAGCTACTCGGGAGGCTGAGGTAAGATGAACTGTTGAGCCCAGGAGTTTGAGGCCAGCCTGGGCAACATAACAAGACCCCATCTCTTAAAAAAAAAAAAAAAATCATATACCCCATGACCCAGGAGCACTACTTTTCTATATCTACCCTAGAGAAACACTTGCACGTGAGCCCAGAGCCCAGGGAAGCGAGTACA
>NW_012135081.1:1788373-1794370 GCF_000956105.1 Propithecus coquereli
GAGCCCAGGAGTTTGAGGTTGCTGTGAGCTAGAATGACGCCACGGCACTCTAGCCCAGGCAACAGAGTGAGACTCTGTCTCAAAAAAAAAAAAATTTAGAGTTCAATTACTACAGAATCAGGTATATTGTCTATTTCATCTTGCTGATGTCCTTAGTTAAGAATTGAGATGAATTCTCCCAAATCTGAGCCTTGAATTAGATATGAGTGCTGTGGTGTTTAAAATTTCCTTGGTTGGGATACTGGGGCCTGCCTAGAGGTCACAGTGAATAAACAATTGTGGATCCAGTCAGTCGTCTAAATATGGTGCTTTCTGTTTGTGAGCTACTGGCACAATCTCTTTGAAACCGTTTTTATTTTCTCCAAGTAAAAATCATGATTCCCAAAATAAGTAAAAATGTTTTTATTATAGTATATTAAATGTATACTAGATGTAGTGTGTATGTGTCTGTTAACTTCATCCGTTTTGAATTTATAGCCAAGGTAGCTTTAGTAAAATGTCGAGATTTGCACTGGGCTATGATGGCACATCGGGACCAAAGGGACGTGAGCTTGAGCTCCCTCCGAATGTTAATTGTGACTGATGGAGCTAATCCCTGTGAGTATTTCTGCAGTGTGGGTCTGGGAATATCCTTTCCTTTGGTAGATAAGGTTTTTTTTTCTCTCTTTCTGTAAGCTTTTTAAAAAACATCTGTATGGAAATATAATTCACATACTGTAAAACTCACCCATTTAAAGTGTACAATTAATTGGTTTTGGTATATTCACAGAGTTATGCAATAATCACCATGATCTAAGTTTAGAACATTTTTCTTACCCCCAAAAGAAATCTGTCACTCCCCATTTCTCCCCACTGCCCCAGCCCTCGGCAACTGCTAATCTACCCTCTGTCTCTCTAGATTTGCCTGTCCTGAACGTTGCGTCTAAATGCGATCGTACAGTATGCGGTCCTTTGTGATGGGCTTCTTTCAGTTAGCATAACGTTTTCTAGGTTCATCCATGTTGTAACATCTGTCAGTACTTTATTCCATTTTATTGCCAAATAATATTCCATTATATAGATAAGCCACATTTTATTTGTTCATCTTCTGATGAATCTATAAGTTTTTAAACCACTCTTTTTGCTCACTCATTTGTCTCCTCTTTCTATCATGTAAGTGTGGGTATTCCTTAAAGCAGCAGTGTAAGGGTGCCTTAATGTAAACAGTTCTCTGGACTTTATGTAAATTCTCCCTAGCAGAAAATCCAAAGAGTTTGCAAAATCTTTCAGAGATATTACTGTGGTACCTGCTTTTTCCTACAAGCACAAAAATCCTGATCCTTCACGCAATAAAATCAGGTAAAGCATTAGATACTATGGTCTTTGTCATAAATGGATTTTTGTCAGTGGTCATGTTGATCTCCCTGGTTTAAAGCACAGACATGAGATAGACCTTAATAAGAAAAAAGTCGGAGAATATCACATAGAAGAAGGTGGAACTAAGCCAATACTATATTGCATTGGCTGTAATAGTTCTTCAGGAAGACTTGCTAAGTTATAAACTGGCTGCATATTGCCTGCAGTGTTATCTCTGATACTGATTTGTCAGTTTGGTAGGAACAGCCCTATTCCAGGTTGTAACTTTAAATAGTGTCAGTGACCTTTTGTGGGCTGGATGAGCATTAATTTGTCCTTGGAATGTATCAAACCACCTCACAGGCACAGTAAAACATTTGTATGGAATTAACAATATACAATATGAGTTCTCATGAGAAACAGATATGTTCGCTGTCCATTCTTTGGTGTTTTCCTGCGGTAATGAAAATCACAATTTCAGCTTTAGGTTGATCTGTTCCAACTCCTTAGGGTCTGTGTCATCCTGTGATGCCTTCCTGAGTCTGTTCCAAAGCCATGGACTGAAACCGGAGGCCATCTGTCCATGTGCTACGTCTGCTGAAGCCATGACTGTAGCAATCCGCAGGTACCATTAAGGATGTCAGATGCTCTTGATGTGTGTTACAGCTTGGATGGAATGTGTAATATTTACCTGGTGATGCGGAAGGGATGCTAACTAATTTTCTGCTTCATAAGCAGAAAAGTGAAAATTACTTTGTAAAATAGTTTGCAGCATCTCATTTATTTTTCCCACTCTTGCCCAAAGTATCTGTGGTAAACTGGAAATTTAATTAATCTCATCTCATATTTGTAAATTAGCTCTTTTTTGTGTCATTTTGCACTTTAGAATCCTTAGCATCTTAGACTAGAAATAGGCTGTTCTTGTTGGTAGCTTAAGTATGGATGGTACATTTATGGTATCCTCAAGACCAATGTATTCTTAACTGACTAACATTTACTATTTCCACCTGCTTGAAAGTTGACCATGATTTTTACATTCAAATTTGATTAATTTGACATATTTTTGGTAGAGAAAGTGGAGATTATTTTTGTATTTTAGCTAGAGGAAGTTTGTTTTCTTACATATCCATATTTGTCTCTTGATATTATTTAATTTGCAAAATTTGATCCATTTATTTTCTTTTCAGGCCTGGAGTTCCAGGGGCCCCTTTGCCAGGAAGAGCCATTCTCTCAATGAATGGATTGAGCTATGGGGTGATACGGGTCAATACTGAAGATAAAAATTCAGCACTGACAGTCCAGGATGTGGGGCATGTAATGCCTGGTGGTGAGTTATGAGGAGCACCATTTGGTTTTTCATTAAGATTTGTCATCAGAGATAATGGAGCCTAATAAAAATAGGAGAGCCAAAGCAGGAATCCTAAATTCAGCACTTAGTCATTTAATTTCTCAAAACCTCTGGAAAAGGTAAGTTGTTATAATTATGCTGACCTCCTAGCAGTTTTGTATGGTTTATTAATTGTGAGTGCTTTAAGTATACTTCTTCATGTGGAATGCCAAATACTGAGTGATACTAAAGTTATCTGGTTTTCACCGTAATTGCCAAGCCATTGGAATTGGCAGAAAGTTAGAGCATGCTGCTCCTGTGAGTGTTTGAGTTTAATCTGCCTAGGGATAACACCTAATTAATCTTACCGCTTTCTTTGGACTTTGCGTGTCACTGTCTCTACGAGCTTTACATTTCAAATATACCAATGTAGTTTCAGGTTTGTTTTTAGCATTCCAGTTTGGTATTCTTAATGCCACTCAGTAAATACAAAAACTCTGCTAGGTTCATAGGATGGACCTTTTATTTTGCAAAGGTTTTCCAGAATATTTGTCCCTTACCTGTATTTTCTGTACATTAGGGATGATGTGCATTGTGAAGCCAGATGGACCTCCCCAGCTCTGCAAAACAGATGAAATTGGAGAAATCTGTGTTAGCTCCAGAACTGGAGGCATGATGTACTTTGGGCTTGCTGGTGTGACAAAAAATACATTTGAGGTACATGATATTAACATTTCACAGAAAAAAAAAATAAACACAAAGAAGTTTCTAAAAGATACTAAATGATATAATTTTTCTATCCAAAATGAGATTAAAGTTTATTTCTGAACTCAAACTTAATTTTTTTAAGGTTATTTAGCTTACAAACAGCTTTTTAATGGCCAGAACAAACAGTTGACTTATATACTAACTTGTGGAACTAACCCACTCATAAATTGGAAGCTTTCAGAATTATTCTTCTGAGGTCAATTATTTGCCAGAGTGAGAAACTTAATTTAGGCTAAGTAATTTCCATAAAAGTTTCAGAGTCCAAAATGACTAGAAATTCGGAGACACATTTACTCTACAGATTTTTCATCTCATTCATCCTGCAGATTGTTATTTTGTTCAGATATAAACTTGTCAAAAAATGAGCCAAAGTATTGCTCCAAGTGAAATTTGAAATGTGAACATTTTTATAAAAAGTCCTTTTGGGTAGGCAAGACAGTAGATTTTAACTCTCAATTCATCCATGATTCAATGGAAATAATCAGTTCTAATACCACCTTCACCATTCCAGTGTCCAAATAAACCTCATTTTAAACACTATTAAAAAAGACTTAACAGAGGCTGGGCGCGGTGGCTCATGCCTGTAATCCTAGCTCTCTGGGAGGCCAAGGCGGGCGGATTGTTTGAGCTCAGGAGTTCGAAACCAGCCTGAGCAAGAGCGAGACCCTGTCTCTACTAAAAATAGAAAGAAATTAATCGGACAACTAAAAATACATAGAAAAAATTAGCCGGGCATGGTGGCACATGCCTGTAGTCCCAGCTACTCGGGAGGCTGAGGCAGAAGGATCACTTGAGCCCAGGAGTTTGAGGTTGCTGTGAGCTAGGCTAACGCCACGGCACTCACTCTAGCCAGGGCAACAGAGTGAGACTCTGTCTCAAAAGAAAAGAAAAAAAAAAAAAAAGACTTAACAGAGAAAGTGTTTGGTGAGGTCAAGATGTTACTAGGGCAGATCCACTGGCTGATGGGACATAGCATAATGTGGTAGTTGGAGTATGTACTCTGGAGCTAGACTCCCTAAGTTCGAATCCAGACTCTCCCACTTAGTAGCTGACCTTGGGTGAGTTGCCTAACTTCTTCGTGCCCCGATTTCCTTATCTTTAAAATATGAGTAATAATAGTACCTATACCTCACAGTCCTTGTTGAAAGGACTAAATTAATGTTCATAAAGTGCTTAGAATAGCACTTGGTACATACGAAGTGCTATTGTATATCTGTTAGACAACTTAAGGGTAAGAGGCCTCACAGAAAGAGGCCTCTGGTGAATTTGCTGTGCCTTGAGCTTTATAAGCTCAAAATTTTAATTTTGAGAGTACAGTGACAGTGGTTCCATCTCTCAAGAGTAAACTCAAGCAATGCCAGATTACTAATTAAAAATAAAGAACTGTCCAGGCATAGTGGCTCATGCCTGTAATCTTGGCACTCTGGGAGCCAAGGGAAGGAGGATCACTTGAGGCCAGGAGTTCAAGACCAGCCTGAGCAACATTTTCTACAAAAAATAGAAAAATTAGCTAGGCATGATGTTGCACGCATGTAGTCCCAGCTACTACTTGGGAGGCTGAGACAGGAGTATCTCTTAAGTCCAGAAGTTCGAGGCTGCAGTGAGCTATGATCACACTACTGCACTCCAGCCAGGGCAATAGAGTGAGACCCTGTCTCAAAAAGAAAAAAAACGTGTGCCCAATTCACCTTGACAGGAATGGACATTCCCAAGCTCTTCAAGCATATGTTTACTGCCAGTCTCTTGGTTTACTTTCACAGGTGACTACCTCTCTCCCTTAGGTGTATATAAATTTAACTAATGTAAATATCACTCTATTTCTCTTCTGTTTATAAGTGCTTAGACTACATGTGTTTCCAGTACCTGTAATTTTTCTTTATTGAATTTTCCTTACTAAAAACAAAATCCTGAAAAGTGTTTGAAGATACTGATAATATTTTATTACATTACCTTTCCTACAAGGCAGTTGCCTAACCCAGAACTCTGAGACATAACACCTACCTGCGAGGTCCATAATGATGAAGAAAATTTGAAATCTCTGGTATAAATTTAATGATGGCAAAGTAGAATAAGAATAACCAAAAAAGGAGAAAACTACACCTTTTAAATGTTAAAATTAAAGTTCCTAATATTTTTCTTACTCAATTCTTACACTTAAATCCTGAGAGTGTTTTCCACCATGGTTAACGTTTCACTAGGACAAAAGATCTATTATTGACTAGTCAAAAAATAAAAGTGTGTTTTAAAAATAAGCTACTGGGAGAAAAACTTGTGAGACCTATATGAGAGCAAAGAGATAATTATCCGTCACTACCCCACGTGCTAGCTGTTTGGAGGCAAATGAAACTCACTTTCACATCTGTAAAATGAAAATCATAATGCTGTTTCATAGGATTGACTTGAGAATTAACTATAAAACAAGTAGACGTGTCCTTGGTACATGATAAGCATTTAATAAATAAATGTTAGCTCTTGTTATAATTGTTCTCCTATATAAAAAAGAAATTTTAAAAAGTAGCCAGTTCTGAATCAAGGACCAAAAGGGGAAAAAAAAGGAAAGAAAAATT
>NW_012135081.1:1794420-1795099 GCF_000956105.1 Propithecus coquereli
GTTCAAGACCAGCCTGAGAAAGAGCCAGACCCTGTCTCTATAAAAAATAAATAAATAAATAAGAAATAAAAAGAAAAAAATAATACTTCATGCTTTATGGGGATACATATATAAATGTAAATGCATTGAAAAGGGACTGGAAGGGTATGTATCAAATTTGTAACTGTGATTATCTCTGGGGAGGAAAGGAGGGAACCAGGTTTGAGGGTAGGCATCAAAGGAAGTTAAACCTTATAGTTAATATTTCAGAATTTTTTCAAGGAGCATATATTAAAGTATTGTACAATTAGAATTGTTAACAAAATATTAGCTCAGTTTTAAAATGCAGCGTGTTTGGTATTGACTACTTTTCCTTTTTCTTTGCCTTTCAGAATGTAATGAATAAGATGCACACGATTAGTGTACCCTACTCTGTCATGAAGACCTGCCCTCTCTCTTGGGTCCAGAGAGTACATGCGCACAAAGGTAGTCACCCACAGCATCGAAGCTTTACTTATGCGACTGTTTAAAATAAGATTTCAGGGATTTTGGGGCTTTTCAAATTGCTGTTGTAGACACATTTCTGTGCATTGGTGGCTTAAAAATTTTAGAGTTCAGGCCGGGCGCGGTGGCTCACGCACGCCTATAATCCTAGAACTCTGGGAGGCCGAGGCGGGCGGATCGCTCAAGGTCAGGAGTT
>NW_012135081.1:1807769-1852647 GCF_000956105.1 Propithecus coquereli
GGTGGATCGCTCAAGGTCAGGAGTTCGAGACCAGCCTGAGCAAGAGCGAGACCCCGTCTCTACTAAAAATAGAAGGAAATTATCTGGACAACTAAAAATATATATATATCGAAAAAATTAGCCGGGCATGGTGGCGCATGCCTGTAGTCCCAGCTACTCGGGAGACTGAGGCAGTAGGATCGCTTGAGCCCAGGAGTTTGAGGTTGCTGTGAGCTAGGCTGAAGCCATAGCACTCTAGCCAGGGCAACAGAGTGAGACTGTCTCAAAAACAAAAAAAAAAAGTCCAGAGAGATAACAAATTGTAAATGTTGTTATCACTTAAGAGGATGGAATTACTGGATTCACTATTTATATAATGTTAGTTTTTCCGTGAGTGTGTATTACTGTTGTAATTTGTTTTAATAAGACCTAAAAATTCAAATACATTTCCTAAGAAAAAGCAAATTTTTCACTTTCTTCCTTTTGTCTTTTAGGTGATTCCGGTGAATTCTACAGGCTCTCCTGTTGGGGACGTGCCATTCATCCGGTCAGGACTGCTGGGGTTTGTGGGGCCAGTAAGTGATGCTTTCATGATGATTTTGGTACATCTGATCCAAATATTTGGACTTGACTTAACAGAACAGAGCAAATTCTGATTAGTCCAAGAATGTTACAGGGCCACTTATATTTAGAGCAGTTCCTGTAAGGATGCCATAAAATGAGTTAATGTTTATTATTTCCATTACCCAAGTTCATTTGACACCTTCAGACTAAGACATTATTTTTTATTTTCAAAACACTTTTCACTTATTCTTGCTACCTTTCTTTGATTTCATTAACATGTTGCAATAAATTAGAAGAGTGCTAGAAAAAGTTACCTTTGGTAACAAAGGGAAACCGTAATAGTGTACAAAGCATTTTCACATAAATTACTGGCACTACACTATGTGTAATAGTAAATTCTTTGAATGGAAACAATTTGTTATTCAGCACATGGTATTTATAGGCACTGGGTTTACAGAGATAATCAGGGCATGAAAAACCTGTTCCCAGAGAGCTCACAGTGAACTTGATGAGCCCATGAGGATAGCAGAGAGCCAGGTCACAAAGGGCTTTGCATGACATAATAGGAAGTGGGATTTACTTTGTAAGTAATAGGCAGTTGTTATTCCCAGTTAAGCCCCTATCCTTCCATCCTTCTCTAATTACCTCCTCTCCTCTCTTTCTTTTCCTCTTAACAGCTTAAGTCATTTCAGAGAAGATCTAATTTTATTTTATTTCTTCCTTGCCATTTATGAGGGGTGCGATGAGGATATAGATCTAGGAGACTCATTCTCCTAGAAATAGTATCTGCACCTACTGTCTTGACTTCTTCACTCAGCACCAGGAAATTTTCAAAGACCCAGCTCCTTTTAGCTTACTGCTCCACTGTTGAGGTCCAAGATGGAGCTCCAGCCCTCACATCTGCATGCCAAGAAACAGAGGAAAAGGTGCAGTCCTCCTCTCTTTTAAGGCAGATTCCCTGAAGTTGTGCAACACTTCTGCTTAAATCTCATTGGTCTGAACTGGTCCCACAGGTTCACCTAGCTGCAAGGGAGGCTGAAATGCAGTCTTTATTTTGGTCAGGCATACCCAGCTAAAAATTCTCTTACTGTGAAAGAAATAGAGAAACAGACATTGGGGGACTGGCAGTGACTATCTCATTCTCTTACTAGCACCATAGCTTTTCAGGCTATGTTGGAAATGGCTGCTGCTTTCCTATCATCTGTGATGGACCAGTAGCTTCTTGAGGCTATAGGTTATGCCTTACTTACGTAGCCCAGTGAGCGTATGGCACTACATTGTACTCAACAAATCAGTGAATGACATTCACTGTGGAGGTAACTACTAGATAATTGAATATATGTAAACAGTCCAAGAAATTTAGGAATTCTGCAATGAATAAGAAAAGCTAATTTTCTACAAATGGGTCAGGGAAGATTATTTATACAGTGATGCTTTGAGGCTTTGATAGTAGGGTTCCCTGTTGCTCTGTTACCTTACTGGAAAAGAAAGGCTCCTACGGTATTCCTTACACCTTTGTTTATTAGCATATTTCTAATCTTGCCAGATGGAACAGCATTACCTTTATGAACTTGAAGCAATCATTTTTTTTTTTTTTTTTTTTTTGAGACAGAGTCTCACTCTGTTGCCCTGGCTAGAGTGAGTGCCGTGGCGTCATCCTAGCTCACAGCAACCTCAAACTCCTGGGCTTAAGCGATCCTAGTGCCTCAGCCTCCCAAGTAGCTGGGACTACAGGCATGCACCACCATGCCCGGCTGATTTTTTCTATATATTTTTAGTTGTTCCCCTAATTTCTTTCTATTTTTTTTTAGTAGAGACGGGGTCTTGCTCTTGCTCAGGCTGATCTCGAACTCCTGAGCTCAAAGGATCCACCCGCCTCGGTCTCCCAGAATGCTAGGATTATAGGCATGAGCCACCGCTCCTGGCTGCAATCATTCTTATATTAAAACTGCTTTAGTCTCCTCCTGATTCCAGTAGTAATTTCCCTCTGCATTCATTTTGTGAATAGGTACAGAAGATGAACTAATACATTATCATGGCTGGGAAAATAAACTATGTTTGTGTGGAATGCTAGTTGCTTTCTTATAAAATTCCTCCCTAACTACGAACCAATTCCCTTCTTATATATTGTAAGACTCCATTGGCTGTAGGATGCTACTGATTTCCACATTGATTTCAGAGATGTCAAGGTGAAATATTTTCCCTAGGATCCATAAAATATGGCATTGTTGTTTTTCTTATATTTTTTATGAGATTTATTTCAAGGAAGGAAGTAAAACATATCTGTTTTACTATTTAAATCATGAAAATCAAGGTAAATCATTGTTCCTTTCAGGGTAGTTTGGTGTTCGTGGTTGGAAAAATGGACGGATTACTGATGGTTAGTGGTCGAAGACATAATGCTGATGACATTGTTGCTACTGGATTGGCTGTTGAGTCAATAAAGACTGTTTATAGAGGAAGGTGAGTAGTACATAGTTAAATGTTAGCACTTCTAATGGAATCTGAATAGATCGTCACAGAGTGATTTAAGTTATATTCTGTGGATTCCCTTTCTGAGTGATTAGGTTGTTTTTGGTTAAGCATAGCAGAAACCTCACTTTGAATATATATCTCACAATTATGGTTCTTTGGCTGTAATTAAGAGGATTAAGTCATAACTATATCCTGTATTTCAGATTTTAATTATTACTATTTGTTGAATCTTGAGGACTGAGGAGGACTCTAAAACATTGAACTTCCTGCATTTCTTCAGTGCAGAAGTAGTGCCATTCAGACTAATTGAGATAGATGCTACTCTGTAGGAGTTTACATCAAAGAATTATTTCTCTTGCCCATTTCTAACTAGATTATTATACTGTTTTAATATGGAAATTGACATAGCGCGTAAGTGCTAATTTTAAATTTCATGGACAAAGTCAATTGGATATTTTTTTTTTGCTTATTAATGTAAGAAAAGATAATTACTTCCTACTGAGTAGTTGATGTCCTATTCAGCAGTTTGCAATCATGGATATAGCTCTTTAAAGCAACCTTGGTGTCCCTTTAGTTTTTTAAGAAGAAAAATTAATGAAAAGGCCGGGCGCAGTGGCTCACGCCTGTAATCCTAGCTCTCTGGGGGGCCGAGGCGGGCGGATTGTTTGAGCTCAGGAGTTCGAGACCAGCCTGAGCAAGAGCGAGACCCCGTCTCTACTAAAAATAGAAAGAAATTAATCGGACAACTAAAAATATATAGAAAAAATTAGCCGGGCATGGTGGTGCATGCCTGTAGTCCCAGCTACTCGGGAGGCTGAGGCAGGAGGATCACTTGAGCCCAGGAGTTTGAGGTTGCTGTGAGCTAGGATGATGCCACGGCACTCTAGCCAGGGCAACACAGTGAGACTCTGTCTCAAAAAAAAAGAAAAGAAAAATTAATGAAAACAAAAAAGAACCAATTTCTGAGATGTGTGTTTTTTGCAATGGTGTGGCTTCCTATGAGATTCAAACTCCATGGGGCACCAGACCTGTCTTTGGTCACAGTCCTATCCCCAGCACTCAGCACATGCCTGGCACCTAGTAGATGTTCTGCAAATATGCGTGGAGGGAAGAAGGAGGGAGTCAGGCAGGTGTGCTGGCATACTCGGCCCTCCAGTGGCTTCCATTCTTTCATACATTTATTCAACAAATACTGGGTACCAACTATGTGCCACTGTTCTAGATGCTCCGGCTACGGCCGTGAACAAAACAGGCTGAGGCTCTGCTCTTGTGAAGCTGACATTCTCATTGCAAGAAACAGACAGTAACCACATAAACAGGGAAAAAGATAAAGTGAGATGGTTGATGAGTGCTGTGGAAAAAAAACACGTGGTGGGTGGGGGTGGCTTGCTAGTTTCTATCAGGTGGTCTGGGAGTGCCTCGCTAGTAAGGGGACATTTGAGCGGAGACCTCACTCAGAACCAACTCCATCCTCCTCCCTTGGCCTCCCAGGTCCTCCGCAATCCGCCCTTACCTGGGTCTGACCTCTCCCTCCCGCTCTCTGCTTCACCACTTTGCTCCAGGCACACTGGCCTTCTTGCTGTTCCTCAAACCTGCCAAGCTCGTCCCTACCTCAGAACCTTTTCGCTTTCCGTTCCTTCTGCCCGGAAACCTCTTCCTCCAGATCTTCGCGTGGCTCGCGTCCTCACTTCATTCAGGTCTCTGCTCCAATGTCCACTCCTCAGGGAGGCGCCCCCAGCCACCCTGCCTTCAGTAATAGACCACCCGCAAACCACTCCACCCCCCTGTATATTGCAACATGACATTATTATATCTTTGTTTGTTCTGTCTCTAACACGTAAGCGCCACCAAGACAGGAACTGTGTCTTACTTACCACTATGTCCCCTACATTCATGACAGTCGTGCTTAATACATGTTTCTTGAATGAATGAATCTTCATTTTGATGGTAATGATTGTGACATTTTCTTTTCTAAATTACTCATTTCTGGGTGGTATGGTGGGGTGGATGTCTCTTCTCTGTAATTCCAATTAAGCAAAGTAAATGGGACTGGTTGTGAAGGGAGTCCTGATGTGTTTGATCTGTCTCTCTTAGAATTGCTGTGTTTTCTGTGTCTGTATTTTATGATGAGCGCATTGTGGTGGTTGCGGAACAAAGACCTGATGCATCTGAGGAAGACAGCTTCCAGTGGATGAGCCGTGTGCTGCAGGTGAGCACCCCTTGGGGTTTGTGTCCAGTCAGAGGTGGCAGCAACCACTGCTTAAGGAATTTCTTTGATGGGCCAGTAAGCCACCTTATTTTTTTCTTGCCAGTCATTGCTCAAATATTCTGGGTACTATTAGCAAAATCAGATAATACTGTTTTCTCCTTGTGGACCACATAGCATTTTTCTGCTCAGTTTGCCAAAAACAACGGAATTGACTTGCCTCAGCAAATTCTTTCATGCCTGAGTATTTGCTACTCATGAAAGTTTTCGCTGTCCATGTGTGGAACACATCTTTGACAGTAATCAATCCACTTGTCAACAGTTAGTTACAGTTTTACTGTGTGCCATGAGGGGTGCCTATAGGGTGAGGGATCCAAGAAAACATGTTACCCTTACTCTGAAGCAGCTTTATTGTGGAGTCGGAGAAGATGCTATGTGAGATAAACCATTAGGGAAGGAAAATGATTTGGGCTCAGCATAAGAAATGTGCTTCCAGGGGAGCAGAGCAGAATGATGAAAAGAGCCTAGTCTTTATTTAGAATCATAGACTTGGAACCCCAGTTCCACTTCTTTCTAGATAGGTGCCCTGAGGCAAGTTACTTAACTTCACTGACTTTATTTCCTAACTTGTAAAGTGAGGATAAAAATTATCTATTTTATAGAGCTATTGGAAGGATTAAATGACATTATTGATTGAAGTATATCATATCTGCATTCAGTAAATAATGATGGTGATTATTACTGATGTTGAAAATAATAAGCCAGGTGTGGTGGTGGCCACCTGAATTCCCAGCTGTGTGGGAGGCTGAGGCAGGAGGATTGCGTGAGCCCAGGAGTTTGAGGCTGCAGTGAGCTGTGATTGTACCTGGGAATAGCCATTGTACTCCAACCTGGGCAACATAGCAAGACCCTGTCTTTTTTTTAAAAAAAAAAAAGATTATAAGCATAATCTCCAATAAGGAAATAGAGAAGTTTGCTCAATCTAAAGTAATTTTCCCTCTCACTCTCTGTCCCTTCACTCTTCTTTATTTTTCTACTTAGCATTTATCACCATATAAGCATGTTTAGATTTCTCAATTGTTTTCTACATCCACTATAATATAAGCCTTATGGAGGCCAAGACTTCTTTGTCTTTTTTGTTCAGGGCTCAGTCCCCAGAGCCTGATAGATTTGCTAGTGCACAGCATAGTAGGCTCAGTATATATTTGTTGGCCAAATGGATGGTCCAAAGAAAGCTTGGATTGTCCTTGCCGTAACAACTTACATGTTTCTGGAAATGTCTGCAATGCCCGTGACTTCTCTACTTGGGGCATTTGGATTTGTTAACTGCCAGTTAGTAGTAATGTTGTAGAAATGATGCAAACATGAGATGAGTGGTAGGGCTAGATGACTTTTAAAATTATTTCTATCCTCAGGGTCTGTGATTCTGAATTATTAGCTGGTATAGCATAGGCTATTTGTAGTAGAAAATCAGAGAAAAGAAAATCTACTAAAGATAGACTAGACTGTGAAGAAGGTAGGACTGGGCTGATCACTGAAAGGTGACTAAGGGGCAGACATGAAAAGAGAATAGTTTTAATACCACCCATATTTTCAAACAAACAAAAATATGCCTTTTTTCCAGAATGAACTTTGAGGCATAGTGATGGAGCCTTTGGTGAATTACACATTTTTTTTCCTATTATGGAAAAATGAGTATACCTGAAATTTCCCAAGATAATTGTTACTTTTCCCTGAAAAGCAACTATAGAAATTAAATGCTATGCCAGCTTACTAATTCAAATTCTTGTGAAAGTCATTTGAGATCTCATTTGGGCATGAAATAAGAGGCTGTTATTTTCCCATCTCTAACTTCTCAGTGTGTGCACTTGGGTCCACAGTAGAACCGTTGGGGATGCCATATGTTCTAGTAGGTTAGAGACCAGAGGTTGTTTAATTCCAGGTCTGTGTATAATATAAACTAAATACCTAACTCAGCACCTTCTAAGGAAAGGCAGTTAGTAGATGACTTACCAGATGTTGTGTTTTCAGTGGGGAATCCAGGTTACATGTACTACATTTGCTAACTTTCTGTATATTCTAATAAAACAGAAACTTAGGAACTCTGCCAGACTTTGAATTTCCTAGTTATCTAGGTTGAATAGTAGAAGGAATATTATTTTCAAGCTTATTCCTTTGCCTTTTTAAGTTGTTTTAATAGGCCGGACATGGTGGCTCACACCTGTAATCCCAGGATTTTCGGAGGCCAAGGCAAAAGATCACTTGAGGCCAGGAGTTTGAGACCAATCTAGACAACATAGCAAGTCCTTGTCTCTACAAAAAAAATTAAAAAATTAGCCAGGAAGGTGGCACGCACCTTTAGCCCCAGCTACGTGGGGGGCTGAGGCAGGAGGATCGCTTGAGCCCAGGAGTTTGAGGTTACAATGAGCTGTGATCACGCTGCTACATCCCAGCCTGGCCTATCTTTTATGATTGACCTTTGTGACTGTTCATTCTCCTTCTAAAGTTGTATCTCCTGTTCAGTAAGATGTGTGAGTAATACAATATAACCCTCCCAACTGATATTAATAGTTGGTCAATTTTAAAAGGTGGTTGAAGCAGAAAATCATAAAAATGAGAAATTCTTCAAGTATTAAATTTTAATACAAAACATATAAACGTGTATGCATTTGATGTAGACAAGTGTGTCTATGAGTGTACTGATTTGAGTTCCAAGTCATCTTATTTCCATAAGCTATATCCAAATGCATTGTCTTTGGTTTCTGGTTTTATTTTCTGTAAGTTAGAACTAGAATGCATGTATTCGAAAAGTAGCTGGAATAGATAATCCTTACTTTTAGGATTAACTTGCCCATACCTATATCAAAAGTAGTTTTTTTGTTTTTGTTTTTGAGACAGAGTCTCACTTTGTTGCCCTGGCTAGAGTGAGTGCCGTGGCCTCAGCCTAGCTCACAGCAACCTCAAACTCCTGGGCTCAAGCAATCCTTCTGCCTCAGCCTCCCAAGTAGCTGGGACTACAGGCATGCATCACCTTGCCCGGCTAATTTTTTCTATATATATATTTTTAGTTGTCCAGATCGTTTCTTTCTATTCTTTTTGGTAGAGACGGGGTCTTGCTCTTGCTCAGGCTGATCTCAAACTCCTGACCTTGAGCGATCCACCCGCCTCGGCCTCCCAGAGTGCTAGGATTACAGGCATGAGCCACCGTGCCTGGCCCAAAAGTAGTTTTTTAAGAGCTCACGTTTAGTGCTTTCCAAAGCATAACTCCTGCATTTATATCTTATCTGTTGATATAATATTTAATTAAATTTTGTGAACACAATAACAAGAACAATATCATTAGTGGTGTAGAAACAACCACAGCTGACTCTCAGCAAACATGCAGCTACATGGCTGGGAGCAAAGGGACATAGAGAGTAGCTTGTGGCTTCCAGTGCTTAGCGTGCTGTGGGCTTCACTTCACATGTTTTGCAGAGGGGATGCATGGTAACATGGTGAATCGCTTTAGTGGGGGCCTATTTAGAGAGCTGCTATTATGTTCATAATAAAAATACTTTGCCTATATTTAATTGGGCTATGTTATATAGCTAAAAGAGTAAAACACCAAGACAAACTTATAGGTTTTTGACATTATCATTTAAGAGAGGACATGTTGAAGCTTGCAAATCAGTACCCACCTCTGCCCTTTTAGATAGTATTGTTAATTTTTTTTTTTGAGATGAGGTCTCACTGTGTTGCCCAGGCTAGCCTCAAACTCCTGGGCTCAAGCGATCCTCCTTCCTCAGCCTCCTGAGTAACTGGGACTACAAGTATGTGCCACTGCACCTGGCTTAATGATTATCATTAGCTCTTTAGAGGTGTGGGATCTTAATGATGTACCAGATTCTAGACCTAGAATGTATAGAGAAAGCAAAATCTTAGTGTAAAATAATGGATTATGTCGAAGTATATCAAGTGTAATAAAAGTAATCTCACTGAATATTTTTCTTTTTATTTTTCTAGGCAATCGATAGCATTCATCAAGTGGGGGTTTATTGTCTTGCTCTGGTGCCTGCCAATACGTTGCCAAAAACTCCACTAGGAGGGATCCATATATCTCAGACGAAACAGCTCTTTCTGGAGGGATCTCTACATCCTTGCAATATCCTCATGTGCCCACACACATGTGTGACAAATTTGCCAAAACCCCGGCAGAAGCAACCAGGTAATGTGCTAGCTTCCAACACATCGCATCAAAATTGTAACTTCAAAAAGCTGAGTGCTCCTGGCATGATTCTTTCTCTAGAATTAGACTTTACAAAGATTAGTAATACAAGAATAGCATCAACTGACGAAAAGCAAGAATTGAGACCCTGCAGAATAGGCTTGTTTGAGTGTACTGCTATTTCCCTCTTGTGAGTAATTCTCAGTGGTCTGCCTCCATTTCCCTGGATATGAGGTATAACTCAAGATGATCAGAGTCCCACTTGTACTTGCTGTGTGTTACTGATCAAGAAATGTATAAAAAAAGATATTAAACATATTACCTGTTTAAGCATATGATAGACATGTAAAAACACACAAATCCTTTATTTCAAATCCTGTTACACTGAAGTCCTACATTCATTTGTCATATGAGTAAAATCCTATTTTAAATAGCATTTAATCTAGGATCCTTATAACAAAACATTCATGTTATAGTAGTTATTTAAAAGATATTGCCTAGAGACATAGCAGATTCTTAGAATAGGGCTTTTGCATTTAACAATTCTATTAAGTGATAAAATCCATACAAAATATTTATTCCTAAGCCCCCAAAGGTATAACATCCATTTCATCTTACATAATAAAAGCATTATGTTTGGATTTACTGTTTTTGCTTTCTCTTATGATGGCCTGCTAAGATCTTAGTTGGTTGCATATGAGTAGTACCAAAGCAGTTTGAAAATGATGGTATAGACAAGGGTGGAGATGGTGAGGGAATAGCATGAGAGTTTAGTGTTTAAGAAGAATACAGGAAGGTGGAGAGGTAAGGAGTGAGGTATGAAAGGAAAGGAGAGGAAAAGGAAGATGGAAAAGATGTTAAGGCAGCCTAGAGGCAAAGTCTCCTTGAGATGCCTGTTGGAGCTGTTGTGGAAAGAATGAGAATATATTAGTTAGGGCTGGTCTTGCCTGAAAGTTGCAGAAAAACAGCTGGGCGTGGTGGCTCACACCTGTAATCCTAGCACTCTGGGAGGCCGAGGTGGGTGGGTCGTTTGAGCTCAGGAGTTCGAGACCAGCCTGAGCAAGAGCGAGACCCTGTCTCTACTAAAAAAAATAGAAAGAAATTAGCTGGACAACTAAAAATATATATATAGAAAAAATTAGCCGGGCATGGTGGCGCATGCCTGTAGTCCCAGCTACTCGGCAGGCTGAGGCAGGAGGATCACTTGAGCCCAGGAGTTTGAGGTTGCTGTGAGCTAGGCTGACGCCACAGCACTCTAGCCTGGGGAACAGAGTGAGACTCTGTCTCAAAAAAAAAAAGAAAGTTTCAGGAAAACATAATACCAGCTTAAACAAGAAACAGGTTTATTTATTTATTTATTTTTTTGAGATAAAAGAGATTCAGAGCTAGGCAGTCCAGGGCTAGGTGATCGTGCAATCATGTTCTTCCACCTTCTCATCTTTTTGCCCTAGTGTTTTATAAATCAACTATCATTATAGATATGTACATAACAGATGACCCTAAAATTCAGTGCCTTGAAATAACAAGCATTTATTTTTCACTCATGGAATGTGGATCTGCTTGGCTTGGCTGGGATCAGCTGGACTTGACTTGGCTCCAGCCTGGAGGTTAGGTTCCAAACTGTTCCATGTGCCTCCTCATCACGGGACCAGCAGCTACCTGGGCCATATTTTTCTCAAGGCAGATGGCAAAAGCAAGAAAGCAAGCCAAACCACACTAGCATATTTCAAGCTCCTGTTTGTGTCATGTCTCTTAACATTTCATTGTCCAAAACAAGTCAGACCAGCCCAAAGTCAGGGGCACAGAGAATTATACTCCTCCCATCTAACTACAGCTAGGGCAGGAAGGAAAGGAAGGATTGTGAGAAAATAAAACAATCTACCACAATCATCTTTAGCATACTGCCTCAGAGCCCAGCTAGCAGGTAGGAGGAAAAGGTAAAGAAGATAATATCCTTCCCTTTAAACATAGTTTCTAGAAATTGCACATATTACTTCCTCTTAACATATTTTTCTCCCATACTATTAATATGTGTAGTCTTAATTCTGGGTACATGTCTAGCTAAAAACTAGGGATTCTGTTGTTAAGGAAGAAGAGA
The DNA here is from genome assembly GCF_000956105.1 of Propithecus coquereli. Classification (NCBI taxonomy): domain Eukaryota; kingdom Metazoa; phylum Chordata; class Mammalia; order Primates; family Indriidae; genus Propithecus; species Propithecus coquereli. The sequence continues at coordinate 1,819,296 of NW_012135081.1, forward strand.
ATAGATATTAGAATTGATAACTGGCGGTTTTTGCCACAAGAAATTTACAGAGTTTTGTGGGGAAAAATAAGAAGGCGTATTTACAGGTACAGCAATGTCTGCAGTTAGCCTCCTGGAGTTACTGCTTTCAGTATTTTTCAATCTCTGTGACCCATAGACTCAAGAAATGCACACAAAACAACCTCAAGAAAATGCTGCTGAATTATTTTTGTTGTTTTAAACTACTCTGCAAAATCGACTTTTTAAAATGTAATGCCTTTATCAGTTTTACAGTGTGAATGCAGAATTGGACCGTTTACACAATTAAATACACTCGGAGTCCCTGCCTGTATAAAAGGCTATCTCCAACATGACATATCTAACTTATTCAGCTTCTTAGGAAAGAATGTTGCATATTATACTTAAAAATCACAGTATACACATGTTGACTAAAAGTATTCAGCAGTCAGTATGTTGGAATACTTTATCTTTTTTTGAGTTCTTTATTTGATTTTTAAATTTTTAAAACTTTTCATTTTGAAATGATTTCACACTTACAAAAAAGTTGCCAAATGGTACAAAGAATTCCCTTATATCCTGTACCCAGCTTCCCCAAATATTTATCCTTTTAAAAGTGATTATCAGCTGTGGGAGATGGCTCATACCCATAATCCCAGCACTTTGGGAGGTCGAGGTGAGAGGATCACTTGAGGCTAAGAATTTGAGATCAGCCTAGACAATGTAGCGAGTCTCTGTCTTTACAAACAAAAAAAACCCCAAAGCGATTATATGACTTAAATGATTTTGCTTCATCTGTTTCAGCATATTCAGGATCAACAGATTTTGGCAGTAGAAGATATTTAATATTGATCCAGTGTAGCATCAACATTGTTCAAAACCCAGCTGACAATAAGTTTTTTTTTGTTATCTTTTTGCCATTTTCTTAGTTCCATAAGGTGGGATCTTAATCTTTAAGTGACCATCAAGAAAGGTGTACAGCACCTGTAGCACTTTTTTCTTGAGAGAGGAGGGCTTTCCCTATTTATTTGCAAGTGTCAAACCTATGGAAAAATTGGAAGGATAGTACAGTGAGCAGCAGTCATGTATCTTCCCCTAGATTCACTAATTGCTGACATTTTTTCACTGAGCTCTTTTAAAGCAAATTGCAGACGTCATGGCACCTTACCCTAAAGTATTTCAGACGTATATTTCTAAAGAACAAAAACATTTTCTTAAAATTTTCCTAATCAACCACAATGCCATTATCCTATTAAGAAATATAACTTATATAATACTATCACCTAATAATAAACAGTTCATATTCAGATTTTTCTACTTGTTTATTATAGCTGATTTTTAAAAAGTCCAGTATCCAATCAAGATCATGAATTGCATTTGGCTGTCATGTCCTTTAATTTAGAAGCTCCCAGCCTAATTTTTTCTTGAAGATATGGACGATTTTAAAGAGTCCAGGCCAGTTATTTTGTAGACTGTCCCACAATCTGGATTTCATTACTCACTTTGAATAGAGCACTTTCTGATATCCCTGATAAACTCACTCTCAATCCTCATAGATGGCAAATTTCTTTCCAGACCAGATATTTATTACTTAACGCCCCTTTTAGAGGTGGATCATAATTGGAGCAGATGAAATTATTTATAGTGGGAACTAGTGCAACCAGCTGTCACTTCCTCAGAGTGAAAACTTCCTGTATACCCAAGCTATGGTAGCCTGCCTTCTCCCCTCCATCCCCAACGCCTCTCTCACGTGGTCCTGTTTTGTTTTTTTCTAGCACTTCCCACTATCTGAGTTTGTGTATTTGTATATGTACTCTTGATTGCCTTTCTCTACTAGACTACAAACTCTGTCCTATTGGCTGCTGTGTTCCCAGTGCCTAGAAGAGTGCTCAGTCAGTATTATTGAATAACATTTGAGCCAGTCTGGAAATGCTTTGGGGATACATAGCTTGAATTGCCATCTCCAGAGAGTTGGTTTTTGCCTTTGTTTACAGGTGTAGGCCCTGCTTCTGTGATGGTTGGGAATCTGGTTGCTGGAAAGCGCATAGCACAAGCTGCTGGAAGGGATCTGGGGCAAATTGAAGAGAATGATTTGGTGAGGAAGGTAAGTGTCCTAGAATTGTTGACTACTTACAAACAAGTCAAGGACAGAACTTACACTTCAGGTAGCAGACGGGGGATGCGTTATATAACTTTTTAAAAGTTGCTGAGCCTGAATCTTTTTTCTGCCTTGTGATTTCAGCACCAGTTTCTGGCAGAGATTTTACAGTGGCGAGCCCAGGCAACTCCTGACCATGTACTCTTCATGCTGTTAAATGCCAAGGTATTAAATATTCACTTGTATGTCTAATCAGCTCAATGCTGTGGGAGTATTTTAGGCATTCTTGATATCTTTCATCAGAAAATTTCCATTGCCACCTCTGAGGAAGGAGTTACTGCTTTCTCTTTGTTTCGACATAGGATAAACTATGCAATCACTATAAGGTTGCAATGAGACCTCCAGGAGTGTTATTTAATGCTGTTTTTTTCTTATGTTACAATCAAATCTTCTTTATTTGGTTCTAATAGGAGCAGTGGGGCCAAGAATGCAATTATTATAGATATACAAATGTGTGGAATGCATTGTCATAAAGTTTTTTACCCAGTGGACTTTTAATTCTTTGATTTCTGCCAGGAAGAAAATGACTTTAGACCAACATTTTAAAAACCTAAGTTATTTTTAGTGCATACTTAAATGATTTATTGCTAACAGATAAAAAGCAAATTGAAAATTATTTAGGAGTATATTTAACTACTGGTTTCTAATGGTTGGTCTGCTGTAATATTATATTTTTTAAGTTATGCATTCTGTGGAAGTCTGTTGAGTTTTGTTTTAATGGCTGAGTCACAGGCTCACAGTACTGTGACCATGTGGATAGCAGTATTTCCCACCAGCAAGAATAAGACTGGGAGGGCCTATTGGACCTCATTAGAGGACTTATCCGAGTTGCCCCCATCTGCCCTAGTCCTCTTAGAATCTGATTTTTTTAAAGAATTTATACAATGATAGAACTTAATAAGAGGAAGGTACTTTGCATCTTAGTGAAAAGTCATTAAAAACTGTAAGAACCACTGCTTTAATGATAGAAAACTTTGAGACTTCCTTGCTCTACCTCTACATGAAGTGGGCTCTTATAAGCCCATGGATTCATTAAGGTCCTTACATTTCATTCAGCAGATGTCAGTCCAGCTTCCCCATATCACTACCAGGCTGGCCATGGTTAAAGTTATGGCTCTGTGACATCCATACCCTAGATATCTGTTCAGGAGCGTAAGTTTAAGTTTGCTTCATGGCTAGAGAAGTAAGATATGTGAATGACTGCCTAAAGGACATGTAGTCCATTTATTATTCTTTATATTCTAGTATTTCACCTTGGAGTGGCCCGGACCACCAGAAAGCTCAGTAACCATACAGCATTGTTCCCTCATGCCCAGAACATTGTTTTTACTGAACTTTAGTTCGCTGCTGTACCATTGACCAAAAAAGAGGAAAGTTATAAAAAAAAATGGCTTTATGAATTTAACCCTGACTTTAGCCAAAGGGATATTTCTTTTAGTGTTAAAGTAGTTCCCCCTTATCCATGGGGGTTACATCCAAGACCCCCAGAGGACAACTGAAACTGCAGATAGTACTGGACCCTATATATACTGCTTTTTCCTATATGTACATACCTATAATCAAGTTTAATTTATAAATTAGCACAGTAAGAGATTAACAGCAGTAGCTAACAATAAAATAGAGCAATTATAACAATAAACTGTAATAAAAGTTATATGAATGTGGTCTTTCTCTCTGTCAGAATATCTTAGTGTACCGTACTCACCTACTTTCAGACCATGGTTGACATGGGTAACTGAAACTACAGAAGGCAAAAGCAGGGATAACCTGGTTACTGTATAACCTTAGCGTCTAACAATAGACAATTAGCTAAATTAGTTATGCATATAAACATAATAAAATGCTATGCAACCATTCACAAAAATGTTGTAGAAGAGTATTTGATGACCCAGAAAATATTCATCATGTAAAAGTAGGAAAAATAGGATATAGAACTTTAACAATTGAGTATTTAGTGAAGACCCTATTCTAGGTGCTTTACATTTCATAGTTTATTTTAAGGTTGAGGAAACTGAGGCATGGAGATGACAGAGCCAGTAAGTAGTAAAGCTAGGAAACTGTCTCTTTACTTTTATTTGAACCCAAGCAGACTTTAGAGCCCACATTCTTAACCAACATATTAATACTACATAGCCTCTCACAGATGACATAGTATGATACCATTTTTGTTTTATTTTTAAGAAGTGTTGCAGCTGGGTGCGGTGGCTCGCACCTGTAGTCCTGGCACTTTGGGAGGTGGAGGTGGGAGGATTGCTTGAGGCCAGGAGTTCGAGACCAGCCTGAGCAAGAGCCAAGACCCTGTCTCTACAAAAAAAATAGAAAAATTAGCCAGGCATGTTGGTGTGCACCTGTAGTCCCAGCTACTCAGGAGGCTGACACCACTGCACTCTAGCCTGGGTGACAGAGTGAGACTGGGTCTCAAAAAAAAAAAAATGTTGCATGTGAATTTATATATAATAGATACTCATATTTAAAAGACCAGGCAAATAATACACTGAAATGTTAATAGTGGTTACATTTTAGCAGAAGAATTATATTTACTTATCTATATTTTCCAAATTTTCTATGCTGAACATGTGCTATATTCTATTGAGATAAAAGTTATTTTTTAAAAGAAATAGCTCAGTAAAACTTGTGTTTATTGGGACATTTTTATGAGTTTAACATTATTGAGGTAGTGTGGTGTTGGCATGATAGACAAAGAACAACCATCTGCAGTACGATTTGGCACTATCCAGTAAAGTGAAGACTGGCAACCCAGTGGCCCAGAAATTTCATTTCTAGGTCTTTACTCTATCAAAACTCATATAAATGCACCAGGATACATGTACAAGAATGACAGTGTCTGTTAGCAGTAGAATGGATGAATAAATTGCTGCATGTTCGTACAATGAAATACTATACAACAACAAACACAAATGAACTACATCTACACACAGCAGCATAGATGAACTCTTAAAATAATGTTGAAAGAAAGAAACAAGCACAAAAGAGTATATATGTTACCATTCCATTTGTGCAAAACTTAAAAATCTCATGGGTGGTAAAATGACAAAGAAAAAGAAATCAGTGGTAGCATAAAAATGTCCAGATAGTGGTTACTTATGGAGGGATAGAGAAGGCTGTGAGTAGGGAGCCCTGTGGGTGCTTTGGAGCCGCTAGAGGAGATCTTTTTTATGTTACACTAGTTCTTACACGGACACTTGCTTTATAATTTTTCATGAAGCTACATACATGTAAGTTTCCCTTATATGTGTTGTATTTTACAAAGGAAGGGGGTTCAAACAAGGCCCAGCTCAGGGAACTTTATGGAGACTCACAGGAGAAATTATTCTCAGGATTGGGAATAGTTGGCCATTTTCTTATCTCCTGATCTTTATTAGCTAGTGGGCTCTGATTCATTACTACTGTTTTTGTTTATATCTTTGCTGTTAGAAAATTCAGAGCCAAATTTGTGTTGTTTTATGCACAGCAAATGTACATGATCACATGGCCAGCATTTACTGTCCTGACCTCACTGCTGCCCTCATGCTAGTTTTTTTTTGTTGGTTTTTTTTTTTTTTTTTTTTAGAAACAGTCTTGCTCTGTCATCCTGGCTAGAGTGCAGTGGCATCATCATAGCTCACTGTAGCCTCAAACTCCTGGGCTCAAGCGATCCTCCTGCTTCAGCCTCCTGAGTAGCTGGGACTACAGGCATGTGCCACCGTGCCCAGCTAAGTTTTGTATTTTTTGTAGAGACTGAGTCCATCTCTTGCTCAGACTGGTCTCAAAATCCTGACCTCAAGCAATCCTCCCACCTCAGCCTCCCAGAGTGCTAGGATTATAGGCGTGAGCCACTGCACCCGGCCTCTACCTTAAGAAAAACTATAAATTTAAATATGTTTGATTTAAATGAATGTAAATATTCCGTAAGTACCTTAATTCCCTAAGATAGTAAGAAAGAAAAAGAATCCCACACTTGTCTTTTGATGGTAGGGGAATTTTCACTAGAATTGTTAACTTGCTAGGATAATCTGCCAAGGCACAAGCCTTTCAGGTATGATGTCTAATTGGCTGTACTTGTTACTATTTGTTTCCTTGCTGAGCTTTGACTTGTTTATCCTTTCTCTTGTTTTAAGGGAACTACTGTGTGCACAGCCAGCTGCCTTCAGCTTCATAAGCGAGCAGAGAGGATTGCATCAGTTCTTGGTGATAAGGGACATCTAAATGCAGGAGATAATGTGGTGTTGCTCTATCCACCTGGTAAGTGTTGGATTTATAGACTAGACTTCAAGCCCCATTACTAGAGTACAACCTGTAAGAGAACAGAAACCTTGTGGGTTGTGTACTTCCAACACTGAGAGCACTATGCTCATAGGCTAAGGTGGGAACCAAGCCTCACTCCTCAAGTTGTGCAATACAATGGCTCTGCTGGGACAATGTCTATTTTATTTACTCTTATATTTCTATTATCAGCTCCTGGCACATAAAACATTGAATAAACGAAGACTTCAGCTACCTGACTTTTGGAAACCCTCAAAACAGTTGCTTTGTTTCTAGGAGCATTCAGAAATGGGACCATTTCATGCAGTTTCTAAAAGAACATTGTGCATAAACTCTGTTGACTTAACATTTTTCATATCATGGTTGATGTTTAATATTTCTCTGGCATTGCTGCCTTCATCTTTCATGTTCTAATTTATTTATTTTTAAATCAACACTTATATTAATGAGATATTTCATGTTATTTTTCCTCATACTCAGTACTTTTTTTTTTTTTTTTTTTTGAGACTAGGTCTCACTATGTTACCAAGGTTAGTCTCAAACTCCTGGGCTCAAAGGATCCTTCCCACCTCAGCCTCCCAAGGAGCTGGGCCTACAGGGCACACCACAGTGCCTTGCTCATGTTCTAATTTAATTCAACAACCTTCCCTTCATAGTAAGAGGGACTCAGAATTATCTGGTGACAGTTTGGTGAAAAGATTCAAAATTTTAGGTGACATGTTTGAATTGTCCCTCCCTTTACTCCTTCTGCCATCTGACCCTGTGGTCCCCAACTCCCGGGGCACAGACTATTACTGGTCCGTGACCTGTTAGGAACCGGACCGCAGGAAGTGAGCAGAGGGTGAGTGAAGCTTCATCTGTACTTACAGCTGCTCCCCATCGCTTGCATCACTGTGCAAGCTCTGTCTCCTGTCACATCAGCAGCAACATTAGATTCTCACAGGAGCACAAACGCTATTGCAAACTGTGCATGCGAGGGATCTAGGTTGCACACTCCTTTTGAGAATCTAATGCCTGATCTGAGATGGAGCTGAGGCAGTGGTGCTAGCTCTGGGGAGTGGCTGCAAATACAGATTATCATTAGCAGAGAGGTTTGACTGCACAATAAATGTAATGCACTTGAATCATCCCAGAACCATCCCCCACCCTGCGGCCCGTGGAAAAATTGTCTTCCGTGAAACCAGTCTCTGGTGCCAAAAAAGCTGGGGACCGCTGATCTAACCCACTCATACATCTATCCTTCTTTGGTCTTTTATCCCCCTTACTTCATTCATTTTATTCCCTTTAATTTTCCTCTACTCTTATTTCCTCACTGTGAAATAAGAATAGTCCATAATTGTTACTAAGCTGTTTTATTTACATGGATACTAAGATTTCTTAGAAGATCATCTCATATAGAAATCCCTCCTACCACATTCCTGTGAGAATGTCTTGCACCTCACACTTAATGATGTGGTGGTAGACCAGCACACTCCCTGAGGAGGCCCCTCCCCCTAAAGTTTTCTTCGTATTGAGTCATACTTTGCCTCCTTAAAACTCATAACCACTGACATCTCAGAAGTTTCATTGCTTTTCATATTCCTCTAAATATTTAAAGAGAGCTCAGGTGTTCCTTATCACTTACTTTTTCTTTATTTTCCTAATTAGCCATCCCTGATTTCTACAGTTTTCTTCTAAGTAATATTAAGTAATAATATCAAAATATCTTCTTCAGGCTACTTCTAATTTCCTTCCTTGTTATTTGTTCTTTTTTTTTTTTTTTTTTTTTTTTTTTTTTGAGACACAGTCTCACTGTGTTACCCGGGCTAGAGTGCCGTGGCATCAGCCTAGCTCACAGCAACCTCAAACTCCTGGGCTCAAGCAATCCTCCTGCCTCAGCCTCCCAAGTAGCTGGAACTACAGGCATGCGCCACCATGCCCGGCTAATTTTTTTCTATGTATTTTTAATTGTCCATTTAATTTCTTTCTATTTTGGTAGAGACGGGTTCTCGCTGTTGCTCAGGCTGGTATCGAACTCCTGAGCTCAAACAATCCTCCTGCCTCGGCCTCCCAGAGAGCTAGGATTACAGGCATGAGCCACCGCGCCCGGCCTCCTTCTAAATTTTTAAAATGTCTTCAGCTGGTGTCTCTGTTAAATTATGGTCTGAATAACCCACCTACCACATGATTTAATAAACTGGCTTTGGAAGATCTGCCTGTTAGTTTCTCAGTGGTACAGGTAATGCTGCGGCTGTCCTGACAAGCAGGGTCATCTGTCTTGTAGGCATTGAGTTAATTGCTGCCTTCTACGGCTGCCTGTATGCGGGGTGCATACCAGTGACTGTCCGACCTCCTCACGCTCAGAACCTTACTGCCACGTTACCCACTGTGCGTATGATTGTCGATGTAAGTACCAGGTATATCTTGCCTTGTCCTCATCTCATACATTCCAGATTCGGACAACTAAGGATGCTCACTAACTTTCCAGTTTTGTTGAGTCAGGAAGTCAAATTTGTCTCCTGAAAACCACCTCCTTTTCCTTAATGTGGCCAAAGCAACCATCTTTATTCAGTGAAGAAACTAGGGGAAAGTGGTTATGGGTGAGCTAGAGCTGCAGTTCCCAACCCCCTAGGCCACGGCCTGGTACTGGTCCATGGCCTGTTAGGGACCAGGCCGAGCATCACCGCCTGAGCCCTGCACCCCCCTTTCCATGGAAAAATGGAAAAATTGTCTTCCATGAAACTTAGGAACTGGGCAGCACAGCAGGAGGTGAGCAGCAGGCAAGTGAGAGAAGCTTCATCTGTATTTACAGCTGCTCCCCATCACTCACATCACCGCCTGAACTCCGCCTTGTCCCCCACCTCCAATCCGTGGAAAAATTGTCTTCCCTGAAACCGGGCCCTTGTGCCAAAAAGGTTGGGAACTGTTTTTTTTTTTTTTTTGAGACAAAGTCTCACTGTGTTGCCCTGGCTAGAGTGCCGTGGCGTCAGCCTAGCTCACAGCAACCTCAAACTCCTGGGCTCAAGCGATCCTCCTGCCTCAGCCTCCCGAGTAGCTGGGACTACAGGCATGCGCCACCATGCCCGGCTAATTTTTTCTATGTATGTTTAGTTGTCCGATTGATTTCTTTCTATTTTTAGTAGAGACGAGGTCTCACTCTTGCTCAGGCTGGTTTCGAACTCCTGAGCTCAAACAATCCGCCTGCCTCGGCCTCCCAGAGAGCTAGGATTACAGGCGTGAGCCACCGCGCCCGGCCATGGGAACTGTTGAGCTAGAGCATTTCATGCATTTATCATGAACATTAAGGAGATGATGTGGTCATTAGTAATTCTTCATAGAATGTCTTTTTCCCCCCTTCTTAAAACATGCCATCTGTCTTGATATTTTTTTTTCCACAGTAACCAAGATGATATTATGTGCCAAACTCTGAATTCTCCTCAGTGTCAGGTCACTTTTGTTTCAATTAATTTTGTAAATTCACTTGGTATAGCATTAAAAGGTATCTAAACCTTGCTCTGGAGGTGATAGAAGTTTTTACAGGATCTGAGAATTGAAGAAAATGAAATAAGTGCGTATTGCATCACATCCGAATGTACTTTAAAACAAAGGGCAGCCTTGGCCAGTGTACTGATAGATTACAAAATTCCAATTTACGTAACATTTGCTTCTCTGAGAACTGCTGCTCTGTCAGCAACTTGAGCCCACAGCATAAAAGCCATATTCACCATAGATGATTTTATTACAAAGTTTAATTCAGCAAAGTGCCCTCGTTATGCTCTATAAAGTGGGCCAGGAAAGTAGGGAGGGGAGTTTCTTTCTGTTGTCGCAGTTTGTGGGCAAAGTAGGTCACTTTGCATTTCTGTGTGTATCCAGGTAGGAGGACTTAGTTTCTGTGAGAGTTTATAGCCACACCAGGGCTCCGCAGATTCAGTGTGTGTTTTAGGTCTAGTAAGTCTCACCATTCACTAGATGGTTGCAAACACTAACTCCTTCAAACGTGATTATCTGATTCCTCTCATTCCTTGGGCACTACATAATCCATGTCTTTATTTTATTGTGGTCTCCATGAAATCATGGGATAGTGAAACCTATGCTGAGATTATAACTATGAAATATTCGAGAATTACTATTGTAAATGATAACTTGTGTTGTGAACAAGTCCATCATTCTGAGATAATTAAGTGATACACATTTCCAGAAGGAAAAATGCAAGAGAAAACAACCACCTCCTTTCTGCTATATGTGTTTTTTGAAAAATCGATAGTACCCTGTCTGGTACGGTGTGTGAGCCTGTGATGCTGCATCAGGGCTAAGCCTCTTGGTGCTTATTGCTGTCCATTTGTTTTATAGGTCAGCAAAGCAGCCTGTATTCTCACCACTCAGACCCTAATGAGGCTACTGAGGTCTCGAGAGGCGGCAGCAGCTGTGGATGTGAAAACCTGGCCGACCATCATTGACACAGGTGAAGGGAGATTGCTCTCGAGCTGTTTAGGAAGCAAGAACATGTACTACCTGAGATTACCTACATTCCCATGGAAAATGTGTTTACCCTGCTTTTATGTCACAACACATTCTGCTTGCTAAGACAGAGGCAAAGCCTACCATCAGTCAAGCTTATGCTAGCACAGGACTGGACACTGTGTCAGCCAGATGCAAAGAACCAGATCACAACATGCTAAGAGCTCTTTAAATAAAAAGTGTCTTGCTGTTGGCTTGGTATCATCTAAAGGCGGTTAGGTTTTTGTGCTGGGTGTGACCATGTACATGTAGGGCCAAATAAAATATTGAGATGATCTGATCTTTCAATTCTAGATGTGATATTGCTGAAACAACATTGGACTAGGAGTCAGAAGACCTGGGTTCTACTTTGAGCTTCATTACTCATTGCCTGTATAACTTTGTATGAGATTACCCTTTCCTAAGCTACTGCCTACCCCTACCACATTTTTTTTTTTTTTTAGAGATGAGGTTTTGCTGTGTTACCCAGGCTGGAATGCAGTGGTGCAATCACAGCTCACTGCAACCTTGAACTCCTAGGCTCAAGTGATCTTCTTGAGTATCTGGGACTACAGGGGCACACCACCAGCCTAGCCAAGTTTTTTCTTTTCTTTTTTTTTTTTTTTTTTGAGATAGGGTCTTGCTGTGTTGCCCAGGCTGGTCTGGAACTCCAGGCCTCAGGCAATCCTCCTGCCTCAGCCTCTCAAGTAACTGAGATTACAGGCACTAGCCACTGCACCATATTTATTGAGAAGATCAAATACAATATAATGTGAAAATACTGTACTTTGAAAACCACAAAGTGCATGAATTTTAGATGATATTTATGTTAAAGAAGTGGGGTAAGACACAGGGCTATCTGGAGGATCCATGACAAAGAGAAGAGTGTGGGTTTTGAGTTAAGCAGAGGGGTTTAAATCCTGGCATATCTGCGACTCTCTGAGCATCCTTACTAACCTGGGCAAAACTGTCGGTTGGATGTAAAGAGTAAACCATGTAATGTAATCATAATGATAGCTTCTAAATGTTATTGAGCCCTTATGATGCCAGTCATTTAACATGTGTTACCTAATTTTATCCTTACAACAACCCTATTAAATAGATGCTATTTTTATCCTCATTTGGCAGATTAGAAAACTGAGGCACAGGGAAGTCAAGTAAGCAGCAGAAGTGAAACTCAAACCTAGCCAGATAGGCTCCATTCCTGGCCTCTTTACCCATTCATTTCCTCCTGACCTTTTTTCACTAAGTACCATATAGCATCCACTTCAGCAACATTCATGTGGATTCAAATGCAGGGATGGCATGTATTTGTGGTTATTGTGTGCCAGGTGCTAAGTAGATTTTTTTGTATTTGTTACTTAAGGACAGAAGCACAGTCACAGATAATATATAAACAAACGGATCGTGTTAGTGTTAATGGTGCCAGTAGATGTACTTTGGTTAATGGACTCAATCACATTTCAGGAAGACCTGGAATGTAGACTGTGGTAAAGACAATAGGAAGCTTTCTTTAGGCACATAAGGGTTATATGAGTGACCCTGCTCTGCACAAAGGTAGGTGGGAGATGATAGAGAAAATCTTTAGTTTGACCAGAAATGGGTACCCAATGACATGGAGATTTAAAACTCAGAGTTAGAATTGCTTCTTGATCCAGAAAGCCAAAGGAGCCATTGAAGAGGCATGGTTGGGGTGAGAGAAATCCTGGACATCCTTGGTTTTGACAAACTTACAAAGCAAATTTGGGAGGGAAGGAAGAGGTATTATAAATTTATGAGTACAAGAAAATAACTCCCAGTTCTAGATTACCATTCTTAAAAATCTACCACATTAACTTAGAGAAAAATTTTCTAACTTTTACAGCCACCCATGATTAACATAACATATACTAAACTGTAAATAATGAACTTTAACTTAAAACCAGCATAGTAACAACAACTAATGCTTTTCGAGCATTTACTTGGTCAGTTGTTGTTTTAAAAGTACTTTATAGGGATAAACTTCCTGACCATTCTGCGAGGTATTATTTTAAAGATCCATTTTAGGGTTAGGGTTATGGTTTTCTGTTTTAGAGAAAAGGAAAACAGACACAAAGAAGCGAAAGCATCACTGATAGACAGTAGCACTGGGATTGGAACTGCAGCAGCCTACTTCCTACTGTTGTATATTACTCCTTACTAAACTTCTATTAAATAAATTACCTGATACAGATTTGCTTGCTTATCTTGTCTAGTGGTGTCCTCAACCCCAGTCCACCTCTAAGAGTGACATACATGAGCTGCTTGGTTAAATACGAGAAGCCTAAGCTTTAGCAAATCCCAGAAGCTAAATTTGGCCATAGGAAAGCCACAGAAAACCCGTGGAAGAGCAATGATTTTCATGTTCCAGCATGTCGGATTGACATCAGGTTTTTCTTTTTGTTTCAGATGATTTACCCAGGAAAAGGTTACCTCAGCTGTATAAACCACCCACTCCTGAGATGCTGGCATATCTTGATTTTAGTGTTTCCACAACTGGCATGCTTACAGGAGTGAAGGTAAAGTAGTCCAGATATATTCACTCATTCAGTGAACGCTGGAAACTTGCCAGCTCTGCAAAATTAGAGATGACCACTACCCCAGGGACTTTAGATGTGGAGGCCAAGTGGGTGTACCAGAGACCAGTAGGCGGAGGATCAAGGGTCCCTGCTATATTTAAATAAAAGCATTGGCTCTTCCGGAATAAGTTATCCCAAGGAATTTTTATTGTGAAGTGTCTGAACCAAGCATAGAAGCTAACAAATAATAAGTATTCTAGTTAAAGTCAGTGTTAAATCACCAGTTCATGTGTCATGAAACTCAGTATTAACTGATAAACAGAAATATGTTACCTTAATTTAGACTTAAATTAGGCTTCAAAGCACTAAAAAGTGTACATCATTTTGAGGAATTTGGGGAGTGGAAACTTCTCCAAGCCATTGTTGGAGCCATTTCTGTGCCTGTGGGATGACAGTTCCATCCTGTTCCATGTTCCTTACTTTCCAGATGTCCCACTCTGCGGTTAATGCTCTTTGCAGAGCCATCAAGCTCCAGTGTGAGTTGTATTCTTCTCGGCAGATCGCCATCTGCCTTGACCCTTACTGTGGACTTGGCTTTGCACTCTGGTGTCTCTGCAGGTAGGGATGGAAAAGCCAAGGAAACAGAATGTATGGGGTGTACTGGGGGCTGTAACCATCTCATCCTTCCCTTTGCTCCCTTAATTGGGTCAAGTTTCTGTAAATGCTGATGTTTCCAGAATTTATGAACCTAATGTATCTGATGTTTGTTTAGTTTTGCCTGTATTCCCTTTTTTCTTTTCTGTTTTATGCCTCATACAAAATGACAGTGATCCTATTACCTGCTCTCTGCTCCATCCTGTAATCCTTGTTTGGAAGCAGAGCCAAGTACAAGGATGATACTTGGGTGAAATATGTCATGCTTTGATAGCCAGAATGTACCCCGTAGACTCGGCAGGAAGGAGTATGATGGGACGGGGTGACAGCATGTGGATGTAGCACATTTGTGCCAGCCAGGTTGCTTCTTGTGGAACACGGATCCTAACTCCTTCTGCTCTCCACCCAGGGAACCTTATCTTAGACCTGCATTTTCACCTCCTTCGTATATATCACAAATGCTAGCAACTCAACATCCTCCTTCTGTATCCCCATCTTTGTTAGGGTAGGATCATCTACCTGGTGGCCCAAACCAGAAACTTGGGCATTATCTTCAACGTGTATATCTTTTAAGTCTCACATCTAATCAAATGTCATGTCCTTTGGCTCAGTTGTTCCTGCACGTATCTTTGTATAAGAATCACCTAGGGGTCTTTAAAAAAACAAAGCAAATTAACAGGGAACTTGCCCAGACTTAACTAACTTAGATCTCCAGAGGTGGAGCCCACAACTCCAGTACTTTTTTAATAGAGGATCCTTGGGCTCCTAGTGATTCTGAGCTATACTTGGGTTTAGGATATTTTAAACTTTGTGACTGTAGATTGGACATAAGATATGTGACTCTGCCATTCCTTCCTTTTTATCCTGGTGCTGCACTGTTGGGCTCAAGTCTCTGTCATCACTCACAGTTGCAGCCTCTCCTAACCATCTCTCAGGCTTCAGTGGCTTGTATCAGTATCTCTAGTCCCTATTCCATGTTGCTAATTTTGCCCCAACTTAAAGCTGCAATGACTGCCTGCTGGGTAAAGTCTAAACTTCTTCATGTGATAGTTAAGCCCTTTCACAGTTTGGCCCTGACCTTTCTGGCCTGACTCCCACATGCACCCCGTGCTCCAGTATTTCACTTGAACACTATTTCTGATGGCCTTAAACACGCCATACTTCTCTGGCTTTGTCTATGCTGTTCCTCTGCCTGCAACACCCTTGCCACCATCCCCACTTCTTCCAGCCTCTGTCAAATTCCTACTCATTCTTCAAGCCCCAGCTCAAGTGTCGCCTACTCAGTGAAAACTACTTCTCCCCCGCCTGGCTTTCCCAGCTTGAATGAATTGCTCTTTATTCTACGATCTCAATGTTCTTTATTCACATCTCAGTTACCACACCTACCACAATCTGCTTTATTTTATAGTTATTGTGTCTTGTGAGTTACACAGGAAACAAGGCTGATTCTTAACCTTTATATCTCATATGACCCTACACTGTCTTTCATGCTCCATAAATATTTGTGGAATTGGTGGTGGTCGAAAGCATAAAGATGTCTAGGATAAATTGATAATGCCAGCTCTTGCCTTTCTTCATTGCAGTGTCTATTCGGGTCACCAGTCCATCTTAATTCCTCCTATGGAGTTAGAAAACAACCTTTTCCTCTGGCTCACTACCGTCAACCAGTATAAAATAAGGGACACTTTCTGCTCCTATTCAGTAATGGAGCTTTGCACTAAAGGACTTGGCAACCAAGTGGAGGTGCTAAAGGTAAGAAGCATCTCTCAGCAGGTAGCCAGTCCCAGGAGGTTTTAAAGAAATGAGCCAGGGCTTGACAGTACCAGGGTTGGGGCTAATAGACTTGTTTGTCTGCCTTTTCCTAGCCAATCAGTTAAATGGGTGTTTTGTAAATATCAGGAAATTTATGTCTTCTACCTTCCCAACTTAATGTACTTTTCTAGAGTTTAACATGATT
The DNA here is from genome assembly GCF_000956105.1 of Propithecus coquereli. Classification (NCBI taxonomy): domain Eukaryota; kingdom Metazoa; phylum Chordata; class Mammalia; order Primates; family Indriidae; genus Propithecus; species Propithecus coquereli. Next base: position 1,835,338 of record NW_012135081.1, read on the forward strand.
CTTCATGGAGAAGAAGGTGAAATTGGTTGGGAGGCTAAATGGAAATGATTTTATGTAAAGATAAAAGAGAACTCTGACCCCCAGTAGAGTTTTTCCCCGTAGAATTTGAAACCTCAGAATACTAGAGATTGTGGACTGCCCCGAAGTGGTTCATTCATATGTGTATGAAATGATCATATGTCTGACTGTCATATGAGAAAGTCGAAAAATACTGAATTTTCTTTGATAGAGAAATATGACCTTAAGAGAAAAAAAGAGATTAGTTCTTTAGGGTTCTAAATTTATTTTTCTCTCAGTCCCATCAAATAGGGAGAAATCTAAGGTTCAGAAATGAAGAGGGATAAAAATGTATTGTTGGCCGGGCGCTGTAGCTCACGCCTGTAATCTTAGCTCTCTGGGAGGCCGAGGCGGGCGGATTGTTTGAGCTCAGGAGTTCGAAACCAGCCTGAGCAAGAGCGAGACCCCGTCTCTACTAAAAATAGAAAGAAATTAATTGGACAACTAAAAACATATAGAAAAATTAGCCGGGCATGGTGGCGCATGCCTGTAGTCCCAGCTCCTCGGGAGGCTGAGGCAGGAGGATCACTTGAGCCCAGGAGTTTGAGGTTGCTGTGAGCTAGGATGACGCCACGGCACTCTAGCCAGGGCAACACAGTGAGACTCTGTCTCAAAAAAAAAAAAAAAAAAAAAGTATTGTTGAAGAGCCTAAAATTTTTAGATAAAAGAGGAAAGAAATAGAGAAAGAGCAAATTTACCAGTGGGTGATGCTTTTAATGGAATGCCTTGGCAGTTTCCTCTTTTTTGAAAGCTGCTTTTCTCTGAGAGTCTGAAAAAAAATACACAGTTCCTTTTCCTGACCAAGGAGCTAAGAGCAGTGGCCCTGCGCATTCAATTCTTCTGTGATCTGACTGACTTAGCTCCTGTGCACGGGTGTCTTGCAGACCAGAGGGATCAACCTCTCCTGCATCCGGACCTGCGTGGTGGTGGCAGAGGAGCGGCCCCGAATTACCCTCCAGCAGTCCTTCTCCAAGCTCTTCAAGGACATTGGGCTGTCCCCTCGGGCTGTCAGCACCACATTTGGGTCAAGAGTCAATGTGGCAATATGTTTACAGGTGACCCTCATGAATCTTGTTTACTCACAAACTGGAGAGGGATGTAGAGTGCCCCAGAGCATGTGCTCCGAAGTCAGGCTGCCTGGGCTTGAGCCCCAGCTCCACTTACTTCCACTTTTTATTTGTCTCTGTGTCTCATTTTTGCTCATCAATAAAGGGAAGACAGTGTTACTGTACTTTACAGGGTCATTCTGTGGAATCACTGGGTCGCCTGGAGCAGTCAGTGCTGGAAGCAAGCACCAGTGTCGGTGTTTACTTAGTAGTCATCGCCATGTGGTCCGTGATGATGAGTCAGAAAGATTTTCTGAGCCCTATTTGGATTTTATTTGTACCTGACCTTCTGTTTTTCTGTTTTCCATTTAAAAAAATTTTTTTTTGCAAAGCACAGATAAGCCTGCATTCTCTTGTCCAGCCAAATGGCAACTTTACCAGGTTATTCCTGGTGGGTGAATAACAGAAAAGGGTCTAGAACAGAGTCTACTTTTATGTAGCTTGGAGGCTGATAAGGCAAATACAGGTATGGACAAGAGTGAGAAGGTAGCACACATGGGTGGATGCTTTCAGGTCTTCTCTGACTGCAGTCGGGTGACTTTCAAGAAGCATAATGATGCTTTAACCCTGGAGCCCCCACAATGGGTCCCCTGCTGTCATTTGGGGCCAGTGTTGGTTTTACAAATCCCTGGATGATAGCTTGTCTCATCTGTGCTTTGAGTCTAGGGATGACAACCCTCCTCAGCTTGGCAATGTTTCAGTGCCAATACAGCCCCTGTGATGAGAGAGGGAGGACAGAGGGCCTACTCTCCCAGGGGAGGGAAGGAGAGAACACTAGGATAATGCCAGGCCAGGACTCTCTTCCAGTTGTTGATTCCAACTGTGCTTCACTTTGTTGAAGAGAGAGGGAGCTTTCAAAATAAGAGTTTGGGGCCAGGCGCAGTGGCTCATGTCTGTAATCCTAGCACTTGGGAGGCTGAGGCGGGAGGATTGCTTGAGGCCAGGAGTTCAGGACCAGCCTGGGCAACATAGCAAGACCCTATCTCTACCAAAAAATTAAATTAAATTTTAAAAAAGACAGAATAAAGTTTGGATTTTTTGTGTATATGGCTAAATTATCTATTTGATTTGAAACGTGTAATAGAGAAATATATTTTTTAAAGTTCATTTAAATTTCAAATAAACAATGCATTGATTTATTTTTCTTTAGGGAACCTCAGGGCCTGATCCGACTACTGTGTATGTAGACCTGAAATCATTAAGACATGACAGGTACAGTAGATTTATGCTCATTCCCTAGTGGAGTTCCTAAGTATAAAAAGTTCTGAACCTCCAAGCCAGTGTTCTCTCTCATTTTTTTTATGTTTGTATCTTCTAGGAGGGGTATGGGAAGAGGGAAGGAATTTGTTTTTATCGTTAATACGTAAGAAGACTTACATTTATAAGGAGAAAGCTTTAATTCTCACAGTTGCTGCACTGTTCTTTATTTTTTTTTTTATCTTTTTTCTTTAACCGGCTCCATAAGCAAGATGCACTGTTCTTTGATAATAAAATGTAATACTTAGTTCCTGCTTGTATAAAAGTATTTTGTGACATTTGATATAAATTAAACTAAAATGGATAGTCTCTTTCCTCCAAGAGTTTAAAAATAAAAGATGGGACAGACACGATAAATGAGGCAGAGTAGGGTCTTTGAACAATGTTTTATCTGAACCCCATGGGCAAAAGCCTGCCTCTTCCCTTTCTGCTTAGACAGAAATTTTAGCTGTGTCCTGAGTTGAGCACTGGCCCAAGCCACACTGACTTGAGTGCCTTGAGTGCCCCATAGCACAGACCCAGCCTGCATGGGTGAAGCATCTCATGCAGTGGTCTGAAACCTGGGGAGATTTTGTCCCCCGCAGGACATATGACAATGGCTGGAGACATTTTTGGTTGTCACAAAAGGGGGATTGCTACTGACATCTAGTGGGTAGAGGCCAGAGATGTTGCTAAACACCCTGCAATGCACAGGATACAACCAAAAATTATCTGACCCAAAATATTAGTAGTGCTGAGTTTGAGAAATTGTGCTCCAGTGTGAGGAGGAGAGACAAAGTAGAGGTCTCAGTACTCAGCTGCAGTAGATGTGGTGAATTCATTTTTTAAAAGGCCTATATATAGTAAATATTGTTTTTCTGCAGGGTTCGTCTTGTGGAACGGGGTGCCCCCCAGAGTTTGCTCCTCTCAGAGTCTGGAAAGGTAATTTCTTCTGTTAACCATAGGGAAGGCAGGCTGTGTGGAGAAGTGGTTCAGTGGAAAGAAACCTGAAGCCGTGTAACATATATATATATATATATATTAGTATCTAAAGCTTTATTGAAATCTGGAGATAATTCAACAATTTCAGCTCTGCTAATACTTTCAAATTCATATGGGTAGATAGATAAGAAGATTATTAGATTTGAACTTTTTTAATTCCCATAGATATTTTTTTAAAAAATCCAACTGAAATATTGACAAATCAGCAAAATGCAGTGTTCATATATATGTAAGGTGGGCAGTGGTTTAAGATCAAAATGGAGATGAAATTAAAGATATTCAAGAGTTAACATCTATGGGGATAAGAGTTCTTAGAATAGAATGAGGCTTTAAAATGTCAGAGAAGAGATGTAGTTATGAGTAGCTTACTACAGATGGTAGGACACTAACATGCACTGTCAGGGTAGAGGCAGTCTCTCATCCCTTTGATGAGATAGTGATGATGCCTTAGAATCCCTTCTAGTAATTCTGAAAGACACAGAGATTGGAAAGGTAAAAAAGAATTCTGCCAAGCTGTCCAGTGATGTTTCAACTCCATGGGAGCTAGCTTCAGCTTCACTCTTCCATTTGAACTCTTCACAGTGAGGTTCGGTTGATTTCATTACTGCCTGGTCAAATGTTCGCTTGCCTCAGTCAGAGTCAAGCATGCCTCGAGAGCCAGAGGGAGCAGCCTCTTCTCTGCCCTCCTTGAGGTTTTAGAGGTTTGCACCCAGATGATCATTGTAGGGCTTCTCAGGTAACCTCAGACTTTAGAAACCCAAGATAAAAAGGGGGGTTTCAGTGGGCAGAATGTGGGTAACCAGAGAGGCTTTTCTTTTGTTAGAATGACTGAGCCATTCTCTCAGCCAACATCTGTTTCTTCCTTTTCCCTCCTGAGAAGATCCTGGGCATGTGGTATCTTTCACGATCCCAGGGACGTGGATGTCTCTTCGTTCTCCTGCAAAGCTGCCGCCTTCCTGTCTTAAAAGTTCCTCCAGCTCTAGTGCTAGCTGTGGACTGGAGCACAGTCTCTGCACTGTCCCTCCCTGCTGCCCTCATTTTAAGGGGCTTTACTGCCATCATTGCAGTAAATGAAATAGATCATGGAAGAGGGAAGTTATGTGGTTAGGGTACTCTACAAATTTTTACTGTTATGGTCCTGGTGTGCAGTTTCTCATCCCTTTGAAAAGATGATAGACTGGCTCCCTGTTTTATTTTTGAAGATAAATCTTATTAGACCTTGTCTTCACTCAACTGAGGAAGATTCAGTGAGGGCAAAACAGGTGTCTGCAGTTGTCCCCTCAGGGTGGCCACTGATGGGCAGTTCAGCTAGCTCGTGCCCTTTGTGCCACTCCCACATCTCTAGCAAGTAGCTGCATTTCCGAGGTCGTTAGATTTCATCGAACCCAATCTTTGTGTTTTCCCTTTGATTTTTAGATTTTACCTGGAGTGAAAGTGGTTATTGTGAATCCTGAGACCAAAGGGCCTGTTGGAGACTCTCACCTTGGAGAGGTTTGTATCATTTTCATTTTTACTCTGAAAGGTCAACAGTAAAAAACGATAGGGTTCACATTTTAGAAATCAGTGAAATTGTGGATTTAGTGTTTCTCCCATTGTGAATAGAATTAATCTTTTCCTGTAAGGTATGAGACTGAAATGGGCAGAAGAGGGAGATTGGGATCAAGAGAAGATTTAGGCACCCAAACTAGAAATAGTCCCAGATTTGTCCACTAATACTCCCTTAGCTGGAAAGGAAAATGGGCAAGTCCTAAATATTTCCACCTATTAAAGGGTAGAATTTAATGAGCCACATATTTAAAAATTTTAAAAATCATGCCAATACTGTATTGTTTTCTAAGATGTATCCATTTTTATATTGTTATAAAAATATTCAAAAAGACTTAAATTTTCTTCCCCCAAACCTTTGAAGGACACTGGTGTTTCATCCTGTAGCTTACTGGGAGGAGTATTGTAAGTGCAGGAGCTGGATGACCTGGGCTCTGCCACTTACCAGCTTCTCAGTATGGAGCAAGTTACTTAACCTCTCTGGGCCTCAGTTTCCTCATCCATAAATAATAATAGCACCACCAAGTAGAATCGTTGTGACAGTTAAATGCATTAATACCTGCACCTATAATGCACATGGAACAGTGACATATAATAAATTCTCAGTAAATACTGGCTGTTATTATTACCATTGTTAGCCATTGCTCTGTTTACATTGTAAACTCAAATACCCCGTGGTGTTTCCCTGAGGGCTTTATACCATAGTTATACCTGACGCATGACACAGTCCCTTGATGTATTTGTGGGACTCTGGGAGAACATGAGAAATGAGCCAGGGAGGCAGTGTAGCCTCGTGGTTAAGAGTGTGGTCTCTAGAGACACACAGGCGTGGATGTTGTGAGTCTCCTAGTTCCTGCATCTTAGATGGATTACTTAACTCTTGTTTTCTCATCCGTGAAGTGGGAACAACAATAGTGTGAACTGTATTATCATGTCACACATGCCAGGATTGATAGAGGTTAGGCATGTAAGGTACTTACCTCACTGTTCAGCACATAGTAAACACTTGTTAAATGTCAGATGCTTTTATTATTATAGTTGTGTTGTTAATATAAAAATGAGATTTAAAAAAGTAAAATGATCTGTCCCAGGAGAATTGAATTGATACAATTTCGTGTTCCTGGTGAATTGTGACCAATGCCCTTTTCTTGTAGATTTGGGTGAACAGTCCCCATACAGCCAGTGGCTACTACACCATCTATGACAGTGAGACTCTTCAAGCCGATCACTTCAACACTCGCCTCAGCTTTGGGGATGCTGCTCAGACACTCTGGGCTCGGACAGGATACCTAGGCTTCGTGCGCCGGACTGAGCTCACGGCGGCCACTGGAGGTATGTCCTGCTACAGCTGCTCCCTTCTGTCCTGCTTCAAGTTTCTGTGGCACTGGCCAACCTCTTTCAGCCTTTGGACTGTGAGGGGAGAGAGAGAGAGATGTGTGTGTTCAGTTGTCCCCTTCTATGACTCTTGGACCCATAAGTGAACTTATACTCATTTGAAGTAACGCTTTATCCTGTGAAGAGCATCTAGGAGGTGAGCACTTGGGGCCACCATATCAGTGTCCCCGAACTGTGGGTCAGGACGGCGGGGCAGCCATAGAGATATACCTTATGATGCATAAATACCTCTGGCAGATCTTGAATTTACAGCCCCTGTAGGCTGATTCCAAACTGAATGAGCTCCTGGGGTGGTATTACAGCTTTTAGCTTTTCTACCCCTGCAAACTGTTTGGGGAGCAGGAGGAACAGCCCCAATCCCCGCGAGGGCCGTCAGTCCTGAGGAGCCATCTTGCTGAAGTGCTCTAGCCCCCTCGGTGTCTTGAGTTGGATACCAATCTGCTTTGTGGTGAGGCGCTGGTGTGAGGATTCCCTCCAGTCATCTGCCCAGTTGGTTGTCATGGCTTGACTGCTGCCTCCTTCACCCTTTCTTCCTTACTAGCATTGATAGCCATTTAAAAATACTCGACATTAGCCATGTCATGCACTTGAAGAACTGATACAAATAATTCCCTGGGCTTTAAAGGCCTAAATTGGACCATGCTATTTCTCCTTAGCTCTGTTCGTCTGTTCCATACTGTCCCCTAGCCTCCCTGTGTCGCATAGAGAGGCAGGACAGAGGATAGCACAGTGGAGAAGAGGGTGGCATCTGTCCCTGGTGCCCTGGCTTTACAGCCCGTCTGTGCCACTAGCTCTGTGACCTTGAGCAATCACTTAACTTCTGTTTCCCACCTAGAAAATGGGAGTGGCTGTGTCTCTTACCTCATGAAAATGACGTGAGATTAAATGAAAGGATGCATTTAGACACCTGGAACAGTGCCTAGCACACAGAAAGCCTCATTCATCATTAACTGCTGTGTTTTTTTTTTTTTAAGACAGAGTCTCGCTCTGTTGCTCAGGCTAGAGTGCCGTGGCGTCAGCCTAGCTCACAGCAACCTCAAACTCCTGGGCTCTAGTGATCCTTCTGCCTTAGCCTCCCGAGTAGATAGGACTACAGGCATGAGCCACCATGCCCGGCTAATTTTTTCTATATATTTTTAGTTGTCCAGCCAGTTTCTTTCTGTTTTCAGTAGAGACAAGGTCCCTCTTTTGCTCAGGCTGGTCTCGAACTCCTGAGCTCAAATGATCCACCCGCCTCGGCCTCCCAGAGTGCTAGGATTACAGGCGTGAGCCACCGCACCCGGCCTAACTGCTATGTTTATGAGCTCATCCCAGGTGATCGGAACCTTTGCTGGACCTCCTAATCCTTCTCACTCCAACAACTTCAATCACTGTGTTTTGCTGAGTTTTTCAGAAATCTACCTTTTCCAGAAATTTTTACAAAATCATCTCCCTTCTGTGTCCTACCTGGATTACAAGCCTGTTAATAACCTGGACTAGTCTCCCTATTCTATAATCCTGCTCCTTCTGTCTGGATTCCATGAAGCTATCTAGAAACAGTGACACATGCTCCTCTCTCTCCAAGAGGCTCAGAGCGTCTCTCCTTCCACCTCCCTTCCCAGCCATCATCTGGCTGAGCCCTGACCTCAGCTTTTCCAGGAGCCTTCCCTGGACCTTCGAGCTGGGCTCGTGATGTCCTCTGCTCCCTTCGCACTGCGTACACACTCCTGTCACTGGGCTTGCTGCATTACAATGGAACACCTATTTGTGTGTCTTTTTCCCCAACTAGCCCATAAGGATTTTCACAGCAGGAATCATGTTTGGTTGTCTTTGTCTCCCCAGCACTTAGAGCACAGTTCCTAGCACACAATAGTAATAAGAATAGCTAATTTTTTTTGTAGCATTTACAAAGCACCACACACATTAACTACCTTGCATAGATTAACTCACTTAGTCCTCAGAGTAGCCATTTATTACCATCCCTGTCTCACAGAGGGGTAGCAGGACTCAGCCTTAAAGAATTTGCCCAAAGTTACACAGCTGGTAAGGGGTGGACTGAGCCAGGTGACAGGTGGTCTGAACCTTGTGCTCTTGACTCCAGCGTGATATCGTACTCAATATGTGTCTGAGCCACATTTCTCTCTCTTTTGTCAGAGCGTCATGACGCATTATATGTGGTGGGAGCTCTGGATGAAACGCTGGAGCTGAGAGGACTGCGATACCACCCAATCGATATTGAGACCTCAGTGTCTCGGATCCACAGAAGCATTGCTGAATGGTAAATTCCCCAACACAGGTTGGGTTTCCCACCTCAGCTTTGGTAGTAATTTAAATTGATCTAACTAGTCAGCCATGTGTACCAAATACCTACCTACAGACATAGAACTCCATGAGGAGTAAGTAGACTGAATCTCGTTTTGGATGTACAGTCTGCTGTGGCCAACAAGACCTATTCACAGGAACCAGGTGAGGCCACAGGGACACTGTGGGACTGAGTCCTTTTTTAAATGATAGACTCTCGTAATTGGAAGGGACTAACAGATCATCTACCTCTGGGAAGTTGGTGTAATAGGATAGAAAGAACCATGACTTTATGGTCAGAAGACCCAGCTTAAAGGCTCAGCTCTCCCACCCTGCCTTCTTGATCTGTAAAACATTCTCTCCACTACTTCCTAATTATTAGAAGGATCAAATGAGAAGGTACTTTGTAAACTGTTAAGTAGTAAGCAGATGAAAAGGATCATTATTAGTATCTCATCCGGTTTCCCTCTCTTTGCAGGAATTCCCCGTACATTATCCCTGATAAAGGATCATCCAACCTCATGATGACTTAACATTCCATAAAATTAAAACTCTATAGTTTTTAACATTCTGAGTTCTTGACTATACAGAATCCATCCAGTTTCCTTTCTGCGTAGTTAAGTCAGTGTGCTCTTCCTCAGGTTTTTTTCCCATGCTAAATAGCCACAGTTCTTTTAATGGTTGCTCATGCTTTACAAATACTTCTTTGTCTGAAGATGTTCTTGCCCTGATCAGAGTCTCTCCCTAGACCTGAACAAGACTCTGACCAAGGCAAGAACATCTTCAGACAAAGAACCCTCTGGGAAGCATGCAGAGAAGCTGGGTGCCATGGTTACCCTCTAATTTTAGACATTCGACTTTTAATGGAATCAGATACTGTGTACATTTTTTCTTTAATGATCAGAATCTGTTTTTAAAGCAATTTAGCACTGCATATCCCAGGTCAGGCTATACTTTCTAACCCAGTAACCCCTCTCAGTGGAAGGTAACTTTCTGCCTTATGGCATGTTTGCATGATAGGAGACACTGTGTAGGACACCAGTAGCTCATGGAAAGGTCAGACAGATGCTCTTCCTGTTGGGCTCAAGAATATTAGGCCAGTCTGAAGATATTGAGTTATCTCAGTCAGTTATTCACAGTTGCTTGTAAGATTGAACTACTCTTTCCTCCTTCTCACTACCGCACTTGACTGGTCTAAAAACAAAAAACAAAAGCCAAAAACAAAACAAGAGAATATTATCTTAGTCAAAGCTCTTATGTTGCAAATAACAGAAACACTCTTCAAAAAAGCTGAAGTGAAAGAGAGAATTTAATGGAAAGTAATTCTGGCTATCTCAGAAGTTCCAAAAAGACTAACTCTGGGTCTTGGGCAAAGGTAGGAACAGAAGGCGTCAGGAATCACTGTCCTCTCTCACTTTCTAGAGACATAGGGACATTCCCTTCATTCTTTCTCTCCTCCCTGAAGAGCCATTCTCTGTGTGTCTCTGTACCCCTGTCTACCCCAGAACATTCAAATCCACATGTCCTCAGTGCAGGTGGCCAGCTAACAACTTCCAAACTCTCAGGAGATTTTGGATAGCTCAGCTAATCAGCTGTGACCACAGGGGCAAGGTGTCATATATCGGAGGCATGATGCTGACCTTCTGGTTGGGATCCAGGAGAGACGGCAGTTCTCAGGGAAATGGACATCAGTCTTGGGCAGATACTGTGAAAGATGACTGGTAAAGGTGACAACATGTTAACTGAATGTCATTGGAATTTCAGCGCTGTGTTCACGTGGACCAACTTGCTTGTGGTGGTTGTGGAACTGTGCGGCTCTGAACAGGAAGCTCTGGATCTGGTCCCGTTAGTGACCAACGTTGTCCTGGAAGAGCATTACCTCATCGTTGGCGTCGTGGTTGTGGTGGACCCAGGTGTCATCCCGATCAACTCCAGAGGAGAGAAGCAGAGGATGCACCTCCGTGACAGCTTCCTAGCTGACCAGCTAGACCCCATCTATGTGGCTTATAACATGTAGCCAGCCTTGTGGGGACTGCAGGGCCATCCTGAAGAATCACCAAGACCGAAGACCCATGCTAGGAGCAAGCTTTTAAATGATGTGAAATAAGCTGAGATGGCTACATTATATTCTTCATCTCGTCCTGTGGGATTCTGCAATCACACAACACACAGGAAAGGGGAATTCTGTGGAGGCAAATGAAAAAAATGTTAACAGGCCAGTAGACATGAGCTTTGACATAGCGTGAGCAGCACAACATGGAAGCAATTATGCGCATGTTGCATTTTTTTCATCTGTTGTACATACTTGTATTTTTATCTAATGCCGTTTTAGAATTTTGTAAGGGAGTTTAATGAATTCACATGAAGAGGGTAGTCTGAGTTACACAGTTCCCCACTCTGTACTGTATTTTGCCATTTTGCCGTAGCTAGATGTTCTGCGGGTTTTGTTAACATGGAACTACTCAGCTTACTTGCAGTCAACCCATAAACAAAACAGATAACCCACTGAATATGAGAATTACTTTATAATTCTTGACTGTAAAACATTTTGACCAGTGTTTTAAACATGTAAATAGGAATACACATAATTCAGCTAAAGAATTGAAGAATTGGCTTGTATAATTACAACCAAAGTAGAAACATTTCTACTTGGAGAGAATTTCAATATTCTCTTACTGTAGTATCATTGATTAGGTAACGAAAAAGTGCAAATTGTTTGCAGATTTTGCTGCGCATTGTCCTATGTCTTTGTTGGCTGGTGTATTTTATAAACTAAAGCTGCCTATGTTTGTTTTTAAAGCTTGCATTCTCAGAATCAGCTTAAGCTTCTTAGGAATTCAACCTGTTTCTATAAGCTGAGAATCTCAGTTTAAAAATCAAAATGTTAAGAAAAAGCTAAGATTTATCAGATCCCACCCTACTCTAAGGAACCACTAGAACTTACTCTGGCCCAATGTTGAAACTATCTTTCAAATTTAGAGTGACTACATAAGAATTTAGAAGTTCTTCTTTTTCCAGGCACATTGTAAACTGTGTCTACAGTTTATACATATAGCTTCTCTTTTTCTGAAAACTGAAGAATGCCCTTTGTTCTTCCAATTCATGAGGGCAGGGAGTTTAAAAACAAGAATTATAGGCCGGGAAGGCAGTGGGATCAACCATCTCATGAAACTATAAGGCCACGTAACTACACAAATCTGACCAATCTGGATTGCCAAAATAGCCAGGCTTATGCTGAAATGGGGGAAGTCTGATGTATGCAAGAAACTCTTTTGAAATAAATTGTGCCCAGGCCAAGCAGACAGTATGGGACTGAGTTTGGCCTCTGGCTCAGTTTCCTTTCTTTGGTCTGATACTTCATGTATTTGAATATAGTTGAATCTTATTATTTTTTTCTTACAGAAATATTTTTAAAAATTAAAAAGTACTCAAAAGTGAAAAGAGTTAACTTGTTAAATCAGAATGGTTCTCTTTGACCCACTCTGGTCTATTGTGTAAATATTTATTTAGACTATTTTAATAATACATATTATTTACCCCACTGTAACATCATGTAAACTAAATATGTTTTTAAACAATTTTTAAGACTTGTAATTACCCTGAAAATAAGGTTTATAATACAAAAACAGACCCTTCACTATGGCAGCACTCTTGGGCTGCCTTACCCAGTCTTGTGACTCAGAGCCACTTTATGACTCCCTTTTACATAATCTTCTTTTCCTCCCAACTCATTCTCCATAGAGGGCAGACCTCGAGACATTTTCCAGTTCCAGATCTCTCTTGCAACATTTTAGATGGAATTAATTTACACATGATGGGGGAGGTTCTAGGATGTACAGGAAAAAAGCACTTACATTGGAGCAAACAAGAAATCCTAGCATCTAGCAATGGTTTGGTTTGCAGAGAAAACAGCCTAATATTTGGAAAGTAATTTTCTTAAAACTATTTTTAATGATTCATTAAACAAAGCAAGGGATCCTGAGGATTATATAAGTCTATCTCCATAATCCCCCAGTTCTAAGAAAAAAATTATAGGTACATTCTATCCTGTAGGTTGCTTTGATAATTCTTTAACACAAGTTAGGACATAAGCATCTAAAGACGCATTGTCCACTATAAATACTATAAGGTGAGCCACGTCTGTAATTTAAAATTTCCTAGTGACCATTTTAAAAAGTAAAAAGAAACAGGTGATGTTGATTTTAATGTATTTTATTTAACCCAGTATCTCAAAAATACTGTTATTTCAACATGGAATCAATATAAAAGTTATTAATGAGATATTTTACATTCTCTCTTCTATTAAGCCTTTGGAATCCAGTGTGTATGAAACACATCTCAAGTCAAATTAGCCAAATTTCACGTCTTCGGTATTCCCATCCCCTCAAAAAAATTACTCCTTTAATCTGAGTATGGCCAACTCCCAGTTACTTAGGAACTAGATTATCCAGTTTTGTAGTTCCTCAGGCTTCTAATTTATCTTTATTTTTTGCTTTCTGCCATCTGGCTGCATTATTGATCTTTTATATATCCCCCACAGCTAGACTATGCTAGTGGAAGAAGGAAGGCTGAGAATTGTCCTTGAGGGACTTCTTCAGTAACTCTGGTAAGGTATCCTCTGGAGGGAGAGGAGAGTCATTAGCTTAGATGGTGTTTGTGGGGACATCTGCAGATTTAAGGCCTACTCTATCGCAGACTCGAGTAAGAAAACTTTCTCTCGATGACACGATGCTCTTGCACTTTCCTCGTTAAGTGGAACCTTTGTGGTAGAACTGATTCATAAGACAGGCCTGAAAGGCCATTATTGATTTAAAAAAACACAGCCTTTCTAATCCTCTGGGACACAATTCTGTCTGGATTTTTTTGTCTGTGGAAAAAAACTAAACAGCAAGCCCCATCTCAGTTAAGAGAAATCTGTTGGTCCAAAGGTTTCTGAACCTCTTTCTGGTTGTTAGCAAAAGTTAACTGAAGTCCATCAGGAAGGGGCTGCCTCAGGAAAATTCCTAGGCCCTAGGAATTCTTCGAGCTGCACAAATGCCATCTTCTGCATCAGTGAGACCCTAGGAATGACCAGCATGCTAATCGGCATCAGTGAATTGCAGTCTTCACTTCCTGCCTCATAAAGGGCCTGTTCTCCCCAGTACCAGGTCCTTTCCTCACCAAGTTGTGTTGCCTCATGCTGTTTAGGGACCATTGCCTGTCTTGGTCATGAGTGTGTCTCCTTACTTTAGTCCCTGGGCAATGCTTGCTTAGTGCTTTTGTTAACAAAGGGCCGGAGGCCTTAGGTTTTTTGTTAAGGTCTCTGCCCCAGGCATGGTGCTCAATATCTTGGCCAAATAAATTCCTTTCCTTGAATATCCAGGAATCTTTTAGACTAAAGCAATGAGGAGTTATCATCGCACCCTCAAACTCCAACACGATCTATGCCTTAGTGTTGTTTTTGTTGTCTGCTTTGATGTGAAAGCAAGAGTATTTGGAGCAAGAAGCTGCAGTACTCCAAATACACAATAGGCCTTTTCTTTATCATTCATACATTTCTGGTTTAGGTATGTGTAGACGGGCCATGTTATTTGTCCAGAGGAAGAGATTGTAAAGATACAAGAATAATTTTTTAGTCCTAAATGCTGTTTTGTTTACTTTCTGTCAAGATATTTACCCGTGTCAAATTCAAACTACAGTACTGTGTAATTATGTATAAAGTTTTTTTATTTATTTGAAATTAGAGTAGATATACATTTTTAAATTTAACATCTGGCTGGACAGTGTTCTATTAACTCATTGAATGTGTTTCCTTTGTCTTGTGTTAATAAATATTGATGCCTGATGGTGTTTAATCCTTCACATATTGGGTGGGAATGAGGGAATGGATGGATTTTAAATTTAATTTCAGGTGGTAGGACCCAGCTGGAGTGGTCTAAGGAAAGTGAACACAGAGAGCCAGAGTCAGTGTTACTGAGGGATACCAGATCAAGGAATAAAAATGTCATTTTGAAAACTAAGAAGTCTCTTGTCAGGACTTTTCAAGGTAATAATTATAGTTTAGTCTTCCTCTTTACCCATGTGGCATTTGGTAGTTTTAAACTATTGATCATAATTTTTTCTAATCTGTAGTTGGGCCAGATTTTAGCTTTTACTAGAATGATACATTTGCTCTTCCATTTCCTGGTTTCAAGAAACTTGATGGGAGCCCATCAAATTATGCATGTTCGCAGACACTGAAAGTGGTCCTTGAATTAGGGTCCAAGCTATTTTGGTAGCTGAGAACTGTTTTTTCATTTAACAGACATTTATCAAGTGCCTACCCACTAAGCACAAGGCACTGTGATAAGAGCTGAAACTAGAGAGAAAGAAGCACTAAGCCACTGTCCTTGAGGAGATACAGGATAACAATTGCAATATAAATACAATGAGGGTTTAGAGCACAGGTGGATTGTGAGAACAGGTAGAGTAGGCTCCCAACCCAATGGTGAGGAGGAATAGTGTGCTGGAGGAGCTAACATCTGACCGGAGTTTTCAAGAATGATGCAGCCAGATAAAATAAAGACAGCAGGGGGCTGGGGTCTGAAAGAAAGAACAAAGATTAGGGCTGGGCGTGGTGGCTCACGCCTGTAATCCTAGCTCTCTGGGAGGCTGAGGTGGGAGGATTACTTGAACTCAGGAGTTTGAAACCAGCCTGAGCAAGAGTGAGACCCTGTTTCTACTAAAAGAAAAATTAGTCTTTCCTAAAAATAGAAAAATTAGCCGGCCGTTGTGGCGCATGCCTGTAGTCCCAGCTACTCCGGAGGCGAGGCAAGAGCATCACTTGAGCGCAGGAGTTTGAGGTTGCTGCAAGCTATGATGACACCACTGCACTCGTATCTGGGGCAACAGAGCGAGAAAAAAAGCAGGAAGGCAGAGTTGCATATTCTGGGAACTGCAGTTCCTTATTGGGATTGCTGTGGTTTGTATGTGTCTGTCTAAATTCATGTGTTGGAACCTAAGACTCCATGTGATAGTATTAAGAGGTGAGGCCTTTTGGGAAGTGATTAGGTTATGGGGCTCTGCCCTCCTGAATGGATTAGTGCCCTTATAAAAGGGCTAGAGAAAACTAGGCCCTTTGGCCCTTCTGTCCTTCCCCCATGTGAGGACACAGTGTTTTTCCCCTCCAGAGGAAGCAGCATTCAAGGCACCATCTTGGAAGCAGAGACTCACTGGACACAAACTGTCAGCGACTTGATCTTGGACTTCCCAGCCTCCATAACTGTAAGCAATATAAATTTATGCTGCTGCTTATAAATTATTCAGGCTTAGGTATTTTGTTATAGAAGCACAAAAGGATTAAGACAATGATGCAAGATATGAGGGGAGAGAAGTAAAAGATAATTATGGCAGTTTGAACCAGGGACACTGCTCTGTTTGTGTGGCTGGGGGTGGTGGGGTTAAAAAAAAAAAAATGAACCAGGGACAGATCACTAAGGGTCTTGTGTATCATGCTAAGAAGTTTGGACTTTTATCCAGGTGGCAAAGGAGAGTCAATGAAGGATTTAAAGCAGGGGAATGACATGCTCGGGTTTGCAACGTAGATCGTTCTGATAGTCATATAGAAAATGGATTGGAATGGTTAGAAAAAGGGAGATAAAAGCAGAGGTGGGGAGACCAGTTCAGAGGCTTTTCTGGTAACTGCAGTGACAGAATGCTATGATTTGCGTTTCCTCCAAATTTAGGTGTTGAAACTTAAGGGCCAATGCCATGGTTTTGTGAAGTGGGGCCTTTAAGGGGCGATTAGGTCACGAGGGCTCCTCTCAGATGAATGAGATTAAAGCCCTTAAGAAAGAGGCTTCACACAACAGCACTTGGCTTGCCTGCCCTTGTGCCTTCCATCAGTATTCTTGCCTCTGGAGGACGCAGCAACAAGGGACCATCTTGGAAACAGCAGCCCTCACCAGATTGCTGAACCTGCCAGCACCTTGAGCTTGAACTTCCCAGACTTCTAGAACTGTGAGAAGTTTCTATTCTTTGTAAACTACCCAGCCTCTGGTATTTTGGAATAGCACAAAACAGACTAAGACATAGAGCACGGGCACTTCAAGGCAGTAAGAATGGAGAAGAGAGGCCGGACGCAGTGGCTCACACGTGTAATCCTAACATTCTGGGAGGCCGAGGCAGAAGGATACTTGAGGTCAGGAGTTCGAGACCAGCCTGAGCAAGAGCAAGATTCCATCTCTACCAAAAGTGGACAAAATTAGCTGGGTGTGGCAGCACACACCTGTAGTCCCTGCTACTCGGGAGGCTGAGGAAGGAGGATCATTTGAACGCAAGAGTTTGAGGTTGCAGTGAGCTATGATGACACCACTGCACTCTAGCTGGGGCAATGGAGTGAGACTATTGTCTCAAAAAAAAAAAAAAAAGGAGGAACCATGCATGAAAACTTCGGAGACATTAAGATTTCAATCACTGAATATTCAGGATAAGGAAAAAAGAAAAATCCAAAATAACTCCTAGGTTTCTGGCTTTGGGGGTTAGGTGGATGTGGGGCCATTTACTAAGATAGGGAACAAAAGAAGAATAGATTTGGGAAAGAAGATTCTGGTGAAGAGGCCCCACAGACAGCTGAATATTTAGGTCTTTACCTTTACCTAAGGAGAGCTCTCGCCTAGAACTATATATTTGGGAGACATCCTTTTAAAAGTGGAAGTTGAGGGCTGGGCGC
>NW_012135081.1:1855387-1857304 GCF_000956105.1 Propithecus coquereli
TGTACCCCCATAATATGCTGAAATAAAAAAAAAAATCTACAGTAAGAGGAATACTAGAAGCACCGCTATGGAAGTTAGGACTCTGCTAAGGATGCTTATTCTCTATCACTTTCTATTCAGCATTATACTTGCGAGTGCATGTAGCACAGTTAGGGAAAACTAAATGAGCTATATGAATTAGATACAAAACAAAAAATATTAACATTTAGAGACACTATAATAGTCTATGTAGAAAATGCAAGAGAGTCTACAAACTTTAAACAAATGTGTTTGACAAGATCATTGAGTACAAGATAAACATACAAAAATCAATAGCTAGTATCTCTAACTTATGTTAATGGTGCTGTAACTTGGTCAAATAAACCTTCCTAGAGACAGAAATTACAAAATTTGGATAAAATATTTTTTATAACTATTCGAAGGTACTAGAAAATGACCCAAAGCAGACAGAAATTGGAGAGTGACTAACCTTGAAAGACAGAATAGAATAGGTGACATTTGTGTGTTTGCAACTTTTTGTCTGAGGATATCCCCATAACTCCAAGCAGCCTGAGTGGTGGGAAGCCACAGCCTCCTCACTTAAGGTGTAAAAGGACAGAGTTCCAGGTTGGCAGAGCAGCCAGAGACTTAGGTGGGAAATCTACAAAGGGAGAAACCTCAGAGAGAATAAGCCCCCAAATCTACAGATAGACTCTATCCGTATCCTTGGCTGATGGCCAACAACCCAGAGAGCCTGATGAAAAAAAGCATCTGCTGGAAACTGGAAGAGTTGAGCAGAGATTTCAACCATTGTCCGTGATTCCAGTGATAAAACTACAGATGTGAAGAAATAGAAGAATATGACCATCAGTCGATAGATACCAACTGCAAGAAGACTCAGATGTTGCAATTAGCAGTCAAGAGTTTTAAACCAGCTATTATAAAGATATACTGGGACAAAAGGGAAATATACACACCACGGATGAAGAGATAGATAGCTAACCTAGCAGAGAAATAAAAACTATAAAAGAAGAACCAATTGGAAATTCCAGAATTGCTAAGTATAATAATTGAAATGAAAAATTTAGGGGCTCAATGGGCTTAACAACAGATTGAAGAAGGTATTATAAAGGATAAGAGAACCTGAAGATAGATCAATAGATTATCTAAACTGAAGAACAGAGAGAAAAAAGATTGGAGAAAAATATAGGGCCTCAGAAATCTGTGGAAAAATATCAAGTGGTCTTAACATATTTGTAACTGAAGTTCCAGATGGAAGAGAGAGAGGATGGGACATAAAAAAATTTTGAAGAAATAATGGCAAAAGCTTCCCAGATTTGGAAAGACATCAATTTACAGATTGAAGAAGCTCAAAAAGCTCCAAGCAGTATAAATATAAAGAAAACCACACAGGCAGAATCATGGGCAAACTGCTAAACTCCAATAAAGAAAAAGTCTTCAAAGAAGCCAGAGGAAAATGATCCATATAGGATGACAATGATATACATGATAGTCACCTTATAAGTAGACACAATGGAAGCCAGGAGAACACAGAATATGTTTAGAGTGCTGGGAGAAAAAAACTATCAATTCAAGCCCATGCACTGGCTCATTCCTGTAGTCCCAGCTACTCAGGAGGCTGAGGCAGGCAGAGCACTTGAGCCTAGAATTCAAGGCTGCAGTGAGCTGTGATTACACCACTGCACTCCAGCATGGGTGACAGAGTGAGACCCCCCATGCCTAAAACAAAAACTGTCAATTCAGAATTTTCAGAATTTTATATCCAGCGAAGATAATCTTCAAAAATGAAGGTGATGGCCAGGTGCAGTGGGTCACGCCTGTAATCCTAGCACTCTGGGAGGCCGAGGCGGGCGGATTGTTTGAGCTCAGGAGTTCGAAACCAGACTGAGCAAGAGGGAGACCCCGTCTCTACTAAAA
>NW_012135081.1:1857354-1861844 GCF_000956105.1 Propithecus coquereli
GGCAACACAGTGAGATTCTGTCTCAAAAAAAAAAAAAAAAAATGGAAGTTGAAAGCCAAGGAAGAGCATGTAGAGTGAGAAAACTCTGCTGGGGAACATTTAAAGGAGGGCTGGCAGAGAAAGAGAAGCCCACGAAAGGGAGAAGGAATGACTGGAGAGGTCCGGGCAAAACCAAGAAAGAGCCTCTGCACAGCAGCTGCAGGGAGTGTCACAGAGGAGGGAGTGGTCAGCGATGGCGAAGGCTACGAGGAGGCTAGCAAAATAGCGACTGGAGGCATCTGCTGTCCCTCGCAGCGAGGCAGTCACTGGTGGTCTTGATGAGAGCGTGTGGTGCGGCTATGGAGGCAGAAGCCAGGACACCGGTTCAGGAGAGGAGCGATGGGAGGTGAGACTGAGCACAGGCTACTCTTTCCAGAGGCTTTATCTGCAACTAGGAAGGAAAGAGATGGGCTAGCAGTTAAGAGGGATGTGGAATCGAGGGAGGCTGTTTTAAAGATGGAAGAAATAAATTATTCCTCTGTCAAGAGAAAGAGCTACAATAGAGGGAAAGTTTCTAAATATAGCAATAAGGGATAATCGACAGAGCTGGGTCACTGAGGAAGCAGGAGGGGAAGGACTCCAGAGAGCAGGTGGGAGGATTAGTCTCCGAGGGGAAGAAGCACTTTTATTTTTCCGAAATAAAACTGAGTACAGGCAAGATCCTGACAGTAAGAAGTTGCTGGAAGTGCACCTGCTGGCCTCATTCACCTCTCTGAACCTCTCTATTCCTAGTCAACAAAGACGAACACTCGTTTCTGAGATCATTTCTGTAAATAATTTCTATTGTCAGACTTGACAAAACATAACATGGACTCTGCAAATAATGGGAGTTTCTAAAGAAGTAGATGTAAGAGGGAATTTCACAGCACATGCATTTATTAAAGAACAAACCGAAAATAAGTTGTATTCAAATTCAGAATCTAGGAAAAGAAAACAAAACACCCTCTGGGAAAGCAAAAAGAAGGAAATAATGAAGAGAAATGCAGAAATTAATAAACAGAAAAGAATTAGCCAGGCATGGTGGTGTGCGCCTGTAGTCCCAGCTACTCCAGAAGCTGAGGCTCGCTAGAGGATCGCTAGAGGAGTTCAAGGTTGCAGTGAGCTAGGACTGTACCACTGCACTCCAGCCTGGGTGACAGAGCAAGACTCTGTCTCTGAAAAGAAGAAATAAATAAAAATAAAAGAACACGGTGTGACCTTGATATTAATATCAGACTAACAGAATTTTTAAAAATTGTAAATCAATCTCACTTGTGAAAAGATGCAAAATAATAAAATCTAGATGTTTCAGTTATTTATTGCTGTATGACTAACCACCCCAACTTAGTGGTATAAACCAAAGCCATTTTAATACATACATAAATTCTAAGTATCATGAATTGGGGCACAGCAGGAGTGACTTATTTCTTTTCTTTTCTTTTTTTTTTTAATTTTAAATCTTTTTTTTTTTCTTTTGAGACAGTCTCACTCTGTCACCCTGAGTAGAGTGCTGTGGCGTCAGCCTAGCTCACAGCTACCTCAAACTCCTGGGCTCAAGCGATCCTCCTGCCTCAACCTCCCAAGTAGCTGGGATAACAGGCACGAGCCATGACACCCAGCTAATTTTTCTATTTTCAGTAGAGACAGGGTTTCACTCTTGGTCAGGCTGGTCTTGAACTCCGGACCTCAAGTGATCCTCCCGCCTCAGCCTCCCAGAGTGCTAGGATTACAGGCATGAGCCACCACGCTGGGCCAGGAGTGACTTATTTCTGCTCCAAAATGTCTGAGGGTGATTTGAATGGCTTGGGGCTAGAATTATCTAGGCTTCTTTACTGACATCTGAGGCCCAGGCTGGTATAACGCAAAGACTAGCTCAACTGGGACTGTTGACCAAACACCTACATATAGCCCCTCTCCAAAGCCTGGGCCTCATACAACATGGCAGCTGGGTTCTGAAAGGGAGCATCAGGAGAGTAAGTAATAAAATTTAACATTGACTAATGAAAAAACCCATCAGGCATGGCATAGAAGGAGACTTCTTTAACTAACAAAGCACATCTATCAAAAATCTGTAGTAGGAGGCCGGGCGCGGTGGCTCACGCCTGTAATCCTAGCACTCTGGGAGGCCGAGGCGGGTGGATTGTTTGAGCTCGGGAGTTCGAGACCAGCCTGAGCAAGAGCGAGACCCCGTCTCTACTAAAAAATAGAAAGAAATGATCTGGACAACTAAAAATATATAGAGAGAGAAAAAATTAGCTGGGCATGGTGGCACATGCCTGTAGTCCCAGCTACTCGGGAGGCTGAGGCAGAAGGATCGCTTGAGCCCAGGAGTTTGAGGTTGCTGTGAGCTAGGCTGACACCACGGCACTCTAGCCCGGGCAACAGAGTGAGACTCTGTCTCAAAAAAAAAAAAAAAAAAAAATGAAGGTGAATCCTCAATCTGATCTACAGTTGATTTAAAGCCCATTCATGAAACACTCACTGCTAACACCTCACATGATGGTGAAAAACGAAATGCTTTCTCCCTAAGAATAGAAATGAGACAAGAAAGTCTGTTCTCACCTCTTCTATTCAAAATTGTACTGTAGGTTCTATTCAGGAAATTAGGCAAGAAAAAAAAATAAAGGCATGGAGAGGAAAGGAAGGATTAAAGCTATCTCTATTCACAGATGAAATGACTTGTGTATAGAAAATCCCAAGGAATACACACACACAATTAAACAACTTCAGCAAGGTTGTAGAACATAATAACATTAAAATATTAATTTTATTTCTATTCACTAGCAATTAACATTCCAAAAATGAAATTTAAAAAACAGTTCCAAGCTGGGTACAGTGGTATGTGCAATTCCAGCTACTCTAGAGGCTGAGGCTGGAGGATCACTAGAGTCCAGGAGTTCAAGACCAGCCTGAGCAACACGGCAAGACCCTGTCTCAAAACAAACAAACAAACCCCCACAATTCCACTTAAAATAGCATCAAAAAGAATAAAATACAGGACAGTCCCCAACTTAACAGCAGTTCAACTTATAATTTTTCAATTTTGCAATGATGTGAAAGTGATACACATTCCATGGGAACTGTACTTCTAGTACCCATATAACCACTCTTTTGGTCACTTTCAGTCCAGTATTCAATAAATTAAATGAGATAGTAAATACTTTATCATAAAATAGATTTTTCTCAATTTCAAAAAAAAAAATAGGCTTTGTGTTAGATGATTTTACCCAACTGTAAGCTAATGTAAGTGTTCTGAGCACATTTCAGGTAAGCTAGGCTAAGATATGATATTCAGCAGATTAGCTGTATTAAATGCATTTTCACTTTATGATATTTTCAACTAATAGTGGGTTTATCAGGATATAACCCTATAATAAGTCGAGGAGCATCTGTACTTATAAATGTAATCAAAGCACAAACTTGTGCACCGAAAATTATAAAACACTGTTGAAATTAAATAAGACTGAAATAAAAGAAAACTTATCCTTATAGTCATGAATTGGAAGATTTATTAATAATATTTTTAAGATGACAATACTCCCCAAATTGATCAATAGATTCACTGTAATCCCTATCAAAATTCCAGTTGTCTATTTTGCAGAAATGGATGGGTTGATCCTAAAATTCATATGGAAATGCAAGAAACTCAGAACAGTCAAAACAACTTTGAAAAAGAAGACCAAAGTTGGAGTACTAACACTTCCATATTTCAAAACCTCCCACAAAGCTTTTAATAATGAAGACAGTGCAGTACTGGTACAAGAACAGACTATCAATCAGTGGACCAGAATTGTGAGTCCAGAAGTAAGCCTATGCATCTCTGGTAATTGACTTTGACAGGTGTGCCAAGACCATATCAAAAGGATAAGTATAATCTTCCCAACAAATTGTGCTGCGACAATTGGATATTCAAAAGCAAAAGAATGATTTTGGACCCCTACCTCACATCATATACAAAATTAACTCAAAATGGATCAAATACCTAAATGGAAGAGCAAAAACTATAGAACTCTTAGAAGAAAACTAGGAGTAAATCTTTGTGACCTTGGATGAGGCAACAGTTTCTTATAATAACACCTAAAGCACAAAGAAAAAAATAGATAAACTAGACTCCATCAAAATTAAAAAATTTTGTGCACCAAATCAAATGTCAATAAAATTAACACTGTGTTAACTCTACTTTTTGACCTTGACGGCAATTTGGATGATGAGGCCCTGAAGTAATAGAGGTCAGGTGGCAGTGTAACTACAAGATGCCTGGGAGAAGGAGGGATGGTCACAATTATTGTAATAATTGACAACATTAGAGTGGCAGCCAAAGGAACTTGACATGCAGAAAGTAGTGAAGACAGTTATTAAAACACAGGATCTGGCCGGGCGCGGTGGCTCACGCCTGTAATCCTAGCACTCTGGGAGGCCGAGGTGGGTGGGTCGTTTGAGCTCAGGAGTTCGAGACCAGCCTGAGCAAGAGC
>NW_012135081.1:1862479-1877902 GCF_000956105.1 Propithecus coquereli
AAAAAAAAAAAAAAGAAAGAAAGCAAGAATCGATGACCAGGAGGTTAAGGACGGTTGTCCCCCAAAATGTCATAATTTCTTGCCCAGTTCCTGAAGCTGAGCAAGTTTTCGGACCTGGGGCCAGTTAACTGAAGAGGTACCTATTTCTCCAGGGTGAAGAACCCCAAAGAAACACATCAATTATGTACTATAATGATTCTCCCAGTCCTTCCCTAAAGAAGAAGACTGTCTACTGGAGAAAAGGGACAATTCAGGACTATTGGATAGAGGTCTGGTTGACATCCTAGAGACCTAAAGTGTCATCATGGCTCTCTTGTTAGAGTAAAGGCAATATGGGAACTAGATAATAAATGGAGTCCTGGCCAAATATGGCTCCCTGAATTATGGAGCTACTCAATAGTCATTTCTCTAAATTTGTGATTAGAATTGACATACCTAGCAGTTGGGTCTTTGGCCTCTGCAATAAGAGCTATTATAATGGGGAAACCTCTAAAACGGTCTCCAACCCACCCATCCACAATAATAAATCAGTAACAATAATGTTCAATCCCAGGGGGAACAGTGGAGATCAGTGCCAGCTGTAAAGATGTCAGGATTCAAAGATGGTGGTTCCTATCACAGCTCTGTTTAATTAAACCGTCTGGTCCCTGTAGAAACTCATGGATCCTGGTGGATAACAGTGCACAAATGTAAGCTCAACCAAATAGCAGCCCCAATTGTAGCTGCTGTACCTAATCTGATATTTTTGCCAGATCAGATTAATGTGGTCTCAAGTATGTGGTATGTAGCCATTGATTTGACAAATGTGTCCTTTTCTATCCTAATCAAGAATCAGAAATAGTTCACATCAACATGGAAGAGACAAGTTTTGCCCCACTTATGTTACATGACATCAGTTTGATCAGACAGGGCATACTAGAAGTGGTTAGTACACTGAAGGCCTTGGTAGGTCGCGTGCAAACCAGAGGGTGGGAAATAAACTCTGTAAAGATTCAGAGGTCCAGTGATCAGAGGCATGTTGGGATATCCTCTAAAATATTAAAAAAAAAAATTGCTGCATCTTGCATCCCCTTACTCAAAGAAGAAAGCGCAATCCCTGGGAAGCCTCTTCAGGTTCTGGAGATAACACATTCCATCTAATACTGCCCTGGCCCATATACCAGGTGACAACTTCAAATAAGATTTGGAGCCATGTGACCTGGCAGATGCCAGGGTGGTGGAGATGACACTGGTGGGAAACGAAACGCTGTTAAGTTTATGGCAAAACCCAATGGGACGATCACAATACAAACACTTGGGATTTTGAAGGAAGAACATGCTAGCTGTAGCAGAAAATTATATGCCTTTCGAAAACAGCTTCTAGTGTGCTTCTGGGCCATGGAGGAGATGGGAAACTTGACCAGGGGATGCCAAGTGACTATGCCTCTATAACTTTCCATCATTAGCTGGGTTCTTTCAGACACACCACATCATAAAGTCAGATGGGCCCACCACCTGTTCATCTTCATAAGATGGAAATGTATTACATGCTTCATATTTGGCTATGGGAAAAAAAAAATGGAAATGTTATACCTGGGATCAAGCCCAAGCAGAATCACGTTAACATGGAAGAGACAAGAATATACATTTACAAATAAGCTGCATGGGCAGGCAACCCAGAACCCCATGTTACCCACTATAGTTCCAACAGCGTCCTTCACTCAGCTCATACCTGTGGCCATATTGGAACATGGGGGAGGGTCCAGCTGAAGCAGGCAGAAAAAGCCCAAGTTTGGTTTACAGGTTGGTCATCTCAGTATGTGAGTGCAAGCCAAAAACTGATGGCAACTGAAATAGAGCCACTCTCAGGTGACTCTGATGGCAGTGTCAAGGGAAATCTTCCCAATTGGCAGATAGTAAAGTGATTGCCCAATTTGTGTGAAAGGAGAAGTGGCTCAAAGTGAGACTATATATGGACTCATGGGCAGTGGCAAATGGCCAGATGGTCAGAGTCTTAGAAGGAAAAAGGCTGGAGGATTGGATATAACAAAGTCTGGAGTAGAGGTACATGCTTGGATATGCGGGAGAGAGCCCCAAGTGTGAAGATCTTTGCTTCACATGTCAATGCCCACTGAACAGCATCCACCGTGGAAGAGACCAAGTAGACAAAACAACTTGGCTGGTTTATGTCAGCCAGCTATTGACCATCTTGGAACTGGCACAAGGAACACATGAATGGACTGGCCATAGTGGCAGAAATGGAGGCTATGCAATGGCCCAGCAGCATGGACTCCCAACTTAGGCCAATTTAACAACTACTGTCTCTAAATCTTCAACTATACATTGGTAGAGACCAACACTGATCTCCTAACATTACACTGTTTCTCCAGACTAGTTGGCCACTTGATAGCAAGTTGACAACATTGGGCTTCTTTTATCCTAGAAGGGCCAGTGATTTGTTCTCATGTGAAGAGACTTACTTTTTCTGGGTAAGGATTTGACTTTCCTGTCTTCAGAGCCTCAGTCAGTATCACTACCTGGGGGCTTACAGGTGCTTGATACTTGTGGGTTGCTCTGACCAACATAGATTCCTCCAATAAGCTGAATATCCATTCCAAGCTGTCCTGCTACAACTCTTAATCTTGAAAGTAAATAATTTGCTTATGCAATCCAACTAATGTAACAATAACCAGTACTTGTCCACTATAGGGTTTTACTAGTAGAACCAGCTAGGAGGTTACTGCAGTATAGAATGTAAGAAATGATGGCTTGGATTAAGCTGGTGGTAGAGCAGAGAGGAGGAGGTCACAAAGAAATTTCTCCTCTATCCAGGTATCTTAGCTGTGACTTCGGAAGTAACAGCAACCAAAGTAAGCTAGTTTAAATAGGAAAGGCTATTCATTACAAGGACAAAGGGGTAGCTCATAGAATCTAAGGATTATGGCAGGCACCTGTGTCTCAGGTAGGTTCTAAAACTGGGGCCTACAGACACTGGGTTGCTCTCTCAGCTCATCTGCATTGTTTGCAGGTTGAAGATGCTCACTAGAAAGCTCCTAACCTTTAGGTCCATTCACTTAAACAGAAATTAATTTTTGTTCCAAGCCAGATTTCCATGGGGAGACTCTGATGGCCCAGCCTGGGTCAGGTGTCCACTGTTTGTAAGATACGGATGACTGAGAAGTTCCTGTAAAAAGGGGGAGGGAGAGATGGACAGCCCTGTAGTAGTCCACGACCCCGAGGACTTCACAAACTAGTTCTATGGGTTCAATTCAAACTGAGATAACATGAGGCAACAACAGTCTCAGAGTTATCTGGGACAATCCTGTTTCAGGAGTGTTACCTGAAATAGTATGGTTGTACAATACAATACCTACAGGGATCTAGAACCTGTCTTGAGTTAGGTTTTCCTGTGTGTTTAGACATGAGTATTGATAGACAAAAAAATGAAAACAATTTTATTTTGTAGGCCACAAAGCCCACATCTATTAGTTTTAAAAATGTGTCTTTTGAGAGGTGGGCTGTTCCAGACAGTTTCATGCCCCCTAAGTCCTCCATTCCAGCCCGGTCTCTTTGTTAACTAACCCGAGGCATCTCTGAACGTGTGGCCACTTAGTGATTGTTTGCTAAGTTTCTAGTAGTTACACTGCAGTATCTTCCATATTAACTTCCAACATTTATTTAGTGCTTACTCTGTGCCAGGCACAGCTCTGATTTTATGTGTATCAGCCAGGTGCCATGGCTCAAGTCTGTAATCCTAGCACTTTAGAAGGCTGAGAGAGGAGGATCGCTTGAGGCCAGGAGTTCGAGACCAGCCTGAGCAAGAGCAAGACCCTGTCTCTACTAAAAAGAGAGCACACCTGCAGTCCCAGCTACTTGGGAGTCTGAGGCAGGAGGATTGCTGGAGCCCAGGAGATTGAGGTTGCAGTGAGCTAGGCTGATGCCACTGCACTCTACCTGGGGTGACAGAGCGATACTGTCTCCAAAAAAAAAAAAAAAAAAGATGCTTTACAACTGGAAGAGAAACTAAAGAAGTTAACCATGCACATTTTGAAGGTTTCATTTTTCAATAAAATTTCAGTTTTTTTCATGGTAAGATTAGTCCCCTCCCCCTCCCTTTTTTTACTGACCAAGCATTCTGTGTTCTAGAATGACTGAGGTTGGACTTGGTTAATGAGGCAAGGCTAATGTCCGAGAACCTCTTCACTGCCCTTACCTGTACAGGACATATACCTGTATATGACATATGTTATTTTCTTCCAGTAATGTTGAGACATGTACTTAGTAGTATTATAATTTCCCTAATTTTGATATTGAGAAGACAAACTCAGAGAGGTTGGGTTGCCTAATTGAAAACCTAATACTCCTAAATAAGCAAGATAAGAGTAGTCACCTGTGCTAGCTTTTAACAGGCAGGCAACAATGTTTACTGAACGAGTAACAATGGCTAAACATTAAAGAGTGTCAGCCAGAGTAACTCCTTAGATTTAAATCACATTTTCTGGCCTAACGGGTCAAAAACAGGAAGAGCTTTCACCAGAGCTTTCACCACTGCATCCGTTTACTGCGTTGGGGCTCTCTAGTAAAATTTCAGGAAAATTTTGGAACTTTTAAGAGTATACTAAAAAGTTTATCATTTGTCGTTTACAATCACTAAAACCATAAAAGAACATTTTGCAAGGAAATGGAAAATGAAAAAAATTAAGAATAAAGCACAATCCTATTTCCAGAAAGATATATTAAAAGTATTTTTTAAAGTTTTTGTAATTATTAAAATGATGGCATAACATTCTGTGACACTGCACTCACTGTACGTTAACTTTTTATAAACAGTTGGAAGATATCTGTGCCCCAGCACGCCACACCAAGTGAAGGTCAAACACTCTACTGACACCTTTTTTAAATTCCTTTTTGTAGAAAATCCTTTCGTATGGGTTAAAGGATCGATTGTACGTTATTTTATGGGATTAAGAATAATCTGAACCCAGAGAAGCGGAGGAAGACAAGCCTCCACGTTTCAAGTCACTTCTCCCTCCAAGAAGCGCAGAGGGCAGGCGTCGGTCAAGGCCAAGGGCGGCAGCTCTGGGCCTGATCACCCAGCCCCCAGCAGCAGAGGCCGAGCTGAGCGCGACGCCCCTAACCGATGAAAACTGCCTCCCACCGAACGGCTTCCTGGGAGCAGCCAGCTGGTGAGGGCGTACGGAAACAGACGTGTGGGAGGAGTGGGGGCAGATCCCAAGCGTAAAGGAACCGCAGGCAGCTTCCACCTCCAACTCCCGCCCGAGCAACACCTGCCGAGACACCTCGCCGGGCCGCGGAGACAGGGCGCAAGATGGCGGCGCGTCACGTGAGTAACGCGGTGACGCAGGACGGCGGCCCGCGCGGAGGCACCGCCTTAACTTCACCCCCCACGCACACTTACACTCAGTTTTGCCCCCCTCCCCTCCCCCGCCCCCGGCCTGGTGATCATGCCGCCACTGGCGGCCCTGACTGCCGAGGAAACGGTAGCCTAGGACAGTTGGCTGTTAAGTGACACTGATTCTCCCCGCCCCGCCTGACCCTCGAGAAGGAGGGACGTCCCCCGCCGCGTGAGGGGGTGGGGAAGTGGGTAGTGAATTCGGATCCACCTGGGAGGGGGGAGTGGAAGTTCCCGCCCCGGACAGCGGCGAGGCGGCAGCCACAGGTAAGTGGGGGGCGGGGGTGGGACATGCCCCGTGGCCCCGGCAGAGGAGGGCGCGGGAACGCGGCGCGGACGGGGACGCCGCGTTGGGTCACGCGCCGGGTGGGGGTCGCGCGCGGTCGGCGGCGGTGGGGGAGGGGCACGGAGCGCGCGCGGCGGAAGGAGGAGGGGCTGCCGCTGTGCCCTGGCCGAGCGCGCTTCCGGTCCTGGCGCACTCTCTCTCTTTTTTCAGTCGTTCGTGTCCTCCCTCCGGTCGGCCCCAAATAAAAATACAATCGGAACCTTCCCACCGCGAGGTGGCTCTAGCCTCTGAAGCCGCCCCTCCGCTGTCGAAGGTCTCGGGGTTGGGACCGGAGCCGAGGGGAGGGCAGCGTGGCCTTGGCCTTGGCGCGAAGACCGCTGAGCGGGGCCCGGGGCCGGTTAACTCTGCGGGACGGTCCACGGAGCGCATTGGGCGCCTCGGTGCCAGGCCGGGCTACCCTGGAGGACAGAGACAGCCCTTACCCTTGTGGAGCTCGCAGTCTAGTGGAGCTACAGACAGTACGGGAATCACACAGACACAAAACCACCGCAGAGGTGCGAGAGATAGGCGAGGAACTGTGTCGTATGGCAGGTTTTCACCGGGCTGGGAATGACTAAAGGTCGTCTGTTTCCCCCTGGGCGGGTAATGCAACCGAGGAAACCTCTCTTTCTCCTGTATCGTAAAACAAAGCCTGATATTTCTCACCTTGAGCTGCGCCGTGGAGCGTGCAGCTTAATCGCTTTAACGTTGTAGATTTAGATAATGTCTGGTTTCGTTAGCTTTTGAAGAGCACTAGGCTAGTAATAGTTTTTGAGAGTCCTTAACGCTTCAGAGGCTGTTTCAGTTTAGATCTGGCAGGCATCTTTGTCAAACTGGCCTCAACTATGACAAGAGTTTGTACAGTATTTATGTTTGCAAAATGCATTTTATCCTGAGAATTTTGTTGCCAACAGAAATAAGTTTTATCAAAATGCGATTTTTATAGGCTTTATAACGTACAGTTACCTGTCTCAGCTAGAATCAATACTGTTGTCCTAAAGTTGAAAGCGTTAGCTCTGTAATATTTGTAGTTACCCTGTACTCGCTTCGGCAGCACATATGCTAAAATTGGAACGATACAGAGAAGATTAGCATGGCCCCTGTCCAAGGATGACACGCAATATTATTTTTTTTAATGTAAAAAAATAAAAATAAAAATTTGTTGTTATTCTTTAGGGTTTTGTTTGGTCTGTGATTTATCTGTGCAGTACTACTATGTCGCCAGTAGGTGGCACTCCCGTCTAACTCTAATGTAGAGTTATTTGCAAGTTTTCTTCTGCTTGCATTACCCCATTTCTAAAGCTGGGGTGAGGTAATTGTCTAAAGGTATTTCTTTAACCATTGTTCTGTCAATTTAAGTAGATAAACCCAAGTAAACACATTGATTTATTCCCCAATAATAAATGTGCAAGGTATTAGTGCTGTACTGGGAACAGGATGTGGTCTTTGTCTCCCTAGAGCATACACTCTGGTGGGGAGACAGAGAAACAGGCCATTAGAATACTGTGCTAAGTGCAACGAGAAGAGGTGGGACCATGTGCTGGGAGGATACAGCCAGGGCTTCTAGACCAGTCTGGGGGAGTCATGAAAGTTTGCCTGGAAGAATAACTCATAGAAATAGACCACATGAACAGGAAGGGGAATAGTGTTTCTGGCAGAGGGAATGGCATATATGAAAGCCAGAAGGGGAGAAAAAGCAAGGCAGGCATGTTTAAGGATCTGAAAGAGATTCAGGGTGACTAATCCGGAATAATTTGGAGGAGAGATAATGAGTTCAGTTGTGGAAATGTTGAGCAAGATACTGCCTGTTCTGCTTACCATAGTTCAGCATTCTCTACAGGTGAGGAACTAAGACCCTCTTCATTCATCAGATAAGAATGCTATACTGTAGCATTTGTTGGTATTTACTACATTAGGGTCTTTGGGCACTGAGCATACATTCCCATGATACAGATCCTATCTTCAGGGGGCTTAAAATTGGGGGAAACAGACATGCCAATAAACATACTCAGTGTTAAGTAACCTCATCAGAAATATGTGCAAGGAGGCCGGGCACAGTGGCTCACGCTTGTAATCCCAGCACTTTGGGAGGCTGAGGCAGGAGGATCATTTGAAGCCAGGAGTTTGAGATCAACTTGGGCAATGTAGCGGGACCACATCTCTACAAAAAATAAAAAAAATAGCCAGGCATGGTGGTGTAATCCTGTAATCCCAGCTACTTGGGAGGCTGAGGCAGGAGGATCACTTAGCCCAGGAGTTCAAGGCTACAGTGAGCTACGATCGAGCCACTCTATTCTAGGATAGACGACAGAGTAAGACCCCATCTCTAATAAAAAAAAGAAAAGAAATACACGCAAGTCACAGTGAAAGCATTAGAGGGACCTGGAGCAGAGACATCATGTGAGGGTATTCCTAGAAGAGGGCCAATATGGAATAAAAGAACAGAGAATTTGGATTAAAACAGTTGTGGCTTTAGGTCTTGCATTTACATCTCACTGTGAGATCCACAGTAAATGACAATGTTTTTGAGCCTCAATTTATACTTCTCTAAAATAGAGAATCCCAAGAGATGATATATTAAAGAGCTCTTAGTTTAGTGCCAGGCATAATATTCTTTTCTTTGCAAGTTTTCTTGAAAGTTTCTTGCCTTCCCTCACAGCCTTCCCTTCCCTGTGTCAGCAAGATCTCAGCCTGCTAGGATTTCTCAGTTCCCCAAATTTATTCCCATTGATGGTACTTTAAAAGCTGTGTTTCACTGCCCCCTTGTGATTCTGCCCAACATGGGGTTGTCTCATGTTCTTATAGCTGCTGCCTGGGGCTTGCTTTATTTTTGCAGAAAATGCTTTTTTGTTTTGTTTTTTGAGACAGAGTCTTGCTCTGTCACCTGGGGCTAGAGTACCATGGCGTGGGCCTAGCTCACAGCAACTTCAAACTCCTGGATTCAAGCAATCCTGCTGTCTCAGCCTCCCAAGCAATTGGGACTACAGGTGAGCACCATCACACCCACCTAATTTTTTTCTATTTTTAGTAGAGATGGGGTCTCGCTCTTGCTCAGGCTGGTCTTGAACTCCTGAGCTCAAAAGATCCTGCCCCCTCAGCCTTCCAGAGTGCTAGGATTACAGGCATGAGCCACTGCACCTGGCCAGAGAATGCATTTATATACAAAATTTATACTGTGTTGAACTAGTTTTTAACAGATTGTTACTCTTGACCTCAATTTTAGGAATAATAACTAAAAAAAAGTGAGCAAATAAAGGTTATACTTTGATAACATCAGTAAAACAGGAAGTATGTACTCTGTTTATAATGAGATGAAACTATAAAGCTGTTTTTATTTTGGAAAAAAGGGCTTGATTTGGTTAGTCGATTCTTTATAAAATAATAGAAAATACGTTATCTTCTTTTCTATAGGAAAAGTGGTTATAATTATTGTCCAAAACGTTATTTGTTGACTGTAGTGGCTTTTTTTTTTTTTTAAGTGGAGTTTAATTTTTTCTCCCAGGCTGGTCATGAACTCCTGGCCTCAAGCGATTTTCCACTTCCAGCCTACTGAGTAGCTAGTACTACAGGCATGCACCATAACACTTAGCTAATTTTTAAATTTTTTGTGGAGCCCAGGTCTTGCTGTTGCACAAGCTGGTCTTAAACTCCTGGCCTCAAGTGTTCCTCCTGCCTCAGCCTCCCAAAGTGCTGGAATTACAGGTGTGAGCCAGTGCACCCTGCCTAAATATGTTTTTATTTAAAACCTAGAAAATATTTGTGATAAATAGAAACAGGATACAAAATGTGAGGATACAAATATGTATATATAGTACAGTTATGGCTTTTTAAAAAGGTGTGGAAATAAACTGGGCGTGGTGGTGCACACCTGTAGTCTCAGTTACTTAGAAGGCTGAGGCGACAGGACCACTTGAGGCCAGGAGTTTGAGGGTGCCACTGCAGTCTAGCCTGGGTGACACAGCGAGACTCCATCTCTTAAAAAGAAAAAAAAATTTAAGAAAAAAAAAAAGACTGAAAAGAAATTAGGCAGTATTGTGATTAAGATTTTTCATCCTTATTTTCTTTCCACATATCTTTTCCACATTGTAAGAAAAAGGCTAGGCTGGGTGCAGTGGCTCATGCCTGTAATCCCAGCACTTTAGGAGACTGGGGCAGGAGGATCACTTGAGCCCAGGAGTTTAAGACCAGCCTGGGCAACATAGTGAGACACTGTCGCTACAAAAATTATTTTAAAAAGTTAGCCAAGCGTGGTGGCGTGAGCCTGTAGTTCCAGCTATTGGAGAGGCCGAGGCAGGAGGATCAGTTGAGCCCAGGAATTCAAAGTTACAGTGAGCTATGATTGCACCACTGCACTTCAGCCGAGGGGAATCAGAGTGAGACCCTTTCTCTAAAATGCATAAATAAACAAAAGAAAAAGGTTAATGATATATTTGAGGGAAGAAAATTAAAACCACTTTATGTGTGAGGTGACTTTATGCCGTCTTTTCAGTGACTAAAAAAATAGCTTCAATCCAGATGTTAAAAATGAATTTCTGTAGACTGTTTCTTAAGAGCAAAAAATAAAATAATGAGTTTCTGTTTTCTGATTTCAAAGAAAAAGGACTTAAACTTCACAGTTAAGTCAGTGATGCTAAGGGACAGGTGTCTATTTGCACCCGCCCCCCCGCCACCTTTTATTTTTTTAATTGTGGTAAAATACACATAACACAGAACTGACCATCTTAACCATTTTTAAATGTATAGTTCAGTAGTGTTAAGTACATTCACATTATTGGGCAATCAATCTCCAGAATTTTTTTATGCCCATTAAACAACTCTCCATTTCCTCCTCCTACTGGCCCCTGGAAACTACCATTCTATTTTCTGTTTCTATGAATTTGACTACTCTAAGATACCTCATGTAAGTAGAATCATACACTTTTTGTCTTTTCATGAATGGCTTATCACTTAGCGTTCATTAATATGGTGAAAGTTCATCCATGCTGTATTATGCGACAGGATTTTATTCCTTTTTAAAGCTGAATAGTATTCCATTGTATGTATATCTTCTATTTTATTTATCCATTTATCCACTGATCAATATTTGGGTTGTTCTGCCTTTTGGCTATTGTGAATAATAATGCTACTATAAACATGGATATACAAATATCTCTTCTTTTTGAGACCCAACTTTTAATTCT
This sequence comes from Propithecus coquereli, assembly GCF_000956105.1. Lineage (NCBI taxonomy): Eukaryota > Metazoa > Chordata > Mammalia > Primates > Indriidae > Propithecus > Propithecus coquereli. The sequence continues at coordinate 1,873,377 of NW_012135081.1, forward strand.
TTTGAATATATATGACCACAAAGTGAAATTGTTGGATCATTTAGTAATTCTGTTTTTAATTGTTTTGAGAAACTGCCATACTGTTTTCCATAGCAACTGTGCCATATTACATTCCCACAGCAATGTCCGGGGGGGGGGTTCCAGTTTCTCTACATCCTTGCCAACACTTACTTTCTGTTTCATGTTAGCTTTTTTTTTTTTTTTTTTTTGAGGCAGGTTCTCTCTCTGTTGCCCAGGCTAGAGTGCAGTGGCATCATAGCTAGGATTACAGGCATGAGCCACCACACCCAGCCCCTGTTATTGCCATTCTGATGGGTGTGAAGTGGTATTTCATTGTGGTTTTCATTTTCCCTAATGATTAATAATACTGAATCTCTTTTCATATGCTTATTGGCCAGCCTTGTCTTTGCATGTAACCATGAAAACCCTAAATTCTACCCAAATCTTTTGCTAGTCTCTTTGTTAGTGGTTTTCCCTCCGTTTGTCATATTTGATCTGTCATAACCCATTTATTCTCATTCTTAACCAGCCTACATATTCTTGAGTTGTCTGGAATGTTTAGCTCTTTAGAACCTCCTTAGGTATAGTTTTGTTTATTTGTTCTACTTTTACTCAATAAATTCTCTATATAAAATTGTATGTACAATTAGAAATCGTTCCCTAGACTGGAGAAAGGAATGTGTATGTCCATGGACAGGAAAGCTGTCATATTTCTTGAGTGGGATAACATTTGAAAATTTAGTCACAATAATTTATGTACATATGTGCCTTTTATTAAGTTTAAACGTGTTCTTGTGGATCAAAATTCAGAAAAGAATATGTAAGGAAAAGTCTCTTTTCTATCTGTATCCCATAGCTACGAGGTCTCTTCCATAGAGGCAACCAAATGATCAATTTTTACATGACTGTATAGTATACTATAACTATTTTGCAGTTTTTATTTTAACTGACTTTTTTTCTCTTACAGTTGATTATGGAAGATTCCCACAAGAATAACACTTCAGAGACAGCACCTCAGCCTGGTTCAGCAGTTCAGGGAACCCATATTTCTCATATTGCTCAACAGGTAAGGCAGGGACCAGTCAAAATCTTGAGCTAGTTAGGAATATTTTGTATGCAGATTAAGCTGTTGGTTCAGATCTCTTTTTACTAATGTTCAAACAAAGAACCAAGGATAAAAGACTGTGTAAAATGTTAAAATATAAGGAGGGAAGTTGGGTTTGATTAAAGTATCTTGTCAAGACTGTTGGTTTTATTTTCTTTTATACTAAGTATATAGTCATCCCTCAGTATCTTCGAGGGATTGGGTCCAGAACCTCCCTCAGATACCAAAATCTGCAGTGCTTAAGTCTCTGATAAAAGATGGCTGAGTATTTGTATATAACCTATGCACATCTTACCATATACTTTAGGTCATTTCTAGATTACTTATAATACCTAACATAATGTAAATGCTATGTAAATAGTTGTTATACTGTATTGTTAGGGAACAATGACAAGAAAAAAGTCTGTACATGTTCAGTACAGACACAATTTTTTTTCCAAATACTTTTGATCCACAGTTGGTTGAGTCAATGTATGTGAAACCCATGGCTGCAGAACCCACAAATACAGAGGCCTCATTATATTTAGAGTTGGTTTGTTAAAACTTAGAGAAGTAAGTTTCATTTTACATGGTGCACAATTATTTAGATTTTTTTCCATACTAATTTTGTTGCTACATCAGAAAAAAGTGAAAAATTATTTGGCTTTTTGAGCTAACTTGAAATAGAGACTAATAGTTTCAGAAGGTGAAACATCTTCATTACAATAGCTTTATTTTGGATATATAGGAAATATTTTTGCTTAACTGGGAAATAGGTATCTTCATTAGAGGAATTTACCTAAACTGACAGGCATGTGTATTGTAGAACTGATGATAGATTTTTTTATGTCAAACTGTGTAATCCATGAACCTGACCCCGTTCAAATAAAACCGACAATGTTTGTTGCTAGTGATAAGATTTGAACTTTCAAGCAAAAATTAGAATTTTGGAAAACTTGTATTCACCATCATGAACTTGACAGCTTCGCAATACTTATAGACTTTTTAGTTACAAAACTGTCTTACAAAATCATGCATGGGTGTGAGAACCATTCAAAGTGCAAGATAGACTAGTGGATTTTATAGACACAAAATTTTTTATATATACAAAGTTCAGATTGTACATAGCAAATAACCCTTGCGAAATTACAACTTTGCTGTTGTGTCAAAGAATATCTAGTTGTCTGAAAAGGATGTTAAAATGCTATATATCTTTTCTAACTACATATCTGTGTGAGGTCATATTTTCTTCCCGTACCTCAACCAGAACAACATATGATAGCATATTTAATGTAGATTTAATCAGATAAGACATTAAGGAGATTTGCAGAAATGTAAAACATTGCCATTCCTCTAATTTGTTTTGGAAATTATATTAATGGAAATATTTATGTTAACATGTAATGGATTTGTGATTATTTTAGAATGAACTGTTAAATATTTTTTAAAGTTTTGTTTTAATTTCAAATATGATATGTATCAATAGATATAATCAACATAAGTAAACATTTTGTGGGGTCCTTAATAATTTTTAGGAATATTTAAAGGTCTTGTGACCAAAAGGTTTAAGAACCAGTGACCCAAAGGGTTAATCCTTCAAGATTGATGATGCATTCTTCTCTATTACTTGTTTATCTCTGTGAAGAATAACACTATCCTTTGATGGTGCTGGAAAAACAAGGTGGAGTTGTCCTGTGGTTATCTTTCTGTTAATAGAGCCCTTTACAGAAATGTTTAATTCAGTTGGCTTACTTATATATTCTAATTATTTTGGTTAGACGTGAATGTTTTCAAGTGTCCTTAGAAGCATATTTACGGTGAGGTAGAATAAGTACATTTCCAGGTGGTAATTCATTTTATAGTGGTTTGTAAAAATAATTTTAGTAACTTTATATCCAAAGTCTGTGGCTTGACTACTTTATTAGACTCTAAATTCTGTAAGGAAACAGTGTCTAACACAGTAATTGAGTATAAGCTGGGGATATAGCAGTGAACAAAAGTCTCAGCTCTTATGTAACTTACATTCAAATTTTGAGGAGACAGGTAACAAAATATATCAGTTGGTAATACCTGCTATGGAAACAAACAAAACAGGGTAGGAGGGATAGGGAGTTGGTGGTTGGGACAGGGAGACTTGCCGTTTTTATACAAGGTAGTCGGAGAAGTCCTATCTGAGGAAACACTTGTTCAATTATATGGGTCAACAACTGTCAAACTCTCACGCTGATATGTGCTTGACATGCTCAAGGAACAGCAAGGTGGCCAGTGTGGTGGGAGAGGGACAAATGAGCCGGAGTGATAGACGATGAGGCAGAGAGGGTTGGGAGGGGAGGGGAGAGTGCCAGATAATGTAGGCCTTGTATGCCATTGTAAGATTTTTGTGTTTTGTTATGTTTTTTTTTAGAGATAGGGTCTTCCTCTGTTGCCCAGGCTGGAGTGCAGTGGTACCATCATAGCTCACTATAGCCTCGAACTCGTGGGCTCAAGCAATCCTCCTGCCTGAGCCTGTCGAGTAGCTGGGATTACAGGTACATGCCACTGTGTCCGGCTTATTTTTGAATTTTTTGTAGAGACAGAGTCTTACTACATTGCCCAGGCTGGTCTCAAACTCCTGACCTTGGAGATCCTCCTGCCTCAGGCTCCCAAAGCACTGTAATCACAATCATGAGCCACTGCACCCAGCCATTTTTATGTTTTAATCTGGGAACCTTTAGAGTATTTTGAGTAAAAACATCATCTGACATATTTTAAAGGAATCACTCAGGCTGCTTTATGGAGTAGAAGCAGTAAAACCAGTTAGGACGTGTTATAGTCACATACATGAGAGACAGTGGCTTGGACCAAGGTGGTAGCAGTGGTGGTAGTGAGATAAAGTTAGATTCTGGATGTAGATTGGTTGTAAAAGCAGTAGTGTTTGCTTTGGGATTGGATGTGGAGTTTTAGAGAAAGGAGTAAAGATTGACTCCACAGCTTTTGGATTGAGTAACTGTAAGAGTGGAGTTGCCATTTATTGAGATGGAATGTGTTTTTCTTTCATTTTTGAGGGGGTTGTTGGAAATCAGGAATTTGGTTTTTAGGTATGTTAAGTTTATAGTACTATATGTATTAGTTTTTTGTGCTGCAAAACAAATGACCACTAACTTAATAGCTTAAAATAATACACTTATTATCTCATAGTTTTTGTGGGGTGAGACACATTTTAGCTAGGTTCTCTGCTTCAGGGTCTCACACCAGGCTGCAGTCAAGGTGTTGGCTAGGGCTGGGTTCTTATCTGGAGGCTAGACTAGAGAAGAATCCACTTCCAAGCTCACCAAGGTTGTTGGCAAAATTCTTTTTTTTTGAAACAGAGTCTCACTGTGTTGCCCAGGCTAGAGTGCCGTGGCGTCATCCTAGCTCACAGCAACCTCAAACTCCTGGGCTCAAGCAATCCTTCTGCCTCAGC
>NW_012135081.1:1881842-1883153 GCF_000956105.1 Propithecus coquereli
ACTTCTTTAGACTTGATGTTCATTATCTGGAAATTAAGGGCATTAGGCTAGTGATCTGTAAAGTCTTTCTAGCTCAAAACTTTTAGTAATTCTTATATTGTAGAGACATTTGTATACTTTAACCATGTGTACATGGGATAACAGAAATCGATGATAGTGGCAGCTAACATTTATTGAGTATCCACTGTGTACCAGGTGCATTTCTAAGTGCTTTACTCGTTTTAATGCCTTCAGACCTCGTATCAACCTACTGTGCTTTTATAATCCCCGTTTTATAGGTCACTCAGCTAGTAAGTGGAGACATGATTTACATCCTAGCAGTTTGACTTCTGTCTCAGTTTGGGTTTCCAGGACTGTGAGATGGAGACTAGTATGCAGGATGTTTATTTGGGAACGTTCTTGGGATTACCACCCATGGAAGGGAAGGGAAGGAAATAGTATTGGGCAGAGATACAAGTTGGATTGTGATTCAGTCTCAACAGAGGCCTCAGCTGACCCCATGGGGAGCTCTGAGACAGTTCTCCAGAATTGGGGTAAGGAGCCAGCACCAGTCATTAGGTTCTGACTGCCCCAGGAAGGGGTGTGTACAACCTTTGGGAAGGTGACTCTCTTCCGCCAAGGCCATTCTGAAGAGGGCTGACAACTGAGTGCTTTTTGCCAATAGCTGTCCTCCAGCAGCTGAAGAATAAGTCCTTTACCTGAAAAGGGATCTGGGAGTTGCATCATAATGTCCACACACTCCAGGGTCTGTCCAAATCACCACAGTGCCTTGTTGCCTCCTAAATGAAGATGAAATTACAAATAGGTTTGGCTCCAAAACACTTTTTAAACAGATTGGTCATCATCCCATTCATATTTTTGCCATGAAAACTTTTTTTTTTTATGGTTTGTATTTGTAAAGTGATTTTGTTTTATTTTTTTCAGAACATTTTCATATCTATTTTCTTTTTTTTTATTATTTCAGCATATTATGGGGGTACAGATGTTTAGGTTACGTATGTTGCCCTTGCCCCCCCGTCCCCCCCAAGTCCGAGCTTCAAGCGTGTCCATCCCCCAGATGGTGCGCATCGCACTCTTTGTGTATGCATATACCCGTCCCCTCCTGCCCCTTCCCCCTCGCCCTCCCCCATGCCCGACATCCAATACATGTTATTTTTATATATGCACTAAGTGTTGATCAGTTAATGCCAATTTGATGGGAGTACATATGGTGCTTGTTTTTCCATTCTTGGGATACTTCACTTAGTAGAATGTGTTCCAGCTCTGTCCAGGAGAATACAAGAGGTGCTATATCACCATTGTTTCTTAAAG
>NW_012135081.1:1883203-1886240 GCF_000956105.1 Propithecus coquereli
CTCAGGAGTTCGAAACCAACCTGAGCAAGAGCGAGACCCCGTCTCTACTAAAAATAGAAAGAAATTAATTGGACAACTAAAAATATATAGAAAAAATAGCCGGGCATGGTGGCACGTGCCTGTAGTCCCAGCTACTTGGGAGGCTGAGGCAGGAGGATCGCTTGAGCCCAGGAGTTTGAGGTTGCTGTGAGCGAGGATGACGCCACGGCACTCTAGCCTGGGCAACACAGTGAGACTCTGTCTCAAAAAAAAAAAAGAATAAAGAAAGGGCAGGAAACTGTTATGGGCTCAAACCATTAGAGTTTTTCTGCCACTGGAAGAAAGCTCCATCCCCTGTGACCTAAGGATATAGGGCCTACTTGAGACTGAGTCTGCGCCAGGACAACAGAGAACCTCCCTGTTGCTGCCATGAAGTCAAGCAATAGCAATCTACTCCTGGGGGAGGGACAAGAGTATGGAGAGAGCCTCTTTGGGGCAGATACGCAGAGAAAGCCTGAAGCTAAGGTGCAGCAGGACACAGAAGAACCCTCTGGCAAACCAGCCCCCATCCTAAGCAGCAGTTCATACTAGAGGAATTTGAAGGTGGTAGTGCACTTACGGTAATCATAACAACAACAAATCCAAGCCCAGCTCCATTCCTGAATAGACTGACTCAACCCCTACCCTGGACACACACACATACTGATGGCCTAGTAGAAGAAGAGGTGTACCCTCTTCTACGGTTTTCCCATTTCTGGGCATAAATACTATTTACCTCAGTCTCTTCTGTCTTACCCATGATGGCCATCATTCAGGCAAAGATTATAAGATACATACTAAAAAAGCAAGAAAAAAGTAAGTCATTGTCAAAAAGCAAAAAAAAAAAAGCTCATTGTCTACCTAGTGGAAAAGGTAGACAGCATGTATGAACAGATGGGAAATTTTAGCAGAGGGATGGGAACTGTATGAAAGGGTCGAATGGAAATGCTAGAAATAAAAGTGGTGACCACAGGTGAAGAATGTTTGAGCTTATTAGTAGACATGACACAGCTGAGGAAAGAGTCAGTGAACTTGAAGACAGATCACTAGAAATTACCTGAATGGAAAACAAAGAGACAAAAGAATGTGGAGAAAAACAGGACAGAGCATCTGAGAACTGTGGAACAATATCTGTTTAACATAGTTGTAATCAAAGTCATGGGACTAGATGAGGTTACTGAGGGGTGAGTATAATAGGGATAAGGTCAGTGATCTGGGGCTCTCTAGTATTTGTAATGTGGGGAGATTGAAGAAAGACTGTCAGTGAAGTAGGAGGAAAACTAAGAGAAATTGGAATCTTGGAAATCAAGAATGAGTGTGATAGAAAACTGTAAAACATGGCTGATAGGTCAAATATGATGAGGAGTAAAAAAGTTGCTAGAGGAGGTTATACGTCATGGAAGTTTTATTTTTATTATTTTATAAGGTAGAAGGAATTAATAGCCTGTTTAGTATACCAAAAGGAATGATGCAATTGAGGGGGAAAATTTGATGATACAGGAGATAAAAGACAATCCTGGGATGATGTCCTTGATGAAGGGAGGGGATGGTTAGTCTACAAGTATAAGGAGTTAATTTTATATGAGCACAGGTACATCGTTCATAATAAGAAAGAAGGCAAATACAGGTTAGGTGGGTATATTGGGAATGAGATACTCTGGTTTTCAGAGAAATAAAATGCTTTGAGAAGATAGGAAGGAAAAGGTATGAAATAGTCTGCTAGGAGAGTAGGAGATGTCATTGGACTAGGGATATGCAGTAGGATTGCTGGAGAGCACTAATGGTCCACTTAAGCTTACTGATCATGAACTTAAAGGAGATCATTAAATTCAGTCATGTCTTTTTCTCCAGGCAGGTTCGGGTACTTGTGTGCATAGATGAGTAGGTGAGTAATCAGAATTTAGTCAAGGAATGACAGGGAAGCAAGAAGAAACAAGGACATTGAGGATGTATGCCTTACAGTGATTATAATGCTGAATCACAAAGTTTAAGCTGTATAAGGAATGAAGTGGTGACTTGATGGGGTCAGGAGCAGGAAGAAGATAGTAAGATCAATGGATTGTAGGTTCCTATGGAGTCCAAGAATTGTTGAGAGTCTTAAGTACTAGCTAGCGCCAGTGAGTTGGAAATAGGTAGGTGGTCAGAGAGAAGGATACTTGAACTTGAGATTATGGAGGGATGCATTTATTGGTAATGACAGGGTTTAGGTCAGTGATTCTCAACTGGGGTAGTACTGCTTCCCCACTGACATGTCTGGCAATTGTGTGTGCTGAAGGGGTTGCCACTGGCATTTAACAGGCAAGGGCCAGAGATTCTAAATGTCTTGTATTGAACAGTATATTCCTGCACATAGAAGAACTGTCCTGCCCAAAATGCCGGTTGAGAAATCCTGTAGGGTATGACAAAGAGTGGGTAGCTGAGGAGGTGGAAGACAAGGCTTTGGAGGAGAGGAGGTCAAAAACAAAGGCCTGGGCATGGAAGGATATTGGATGTTGCATATTAAAATCACTACGAATTATATCAGGAGTACACTGGAGAGAATAGAGTAATCCAGGTTCTAAAGTATTAAAGAAGTAAGGGGACGTGACTGCCACAAGGGCAGTCTGATGCTGTGAGCCTCAAAGTTGAGAGTTTGGGGAGAGGACTTTTAAGGGACAGTGGTCAGGAAGTACCAGTGAGGAGCAAAGGAAACACCCACCCTAACTGTAGGCTCATGAGGAGCACTACAGAGAGCCATAGTAGAGGCAGTGTTCCTTAGAAGACTAAGTTTCAGTTTTTGCAGGAAGGTGAAGGAGTGATATTCAATGTTGAATTTCATTCACGTATAAAGTATATATAGATTGAGAGGCTGCTTGCTTTGTAGAAGGAAAATGGAAGCAATCATAAGACCTGGTTTGAATCGTGGCTTTGTCACTTACTGATTTTGGAACATTGACTAAGTCACTTTTTTTTTTTTTTTTTTGAGAGACAGTCTCGCTGTGTCACCCTGGATAGAGTGCAGTGGCATCATGGTAGCTCA
>NW_012135081.1:1894132-1898128 GCF_000956105.1 Propithecus coquereli
CCTGGATTTTTTTTGTGGCTTCTTTGTGTTGGTTATCTATTTTTTTCTTGCATATCATTGAGTTTTCTTACAATCCATGTTTGAAATTCTTCTTCTGTCATTTTAGTGTTCTGGCTTTGGTTAATGTCAATTGCTAGAGAGCTGTTGTTCTTCTTTGAGGGTGTGCTTTTCGTTTGAGTCTTCATACTTCCAGAGTTCTTTTGCTGGTTCCTTCCCATCTGGATCAGTTGTTCCTCTTGCCTTTAGATTTTCCTTTGGATAATGACACGCCCTGTTTACTCTCTGAGCCAGTAGGTGGTGTTTGTGGGTGAGATTCGACCACAACCTTTATGATGAATTAGTAGATGCAGTAAAAGGGTGTGCAGAATGACCTCCCTGTCAGTAGGTGGCACTCACAGGGAGGAGCGAGCTGCAGTGCTGTTTTGGGGTCCTGCAACCAGCTCTTGTTCCTCTGGCGAGGCCCTGGGACTTCCAGGTGTGTCCTTATTGTCCACCTCAGTGAGGGCAGGTCTGGGAGTGACTCTGGGCGGGGCTGGGTTGGGTAAGCCTGCCCTCAAGTTCCACAAATGCTGTTAGCAGGGGTCAAAGGTCTGTTCTTTGCTTCTGTGCAAAGCTGCCGGGAGGGGCTGAAATGGCTCCACTCAGCTGAAAAGTCTGGGCTTGGGGGTGGGGCTGTCTGAGAGCCGCACTCTGGAGCAGGTCTCGCTCCCATCCACCCTCCCCCACCTCATGGCCTCTCCCAGGCCTCTGCCAGCAGGCAGGACCTAAGGCCAATGGATCTCCCCTGGCTGTGATGTGGGCCTGGAGGTTCCCTGCCCAGGATCGCAGCCTGAGCTGGGTGCACAGCCCTCTTTTGGGAGGAGGGTTGCCGCTCCGGCACGCTGATCTGCCCCCGGAAGGTACACACTCCTCAGTAGGCTCTTTCACAGATCTCCCTTCTGTGCCCCAGGGCAGTGTGATCGTGACATGGGTGTACGAGGTCTGGTCTGCAGGACTGTCCCCTGGGCTCTGGAGATCAATCCCTGACCCTGCCAGGGGGAGGGGTGCTGGTCTCGAATCACCTACAAGGTGCCCAAGCTGGATTGATTTCACTCCACCTCGGGATTTGCCCCACTCTCCTGGAGTCCCCAGGCAAGCAGCACCTTGGAGGGCTGGCGGGCAAGGAGCTCACAGTCTGAGTACCCCTCAGTCTGCTGTAGGGCCCCAAAAGGAAGGGTCCCGTTCCTTTGAGATGCCTCCGTGTAATAGCTAAATTGTCTCTCTGGGCACCCACGGGCAGGGAAGGGGACGGAGAGAATGGAGCAATGTGGCGTCTGCCAATAGGCTCGGGTCTGTGTGCGGGGAGGTGCCCCGAGGGTGCCAGGAGCCTGGTGCCCTGTCCACAAGAGGCCACCGCTCACTGGCGGCAGCCGTGTCTGGGCTGGTGTCAGCAGGTCTCTCCAACTGCTCAGGAGCCCACCAACAGTCCGAGATACAAGGGAGGGGAAAGTTATCTGCTCCACCTACCCTTGTGGCTGTTTTCCAAGCCTCTCGGGCACCTTTCTCTTTCCAGTTCTCCGCAACATCTTCCCGTGGAGTCTCCTGTAGTTTCAGGCACCCTTCCTTCCGACCCTCACCTGATCTATGTTTCTCTGCTAGTTTATTTTTCTCACTTTCTTCTAAAATCTGTCTTTTTTGCAGAGACACTCTGACTGGCGGCTTTTCTCATCCGCCATCTTGGCTCCTCTTCTTGCCATGAGAACTTAACTCAAGGTTTGTCTAGGAATAAACTGAGAATATGTGTCTGTCCATCAGTGCTTTTAGCAATCTTTTCCTATCTGGAGATTTGCCATCTAATGTATTGGACATTCTTGGTTGTCTGGGTTTTGCTTTTTGGTAAAGGAAGATTATCCTATAGAGTTAGAAATCAAGAGAGATTTATTTATATGTTTCCAGCATAAATGGTATAGAGGAGTTAGAGTATTTTTCTTTTTCATTCATTTAACAGGGTCTTTCACCTGTCAAAAGTGTTAATTTTGATGAGGTACATTTTAACAATTTTTCCTTTTATGGATTGTGCTTTTACTGTCGAAGAACACTTTGCCTAATCCTAGATTTCGAAGATTTTTTAAAATATTTTTTTTCTGGAAGTTTTATGTTTTGCATTTAGGTCTGTGATCCTTTTGAATTAATTTTTGTATAGATTTGTATGTTTTTTGCTGTTTTTGCCCATGGATGTACAATTGCTACAGCAACATTGAATTGCTTTTGCACCTTTGTCAAAAATCATTTGGGCATATCTGAGTTCTCTATTGTATTCCATTGAGCTGTATGTCTGTCAATACCACACTCTCTCATTACTGTAGCTATATATGATAAAACGTTGAGAAGAGTAATTCCTTCCATTTTATTAATATTTTTCAAAATTTTGGAAAATTTTGGCTGTTTTACAGGGCTTTTTCCTTTCCATATAAATTTTAGAATAAGCTTATCTGTGTCTACAAACCTGCAGATAAATTTGGGGAGAACTGACATCTTTACTATATTGAATCTTCCAATCCTTGAATGCAGTAAGTCTCTCCAATTATTTAGATCTTTCTTTCCACAGGATTTTGTTGCTTTCAACATACACATCCAATACATGTTTTGTTAGACTTATACCTAAGTGTTTCATTTTCTTTGGAGCAATTGTAAATGATACTGTGTTAGAAATGCAATTGATTTTTGTGTATTGATCTTGATCTTGTACCTCGTAACATTGCTGAACTCATTTATTAGTTCAGAGATGGGTTGTGTGTGTTTCAAAATAATTCCTTGGGATTTTCTGTGTAGACAACCATGGCATCTGCAAATGGAGAATATTTTCATTTCTTCTCTTCTGATATATATGCCTTTTCTTTTTCTTGCCTTAGTTTACTGGCTAGAACTTTCATAACTATATTGAGGAGAGGGGTGAGAATGGCTATCCTTGCTTTGTTCCCAATCTTAGAGGGAAAGCACTCATTCCTTTACCATTGAATCTGATGTCAGCTGTAGGTTTTTTATCAATGTTCTTTGTGAGTGTGAGGAAGTTTCCATCTGTTACTAGATTTCTGAGAGTTTTTTTCATGAAATACTGTCAGATTTGTCAAATGCTTTTTCTGCATCAATTGGTATGATCATACGACTTTTTTCTTCTTTGGCCTGTTGACGTAGTGGATTACATTGATTTGCAAATGTTGAACTAGCCTTGCATTCCTGGAATAAATTGCACTTGATCATTTTGGGTTTTTTTTTATGTCGTTAGATTAGATTTGCTAATTCTTTTTTAAGAGACAGGGTCTTACTATATCTGCCAGGCTGGTCTCAAACTCCTGGGCTCAAGTGATCCTCGTCCTGCCTCAGCTCCTGAGTAGATGGGACTTACAGGCATGAGCCGTGCACCCAGCTCAGATTTGCTAATACTTTGTTGAGGATTTTTACGAGAGCTAAATTCATGAGAGCTATTGCTCTGTGGTTTTCTTTTATTTTTTTGTAATGTCTTTGGCATCATACAATGAGTTGTGAAGTATTCCCGTCTCTTCTCTTTTGTAGAAGAGATTGTATGAAACTGGTATACTCCTTTAAATGCTTGGTAAAACTCTTCAGTGAAACCTTCTGGACTTGGAAATTTTCTTTTTCAGGAGGGACTGCTCAGGCTATTTCATCTTAGCTGAATTTTGGTTGTTGTGGTTTTTAAAAAATTGGTGCATTTCTTCTAAATTGTCAAATTTATGAGTATAAAGTAGTATTCCCTTGCTATCCGTTTAGTGGCTGCAGGGTCTGTAATGACTGTCTCCCGTTTCTTTACTGATTTATCTCTTTTTGTATCTTTGTCATTCTTGCCAGAGGTTTATAGATTCTTCCCCCAAAGAACCAGCTTTTTGTTTCATTGGTTTTATTGTTTTCCTGTTTTCAGTTTATTAATTTTTGCTCTTTAATCTTCTCTTCCTTCTGCTAGTTTTGAATTTCTTTTGTTTTTTTTTTTTAGTTTCTTGA
>NW_012135081.1:1898818-1899975 GCF_000956105.1 Propithecus coquereli
TATATAAATAAATGATATGGATCTGTCGCCTGGGCTAGAGTGCAATAGTGTCATAATAGCTCACTGCAACCTCAAACTCCTGGGCTGAAGCGATCCTCCTGCCTCAGCCTCCCGGGTAGCTGAGACTACAGGTGCAGGCCATTGCACCCGGCTAATTTTTCTATTTTTAGTAGACACGGGGTCTCGCTTTTGCTCAGGCTGGTCTCGAACTCCTGGCTTCAAGTGATCCACCTGCCTTGGCCTCCCAAAGTGCTAGGATTACAGGTGTGAGCCACTGTACCTGGCTTGTAGTAGACATTTGAGGATAATCATCTTACTGTAATAACTCTATTACATTATAATACTCTGGATGTGGCCCCATAAAACCATTAAGAGTACAGCTCAAAATTATACAAAGTAATATGACTGAACTAATAGACCAGAAGTATTCATTATATATATACAGGTAGTGTGTGTGTATATGAATATACAATTTTTTTTTTAAAAGATAAGGTCTTGCTGTATTGCCAAGGCTGGCCTTGAACTCCTGGGCTCAAGTGATCCTCCTGCCTCAGCCTCTCGAGTAGCTAAGACTACAGATGCATACCACTGCACCTGGCACAGGCTTCATAATATTTAACCAATGTATATTTACCATGAGTAGCCTCATCTTATGAGAAATGAATTTCCCCCAAATTATAGAGTGAATGTTCTCATCTACAACTGAAATGTAGTAATAACAAAAATAATATTGTCATGTCTTTTTAAGATGGAGTTGGCAAGGTCATTCATGATGTCTGGATGTTGGAAACCCAAGAGGTCTTAAGAATATGTGAGTTTTTCCAAAGGAAATATGAGTACACACATTGGCATTCTCTGTTGATAAAAGAGAACAGTAAGGCTGGGCAACATAGCAAGACCCCTGTGTCTACCAAACATTTAAAAAAAATTAGCTGGGTATATCGGCACACACCTGTAGTCCCAGTTACTTGGGAAGCTGAGACAAAAAAAATTTTTTTATTTCAGCATATTATGGGGGTACAGATGCTTAGGTTACGCATGTTGCCCTTGTCCCCCCTCCCCGCCCAAGTCTGAGTTTAAATATGTCCATCCTTTGGGTGGTGCACATTGCACTTTCTTTTTTTTTTGAGACAGAGTCTCACTCTTTTGCCCGGGCT
>NW_012135081.1:1912170-1915145 GCF_000956105.1 Propithecus coquereli
TGTTTTGAAGTTCCCTGAATTCTTCCTTCATTGACAAAATTTCTGTTTGGTTTTTCCTTAGTATTTCAATTTCTTTGGAAAATTTTTCATTCATTTCCTGGATTGTTCTTGTGGTTTCTTTATGTTGGGATTCTATTTTCTCTTCTATTCCGTTCAGTTTCCTTAGAATCCATAATCGGAATTCTTTCTCTGTCAGTTTAATCGTATCATGTACGCTGGTATCTGTTGATGGAGATTGAATATTTTCTTTTGGAGGTGACTTTTCTCTCTGATCTTTCATGTTTCCTGTGTTCTTTCGCTGATTCTTTCTCATCAGGCTACTTTGTCAAGGACTGGAGGTGCTATGACTGGTTTATGAACTTAATTTTGGGGCTCCAAAGGAATGTTCCTTGGCAGAGCTGAAGAGATGTGCCCTGGTCTTGTGCTGTCTTGGTGGGGTTTTGGCCTATTGGGTTATCTCTGGCCTGTTGTCTGCTCCTTCTACTTACAGAGATTAGTGAGTTTCTTTTCCTTGCTTAGCTTTCCAGGAGTTGGGTCACTTTTGTGTGTCTGATTCCGCTATTGACTACTTAGTTGAGGTGGAAGGCGCTGGGTTTAGTTATGAGGTTGCTCTCTCTTTTGTTGCTTGAATTTTGCGTGGAGGAGTCAGTTGTCAAGGTATTCCAGAACCTTTGAATTGAGCTCTAAAATCCCGAATGGGACATACAAAAGCCTGAGTCTTTGGGAAATGTTTTGCCACTCCCAAGGGCTACTTGAACCTTGTTACCACTTAAGATGTGGTGAGAAGAGCAGCAGGAATCAGCGTGCCTGAGGCAGTATACTTCAGAAATTGCTTGATCTGTAGCTATGAGAGAGCTGCTAATATGTTATTCAGGGCTCATTAGGCACTCTTGTGGAGGAGTTTCTAATGGGTGTGTCCATTGGTGCAATTGCTAAGGACTCTGGTCGAGATTTTCCTTCCCAGACCACTAGCCTGTAAGATGACAACAGCCTGGGCACCAAGTGCAAGCTTTTGTGTTATGTTCTTGTCAGGTGTTCAAAACCGATCAGCTGTATCACGTCAACAAACTGTCCCGTTTTGCTTAGATCCAAGGTCGTACAGATTCAGGCTAGACCTATGGGGAAAGTATTTTTTCTCCTTTCTCCCTACCTTCAGGGGCGGGCTCTGTCCTGGAGGGCTGTCGGAGAGGCGTTGGCTGAGACTGTCACAAGGCCCGGCCTGAAAAATGTCTTCTCTCATTTTTTTCCTCCTCCGAAGGCGGGTTTTCACCTGCCAGAGGGGTAGATAACCCCCCAGACTGGGGGAGGGGCACTTCCTGGGGCTACCTGGCATCTCAGCTCAGGAAGTGGCGACCCTTATTATTCCACCCCTTCAAGGGCAGGGTTGACTAGCTGGTAAGAAGTACACACTTCAGGAATGCTAGAGAAGCCCTGCCTAAGGTCCCTGAGGGACCCAGACCAGAAGGCAGCCTATTCTGCTATTCCACCCCAGCAGATGTGGGGTCTCAGTCCCTTTGGTACGCAATATCAGTGGTCAGATCATAGTCAAGGGTCATCCACCACCCCTACAGGTTCACAGTCCAGAGAACAGCTTCCCTGTTCCTCCGCACTACCAAGGGTGAGGAACTAATTCTTTGGGAGGAGGCGCTAAATACCAAGTCACAGCAAAAATGAGGCTACAGGACCCCGCTGGGAAAACAGCCTCCTTCACTCTCTACTCGGCCCTTCCTGTAGTGGAGTCTGTCCATTTGGCCGGCAGCTCCGGCTACCAAGTCGCAGCAGAGAGGTGACCACGTGTCTTAGCTTGAAGAGCGGCCTCCTTGGTCACTAGACACTCTTAGGTGTGCGTGCTCTTTGGTGCAAAATAGCCCCGCTGTGGAGATTCAACAATCGGGCTCCTGCAGTCGTGGGTTTCAGATATACACCCACACACATACACAACTCGCAGAAAGAGAGTAAAAAGGAAGAAGAAAAGAAAAAGAAGGAAAGAAAAAAAATGTGTGTGTGTGTGTGTGTGTGTGTGTGTGTATATACAAAAAATAAAAAATAAAAATTAAGATAAATATGTATATAGAAAAAAAAGAAATACAGAAAAAAAAAAAGCAACCCCTCTACTCCACCTAGAGGCAGAGGCAGGCCCTTTGGCGCCGTGCATGAGGGGGGTGAGTCGCCTGGGAGAGGGGGTGGTTATGTCATCCAGGATCACAGCCCTTAAAAGTGGTCTCCTTCAGTTCGTGTCTCCTTGGCGCACAGTGCCGGCGGCTAAATGGAACAGGGCCACCGGAGACCGCCTGGTAACTCGGCAGAAATATCAATCTTTCTCCCTTTTCTGCCCTTTCAAAGGCGGGGCTTCAGTCACCGGCTGAGACAGACCGTCCACAGATTTGGGAGAAAAAGTGGCTTCTCGCGTTATTCTCTTCCTTGTAGGGCATGACCAGCTCTGCGGCGGAGGCAGCCGCAATGACTCAGGCCGTTGCCTGGGCAACAAGCCCCTCAGCCTCCAGGCTTTGGGGTCCCCAAATGGCGGCTGCCCACCCACTGCTAGTCAGCGCTGGAGCCGACTGCACTGGGAGGGCATCCGGAGCCGAGGTCCACCGTGGCCGTCTCCCGGAGCTGCCTCCCAGAGCCGCCCGCTGAGCCCGCCACCCCCCCAACACATGGCGACTCTGGACAGATCCGCGGGAGGACTCTGTGTTCTGTCCCTCCCAGTGTCCCCCGAACTTTCAGCGATTTCCACAGGCGCAGCCTCTTTTATGGTGTTCCCCTCCCCTGGTCTGGTCTTGGCGGTCTCCTGTGGTAAGAAGCCTGTCTCCAAACTCTCCCCGGTGGGCTCGGGCAGCATCCGATCTGGGAAGCACCCATTTGGGTCAGTCCCTCCCCACCAATGCTGACCCAGGGCTGCGCACCTGGCGAATTCAAAATGGTCCCCACTCCTGTCTCCACTCCCCACTGCTTGTCGGTCAGTGCTACCACTT
>NW_012135081.1:1915195-1922074 GCF_000956105.1 Propithecus coquereli
AAAAAAGGAAAAAAAAAAAGCAGCCCCTTTACTCCGCCTAGTGGCAGAGGCAGGCCCTTTAGCACTGTGGGGGGGGGAGGGGCAGGGGTCGAATCGCCTGGCAGAGGGGGTGGTTATGTGTCCTGGATCACAGTTCTACAAGCGGTCTCCCTCAGTTCACCCTCAGTTCCCTGTCACCTTTGCGGACAGTGCCACCGACTGAATGGAACAGGGCCGCCGGAGACCGCCTGGAAACTCGGCAGAAATATCGATCTTTCTCCCTTTTCCGCCCTTTTGGAGGGAGGGCTTGAGTCCACGGCTGGGACAGACTGTCCGCAGGTTCGGGAGAAAAAGTGGCTGCGCGCGCTACTCGTAGGGCGCGACCAGCTCTGCCGCGGATACAGCGGCGATGACTCAGGCCGATGCCCGGGCAATAAGCCCCAGCGGTTGCAGGCTTTGGGCTCCCCAAATGGCGGCTGCCCGCCCGCTGCTAGTCAGCGCTGGAGCCAACTGCACCGGGAGGGCATCCGGAGTCAGGGTCCGCCGTTGCTGTCTCCCGGAGCTGCCTCCCAGAGCCACCCGCTGAGCCCGCCGCCCCCCCAACACACGGCGACTCTGGACAGATCCGCGGGAGGACTCTGTGCTGTGTCCCTCCCAGCGCCCACCGAACTTTCAGCGATTTCCATGGGCAGAGCCTCTTTTATGGAGTTCTCCTCCCCCGATCTGGTCCTGGCGGTCTCCTGTGGCAAGAAGCTGCCTCCAAACTCTCCCCTGTGGGCTCCGGCGGCGTCCGATCCGGGAAGCGCCCGCTCGGGTCATTCCCTCCCCTCCGATGCCGACCCAGCGCCGCGCTTCGCTGCGTTCGAAATGGACCCCGCTCCTGTCTCGGCTCCCCACTGCTTGTCGTTCTGTGCTACCACTTCACACTGACTTCTGGCACTTCCCTGCCTGCGTGGGAGTGGGGTTTGGTAAAGGAAGAGTTGTCTTCCTGTGAGTCAGATCTCACTGCCCTGGCCAGCCCGCTGCCGGGCGCGGCCGTCCAGCGCTGCACTCCCCACTGTTTGACCCGCACTCTCCGGTATTTGCGGGCACTTCTCCAATTCACCTTTTTTTTTTTCTGCAGCACTGCTTGTCCCTCGCTGCTTCTCTGTAGATTCATGAAGCTGATCCTGTGGGAGAGCACCTCACTCGCGTGTGGGTGTCTGTGTTCTTCACCTCCCACTCTGGGAGCAGAGAGCAAGGAGGTCACCCCTAATCCGCCATTTTCCCGACCCCGACAAAAATTTTTTTTAAAATTAGCTGGGTGTGGTCGTGCACACCTGTAGTCCCAGCTACTCAGGAGGCTGAGATAAAATTTTTTTTTCAGATTAGCTGGGTGTGGTGGTATACACCTGTATTCCCAGCAACTCAGGAGGCTGAGGCAGGAGGATGACTTGAGCCCAGGAATTTGAAGTTACAGTGAGCTATGATTGTGCCACTGCACTCTATAGCCTGGACAACAGAGCAAGACCCCATCTCTTAAAAAAAAAAAAAGGCGGGGGGAGGAAAAAGACTAAGCAAGAACAACAACTGCACCTTAGAAGAAAGCTATTACATACCAGTAATTCAGAGGAGCCATGACCAGCAAATTTCTGCCCTTAAGGTTAAGACCCTACTTTTGTTGAATTCATTAGAAATGTTGAGTTTGTATCTCAAATTTTTCATATTCAGCACGTTTTTCTAAATAATGATATAATTTTGAATACTTGTTTTACTTGAGAAGCAGTTTTTAAAATTTTATTGAATATTGACAAATTATAATTGAGAGGCAATTCTGTGGTTCTTTGATATCTCTTCCTATAAGGTAATGGAAAGTATATGATTTTGCTCACAAAATTAATAAATAGGGAACTAATTTGCAATATAAATTTTGCTCTCATAAAATCTAAAGTAAATTTTTCAAAATGTATAGTGTGCACTTGGAAAAAAGGTACATTCTATCTTCTTTTCTTTCTTTTTTTTTGGAGATGGGGGTCTTCCTGTGTTGCTCAGGCTGGCCTTGAACTCCTGGCCTCAAGCAATCCACCTACCTCAGCCTCTGGAGTGGCTGGGATTACAAGTCACCACGCCCAAAGTCACCACGCCCAGCTCTTCTTTTCTATTCTACTGTCTGCATTGTTGGATGCAGCGTTGCTCTATTTATTTATTAGATCAACTTTGTTGGTTGTGTTGTTTAAATCTTGTATATCCTTATCAACTTTTTGTCTACTTGTTCTATGACTGAGGGAAATATGTTAATCTACCATTATAATTGTGGGCTTGTTTATTTCTCCTAGTGGTCCTTCAACTTATGCTATGATTGAGTGCGTGTTATGAGTCTATGTTATTAAATGAATGCAGTTATTTTTGTTTGCTTGTTTTGAGACAGTGGCTTGCTTTGTCACCCTGGCTAGAGTGCAGTGGTGTCATCATGGCTCACTGCAACCTCAAACTCCTGGGCTCAAGTGATCCTCGTGGATCAGCCTCCCAAATAGCTGGGACTACAGGCGTGTGTGACCACACCTGGCTAATTTTTCTATTTTTTTTTGTAGAGATGGGATCTTGTTCTTTCTTGCTCAGGCTGGTCTTAAACTCTTGATCTCAAGCAATCCTTCTGCCTTGGCCTCCCAAAGTGCTAGGATTACAGGCAGGAGCCATCATGCCTGGACCAGATTTTTAAATTATATTTTCCTGGAGAATTGTCCCTTTTATTTATGTTTTTAAATGCTTTTTGCCTTTAAAACTTGACTAACATGGCTTTTTTTTTTTTTTTTTTTTTTTTTTTTTGAGACAGAGTCTCACTGTGTTGCCTGGGCTAGAGTGAGTGCTGTGGCGTCATCCTAGCTCACAGCAACCTCAAACTCCTGGGCTCAAGCGATCCTCCTGCCTCAGCCTCCTGAGTAGCTGGGACTACAGGCATGCGCCACCATGCCTGGCTAATTTTTTCTATATATTTTTAGTTGTCCAATTAATTTCTTTCTAATTTTAGTAGAGATGAGGTCTCGCTCTTGCTCAGGCTGGTTTCGAACTCCTGAGCTCAAACAATCCGCCCGCCTCGGCCTCCCAGAGTGCTAGGATTACAGGCATGAGCCACCGTGCCCAGCCACATGGCTTTAATTTGTTTAGTATTTCTATGGCATATCTTTTTCCTATGCTTTTACTTTCACTTTAAATATGCTTATGTTTTAGATATGTCTCTTGTTAACAGTGTATAGCTAGATTTTTTAAAAGATCTAGTCTCCTTTGTCTTTCAACAGGAGCTTTTGGTCCATGTACATTTAACATAATTACTGATAAATAAGGGGTTAGACCTACTCTTAATTTGTATTTTTTGAACCACTTCCATGTTTCTTTTTCTCATCTTTCTTGTCTTTTGGATTATTTCATCTCATTCCATCCCCCCATCACTTGTAGCAGTTTAAACTGTATGTAAACTCTATTTCTGCTTTTTAAGTGATTATCCTAATTACAGCATGCCTACTTAGTAAAGTCTAAAGTTAATCAATACCTTTACTCTCTTCCCAGATGATCTAGGGACCATAGAACATTTATCTCAATTTATCCTAGTTCTAACTTGTTACTGTTGTTAGGACTTTATCTTTTCTCTTTTAATCCCACAAAACATAAATTTATTCAATGAATGTTTGTTTTGCTCCACGTGTTTTATCACTTTCTTTGCTTTTCATTCATTCTTCCAAGTCTAAGCTTCCATTTGAGATCCCTTTTCCTAAGTACAATTGGCCCTCTGTATTTGGGGGTTCTGCATCCCTGAATTCAGCCAATCTTGATTGAATCCTCCAGTATACTTTAAATCGTCTCTACATTACTTATAATACTTAATACAGTGTAAATATTATAAAATAGTTGTTATACTGTATTGTTTAGGGAATAATGACAAGAAAAAAGTCTGTACATGTTTAGATGCAACCATCCATATTTTTAACAGTCTGTCTATCCTCTATGTCTTTTAACCTCTCCTATATTTTCCATTTATTTGTCTTTCTGTGCTACAGTTGTAATAATTTCTTATTGCCTTTCATTAACTTTCCCTTTAGCTTTGTTTAATCTTCTAGTATATCTGAACAGTGATTTTTTTTTAATATTTCAAGTATTATATCTTTATTTCTAGAAAATCTGTTTGGTTCTTTTTCATATCTAGTACAGTTTTCTGTTTCCTAAAGATACTTGCAAGATTGTCTTGAAACATCTCTTTACATTTCTTTAAACACAGAATAATCATTTTATAATCTGTATCTGATAATGCCATTATCTAAAATCATTTGGATCTGATTCTGCTGTCTTGTTTTTGTTTCTTGCTCATGGTACCTTGCATGACTGGTTCTATCGATAACTTCCACAGCTTCCAACTGCGTCACTCCATTCTCTGCCTGTGTTAGCACATGTCCTTATTTTCTGTGTGTCTATCACTAGACAGTGGGAATTTTTCAGCTCCATTATAATCATATTGGGCTTTTTAAACACTGGGGTGTGCTAAAGGAAAAGTACTGAAGACACTGGGGGGAAGGTTTGTCACTAGCCATCTGTGTTTGTTCATTGGCACTTCTCAAAGTTAGGCTCCTACTCTCCCACAGAAATCCAGAGACAGAGACCCTGTCCTTCTTGATGGTTACATTTCAAAGGGATGGCTCCTAGGTCCTTGAGAAAGACATTTCTGGGTTGTAGAATATTTACATCTCAAGGAGCAAAGATGGGATTTACAGCTGCCAGTTTTTTAAAGTAAATGCTTTAAGTGAGGACAAAGGCCTATAGTCAAGTTTTGGCTGGAACAAACAGTAAATTCTTTTATTTATTTATTTCAGCATATTACGGGGGCACAAATGTTTAGGTTACATATATTGCCTTTGCCCCACCCGAGTCACAGTTTCAAGCGTGTTCATCCCCCCAGATGGTGCGCACTGCACCCATTAGGTGTGTATATACCTATCCCCTCCTCCTCCTCCCATCTGCCTGACACCCGATGAATGTAAACAGTAAATTCTTTCAGCAGCATTAAGCTTTCTCAGCAGGCATTTTTTTTTTTTTAAAGGCAGAGTCTTGCTCTGGTGCCCCTGCTAGAGTGTAGTGGCATCAGACTAGCTCACAGATCTCAGGCAGGCATCTTAAGGGGCATAGGATCATCCTAGGGACAAAGCCTTGACCTGATAGAAGCCAGGTTAGAATTTGGTCAAGTCTCTTGGATGGAGTTGTTTGTGCTGAGTTTGCAGTTCTCAGAACCTGGATAAATTTTGTATACAAAATTTCATAACGGTGGGAATTATTTTGGGGGAATCATGAGACTGGAGTTTAATCCAGTCTTGGGAAGGGGAAAAGAACCTTCCATGAAAGGGAATAAGGCAGTGTTCTGGGGTCCAATGCTAAGAAATAAAAGAGGGGAGCAGTCAGGAAGGTTCCTTTCAGGGCCTGAGAAGTAGCATGGGATTTGATTTAGTGACTTAAGTCCAAGAGGAATGGTATGAACCAGAGTAGTCCAGAGGAAGGCGAGATCTCTGTTAACTGAAAATATTTGAGAACTCTTAGAAAAGGTACAACTTGAGGTGAGGCTGAGGTCTACCCTTGATGGGTGGACTTTTCTTAGTTTAGCATTTTACCATGGTATTTCCATGAACCCCCACCTGATTTCAGTGGAAATAAATTATAATTCCATGATTCAATCATTTACTTGAAATATTTGATGTTTCTTTCAAGATACTGCCCAAAGATAGCATTTCTCTCACTTTTTGACTCTTGATTTCTTGGTTGTTTTTCACCAAATCACTTTAGAATAACATGTTCTGAAGAGCCTCCATGTTTTTGCACAATCAGTTCCTCTGCCTGAAATATCTTTCAGTCCCCCTAATCACTACCCCCATATATACCCTTGGAGAATTGTTTATCATTCAAGACCCAGCTGAAGCAATACCCTTTCTTTTTTTTCTTTTCTTTGAGACAGAGTCTCATTATGTTGCCTGGGCTAGAGTGCCGTGGTGTCAGCCTAGCTCACAGCAACCTCAAACTCCTGGGCTCAAGCGATTCTCCTGCCTCAGCCTCCCGAGTAGCTGGGACTACAGGCATGCGCCACCATGCCCGGCTAATTTTTTCTATATATTTTTAGTTGTCCAGCTAATTTCTTTGTATTTTTAGTAGAGATGGGGTCTCGCTCTTGCTCAGGCTGGTCTCGAACTCCTGAGCTCAAACGATCCTCCTGCCTCCCAGAGTGCTAGGATTACAGGCGTGAGCCACCGCGCCCGGCCTAATACCCTTTCTTTGCTTCTACAGTACAGTACTTTCTGATTTTCCTCTATTATAGCTCATATGCTGTTTGTTATAATTAGTTTATCTCAATCCCTAGTTCAGTCTCTGGTCCATAGAAGGTACCTGTTTGGTTAATAGATGTGATTAAATATAATCAGCTGTGAAATGTGTTTTCCAGTGTTAAGAACTCAGCTATCTTATGTGCACAGGTACAATGTGTATTTTGTTAATTGAATTTTTATTTGTTCTTAGAGTCATTAAGAGGATCTGCACCAGTGACAATTGTACATCTTCCTGGAGAGCAAGTACAGGTTCAGGGGGTCATCCAGACAGCTCAGTCTTCTGTAATTCACCCACCACACGTGCAAACAGTACAGAAATTCAGACTTAGTGGTTCACCTTTCAGAGGGTGGTACCTGAGTCTTCAGATACATTGAATTTGCTATAGTTATAATATTATGGGGCTGCCGGTTGGTCACACCTGTAATCCCAGCACTTTAGGAGGCTGACTGCAGGAGGATCACCTAGGGCCAGGAGTTTGAGACCAGTGTGGCCAACATAGCAAGCCCTCATCTCTACAAAAAATAAAAATAAAAAAAAGAGTGGATTTTAAAAAAAAGATATTGTAGG
>NW_012135081.1:1922808-1930285 GCF_000956105.1 Propithecus coquereli
GTTATCATTGTTTTTAAGAAAAATAAAAATTAGACTGCAGACCACTCAGGCAAATAGAAGTTTTAGAATTTCTGGCTTCATGTATAAAATATTCAGTGAAAATGGAAGACAATTTTGGGGGAAATTATTTTTCTTTATAATTTAAGGAAATGAGTGACTTTTTTTTTTTTTTAAGAGAAAGAACCCCTTTATCCCAGTGGTATCCTTCATGGAAAGGACTATTCTGAAGCAAGGGTAATGATGGCAAGAGTCTTAGCAAGGTAATAAAGTACCTACCTTATGCTGGTAGTACAGGAAAGCTCTTTTTTATATTTATCTACCTTCCTATTAATACCTGACAACAGTAGAAAAGAAAGAGCCATCTTGGGTTCCTTTTCTTTTTAGTTTCTCCCCATTTTATCTTCTAGCTCCTGTGAGTCCCAGAATGCCTTTAGTTATTTCTCATTTTTAGAAGCAGCTTTCCTGGAAGAAAAGCTACATACCTCACTTTTTCCTCCTGAATATGGCAGTGTTGTCAACTCTAGAGCTGCATCTTTATGTGGTATTCTTGTATAAAAGGAGGTGGCTGCATGGATTTTTGAATTTTTGTATGAAGACTTACTCTTGTTTGTTGGTACTGTCGTTAAAGAGAACTACTTGATCTTAGTTACAAGTAATTCCTTAATTTTACAAATTATTTGCTTGCTTGAGTTCAGTGGGAGGCTTTGGAGTAAACTTAGGGATAGTGAAAATAGTTAAAGGTTTAGATTAGAAATGGAATATCTGTGATGCTTGAGGAAAAGGTAAAAGTAACAGATTTTTCCTTTTTTTGTTTTAGATTTGCTTATTATTTTAAATTATTTGTTATTTTAAAATTGTTATTGGGTTCTGGCCAGTTCTTTCTATCATAAGACATAGATTTAATATATGAGTAAGTAGTTGTATACTAGAACTTATTTTTGAAGATGATAAAATGTAAAACAAGTTTCTCTGGAAATTTAATGTCTAAATCTAAATAGTTTAGTGTTCAGTGGGGAAGGCTTTCTTAGATAGTGACTAATGTAGAGAACTGCTTTCTTATGTCCCTTTTATAGGCCTGTTTAGGATATTTTACTTTTTAAAATAAAGATGAAGTCAGGTATCACAATCTAGCTTTGAACAAATGTTGGGAAATTTAATACATTTTAAACATTGAGAGGGAGTGGTTAATAAAGAATAAAAAAAAATAAAAAAATTAAAAACCATTTATTTTCTCAGTTGTAGAGTATTGCCATAGCTTAAAACTTGTATATTGTGTTGATGGAGTTTTAAAGTGTTTATTGTTAATAATAGTTAATATTCATTGTATGTGTGCCATGTGCTGTGCACTAAGTGCTTTACATACACTGTTTAATTGTGAAATGAGATAAAGCTGATTGTGCAGATTTTTAAATTATGTATATTTATACCTGTCGTTGCTAATGACCTCCACCTTGCTCAATCTAATGGTCTGTTTTCAGTCCTCGTTTTATTTCACCCGTAAGCAGCATTTGACATGGTTCATCACTCTTTTCTCCTTAAATATACTGTCTTCACTAGTTTTCCAAGGACAGCTCACTCACTTGGTTCTCCTCCTTCCTCACTAGTAACTCCTTCTCAGTCTCATTTGCTGGTTCCTCCTCACCTTTCCAATATTTTAGTTCCTGGGTTTAGTCCTTGGTCCTCTTCTCTACACTGAGCTCATCCCTTAAAGTCCCATGGCTTTAAGGACTCTAAAGAGCTATGCCTCCCAAATTCGTATATCTAGCTCAGACCTCTTCCCTGACCTGCAGGCTTGTATATTTAGCAGTCTCCTCAATGTCAGCAGTTGGATATCTAACAGGCTTTTCAAACTTAGCATGTCTGAAATCCAAATGAGAGAGCATTAGTGATAAAAATAACAACAACAACAACAAAAAAAACAACTCTTAAGTAATGTGCATGAGTGAGAACAGAGACTGTTCTTTTTAACTCTAGTGGAATAGTATTGCTTTATTTGGGGGGGACAGACTTTAGTTGGTTTGGGCTCCTGAAATAAACTTTGTCATTTTTCCTTTTCCTTTTGTTCCTTCTTTTAGACCTTAATGCACAATTGAATTTGGGAGGAGACATTATTTTTTCTAAAAGTAAAAACTCAATTTCTTTTCCCACCTACATTGTTCATCACATTAAACCAGTTCTGCTTTTTAGGTATCATCTTTATCAGAAAGTGAGGAGTCTCAGGACTCATCTGACAGCATAGGCTCCTCACAGAAAGCCCACGGGATCCTAGCACGGCGCCCATCTTACAGGTAAGTACTTTCTTGTATCAAGCTCTGCCTATTATTATATTACCAAATGAGTTCAAAAGGTGCTGTGCAAAGCAAACTAAAGAGGGAGCATATGTTTAAGAAGGGAGGGTTAGGCTGGGTGCAGTGGCTTATACCTGTAATTCCAGTACTTTGGGGGACCAAGGCAGGAGGATTCCTTGAGGCTAGGTGTTTGAGACCAGGCTGGGCAATACAGCAAGACCCCATCTTGACAAAAAAATAGAAAAATTAGCTGGATGTGGTGGCATGTGCCTGTAGTTCCAGCTATTTGAGAGGCTGAGGCAGCAAGATCACTTTAGCCCAGGAGCTGGAGGCTGCAGCAACTGCATTCACTCCTGAGAGTGACAGAGTGTGCTCTGTCTCAAAAAATTAAATAAACAAATAAAAATAATTTAAAAACAAAAAATGGGCAAAGGACTTGTACAGACATTTCTCCAAAGAAGACATAAAAATAGCCAACAGGTATATGAAAGGGTACTCAGCGTCACTAATTATTAGGGAAATTCAAATTAAAACCACTAAGCACATACATAAGGATGGCCATCATCAAAAAGACTAGAGATAACAAATGTTGGCAGGGGTGTGGAGAAACACTGTTGGTTGGAAAGATATAAACTCTCATTCCTTACCTTTATACGTTCCATTACAGTGGTAAAATATTAATTATAAGTAGACTGTGAAAAGCTAGGTATCTGTACACCCCTAGCACAACTACTAAAAAAAATTACACAAAGAGATTTAGTAAAATAGACAATAGATAAATTGAAATGAAATTCTGAGAAATCTTCAAATAAGCAGACGAAGGGACACAGAAGAATGAAAAAAACCCAGAATAAACAGAAATCAAATAATAAAATGGTATATCAACCAATATCTATAATTATATTAAGATGTGGCTTAAATTCACCAATTATAAGGCAATTGTTAAACTACAGAACAATATCCGTCATGAGTATAGACACAAAAATCCTCAACACAACATTAGCAAACCAAATCCAACAACATATACAAGGTACTAAATGCCATGACCAAGTAGGAATTATCCCTAAAATGCAAGATTGGTTTAACTATCGAAAATCAATTAATGGAGGGAGGAGGCAGAGCAAGATGGCCAAATAGAAACTTCCAGCGATCATCCCTCCACACGACTACCAAATTCAACAACTATCCACACAAGCAAGTACCTTCAGAAGAACCCAAAATCAGGTCAGTGATCATACTACCTAATTTTAACATTGTATCAAAGAAAGAGGGCAGAAAAGACAATCTTGCAGGTGCCTACACCACCCTTCCCTCATCTCCTGGCAGTGCTGTGCCAGCATGCTCAGCGGAGAGAGAATCTATGTGCTGGGGGAGGGAGAGTGAAGTGACTGTGGGACTTTGGATGAAACTCAAGGCCGCCCTGGCACAGGAGAACACAGCACAGAGCAGAATTCTGCCCATGCACACAGAGGGAGCATTTAGATCAGTCCAACCACAGGGAATTCCTGTACCCCAAAACCTGAGTTCCAGCTAACCCTACCACTGGCCAACAAAAGCAACCTGGGGACTCCTAAATAAAAAAAATATTAATAGAACAACGTCAAATAAACAACGATGCATCTCAAAGAACTAGAAAAATAAGAGCAAACTAAACCCAATATTAGTAGAAGAAAAGAAATAATAAAGATCAGAGCAGAAATAAATGAAATTCTAAACAAAAAAATACAAAAGATCAATGAAACAAAAAGCTGGGTTTTTGAAGATAAATAAAATTGGCAATTCTTTAGCCAGATTAAGAAAAAAAAAGAGAGAAGACCCAAATAAATAAAATTAGAGATGAAAAAGAAGACATTACAACTGATGCTGCAGAAATCCAAAGGATCATAACAGACTACTATGAGCAACTATATGCCAATAAATTAGAAAAACCTAGAAGAAATGGATAAATTCCTAGACACATACAACCAACCAAGCTTGAGCCAAGAAGCAATCCAAGACCTGAATAAACCAATAAAAGTAAGGAGATAGAAGCAGTAATAAAAAGTCTGTTACCAAAGAAAAGCCCAGGACCTGATGGCTTCACTGCTAAATTTTACTGAGCAAAGAACTAATACTACTTAAACTATTCCAAAAAATCAAGGAGGGGATACTGCCAAACTCATTTTATAAGGCCTATACCAACCTGATACTAAAACCAGACAAAGGCACAACAGAAAAAAGAAAACTACCTGCCAATATCTCTGATGAACATAGATGCAATCCTCAATAAAATACTAGCAAACCAAATTCAACAACACATTATACAGATTATTCATTATGATCCAGTAGGACTCATCCCAGGGAAGCAAGGATGTTTTAATATACACAAATCAGTCAGTGGGATACATCATATCAATAGAACAAAGGACTAGCCATGTGATCATTTCAGTTGATGCTGGAAAAGCATTCAATAAAATTCAACATCTCGTCGTGATAAAAATTCTCAAAAAAACTAAGTATAGAAGGAACCTACCTCAACACAATAAAAGCCACATATGATAGACCCATAGCAAGTATCACACTGAATTGGGAAAAAGTAAAAGCCATTCTTCTAAGATCTGGAACAAAACAAGGATGCCCACTTTCATCACTTATTCAACATAGTACTAGAAGTTCTAGCTAGAGCAGTTAGATAAGAGAAAGTAATAAAGGACATCCAAATTGGAAAGGAAGAAGTCAAATTATCCTGGCTTGTGGACAATATGATCTTATATCTAGACAAACCTAAAGACTCCACAAAAAAACCTATTAGGACTGATTAAAAAATTCAGTAAAGTTGCAGGATACCAAATCAACACACAAAAATCAGTAGCATTTCCATATGCCAAGAGTAAACAATCTGAAAAAGAAACCAAGAAAGTAATCCCATTTACAATAGTTACAAATAAAATAAAATGCCTAAGAATAAACTTAACCAAAGATGTGAAAGATCTCTATAAAGAAAACTATAAAACATTGAGTAAAGAAATTGAAAAGGACACCAAAAAATGGAAAGAATATATATTCAGTGCTCGTGAATTGGAGGAATCAATATTGTTAAAATGTCTACACTACCCAAAGCAGTCTACAGATTCGGTGCAATCCCCATCAAAATGCCAATGACATTCTTCACAGAAATAGAGAAAATAATCCTAAAATTTACACAAAACCACAAAAGATCCAGAATAGCCAAAGCCATCCTGAGCAAAAAGAACAAAACTGGAGGAGTCACATTACCTAACTTCAAATTATACTACAGAGCTATAGTAACCAAAACAGGTTGGTATTGGCATAAAACCATAGACCAATGGAACAGAACAGACAACCCAGAAATAAATCCATACTTCTATAGTGAACTTATCTTCGACAGAGATGCCAAGAACATAACAGTGAGGAAAGGACAGTCTCTTCAGTAAATGGTGCTGGGAAAACTAGATATCCATGTACAGAAGAATGAAACTAGATCCTTATCTCTCAACGGATAAAAAAATCAAATCAACATGGATTTAAGACTTAAATCTAAGACCTAGAACTGTGAAACTACTAAAAGAAAACATTGGGAGATTGCTTCAGGGCATTAGTCTGGGCAATGATTTCTTGAGTAATAACCCCAGAGCACAGGCAACCAAAGCATATTGGGCAAATGGGATCACAGCAAGCTAAAAAGCTTCTGCACGGCAAAGGAAACAATCAACAAAGGGAAGAGACAACCCACAGAATGGGAGAAAATATTTGCAAACTACCCATCTGACAAGGGATTAATAACTAGAATATATAAGGAGCTCCAACAACTCAACAGAAAAAAATCAAATAATCCAATTACAAAATGGGCAAAGGATCTGAATGTATATTTCTCAAAAGAAGAAATACAGATGGCCAACAGGTATATGAAAAATGCTTAACATCATTTGTCATCAGAGAGATGCAAATCAAAACTACAATGAGGGCCCGGGCGCGGTGGCTCACGCCTGTAATCCTAGCACTCTGGGAGGCCGAGGTGGGTGGATCGCTCAAGGTCAGGAGTTCGAGACCAGCCTGAGCAAGAGCGAGACCCCGTCTCTACTAAAAATAGAAAAAAATTAGCTGGACAACTAAAAATACATAGAAAAAATTAGCTGGGCATAGTGGTGCGTACCTGTAGTCCCAGCTATTTGGGAGGCTGAGGCAGGAGGATCACTTGAGCTCAGGAGTTTGAGGTTGCTGTGAGGTAGGCTGATGCCACGGCACTCTAGCCTGGGCAACAGAGTGAGACTCTGCCCCCCCCCCCAAAAAAAACTACAATGAGATATCGTCTTACCCCAGTTAAAATGGCTTTTATCAAAAAGACAGGCAATAACGAATGCTGGCCAGGATGTGGAGAAAGGGGAACCCTCATAAACTGTTGGTGGGAATGTAAATTAATACAGCCACTATTGAGAATGGTATGGAGGTTCCTTAGGAAACTAAAAGTAGAACTACCACATGATCCAGTTATCCTACTGCTGGGTATGTATCCAAAGGAGGAGAAATCCATATATTGAAAAAATATCTGAACTCTCATGTTTATTGCAGCAATATTCTTGATAGCCAAGATTAGGAATCAACCTAAGTGTACATCAGTGGATGAATGGATAAAGAAATTATGGTACATATACACAATGGAATATCACATAGCCACGAAAAAGAATGAGTCTGCCATTTGCAACAACATGGATGGAACTGGAGGACATTATGTTAAGTGAAATAAGCCAAGCACAGTAAGACAAATTTTATATGTTCTCACTCATATGTGGGAGCTAAATATTAAAAACAATTGATCTCATGGAGACAGACAGTAGAATGATGGTTACCAGAGGCTGGCAAAGGCAGCGGGAGGGGGGATAAAGTGAGGGGGGTTAATGGGTACAAAAATATAGTTAGTTAGTTAGTTAGATGGAATGAACGATATTTGATAGCAAAACAAAGTGACTATAATCAACAAGTTAGGGTATACTTCAAAATAACTCAAAGAGTAGAATTGGAATGTTTCTAATGCAAAGAGATGATAAATGCCTGAGGTGAGGGATACCCCAATTACCCTGATTTGATTAATTTACATTGTATGCCTGTATCAAAGCATCACGTACCCTATAAAGATACACAACCATTAATATTATGTGCCCATAATAAAAATTTTAAAAATCAATTAAAGT
>NW_012135081.1:1930756-1936915 GCF_000956105.1 Propithecus coquereli
ACTTATGTCTTAATTTCAAGAAGCATAATACTTATACACTGAAAACTATAAAACCTTGTTGAAAGAAATTTAAAAAGACCTAAATAAATGAAAAGACATCCCATGTTCATTGATCAGAAGATTAAATATTGTTAACATAACCCAATTAAAAAGTGAGCAAAGGATTTAAATAAACATTTCTCCAAAGAACATACACAAATGACTGATAAACATGAAACAATGTTCAACATCATTTATAATAACTAGGGAATTGCAAATCAAAATCATGAGATACCACTTCAAACCCATTATGGTGACTGAAATAGAAAAAGACCAAAAATAACAAGTGTTGGTGAGGATACAGAGAAATTAGCTGCTGGTAAGAATGTAAAATAGTGCAGCTGCTATGGAAAACAGTCTGGCAGTTCTCCAGAATGCTAAGTTCCTATGTGACCCATCACTTCCAATGTTAGTTAAATACTCAAGTGAAATAAAATCATATATCTACATAAAAACTTATGGGCGGAGCATGGTGGCTCATGCCTGTAATCCCAGCTACTTGGGAGGCTGAGGCAGGATTGCTTGAGCTTAGGAGTTTGAGGCTGAAGTGAGCTATGATTGTGCCACTGCACTCCAGCCTGGTGACAGAGGAAGATCTTATCTCTACAAGAGAACGTGTACATGAATGTTCATAGCAGGCAGCATTGTTCATAATAGCCAAAAAATGGAAACCACCCGAATGCCCATCAACTGATGATGAAGGGATAAACAAAATGCGATAATATTCATACAATGGAATATTACTTAGCAATCAAAAGCAATGAAGTACTGATACATGCTACAACATGAACTTTGAAAATATTAAACTAAATGAAAGAAACCAGTCACAAAAGACTGTATATCTTTCCATTTATATGAAATGTCCAGAATAGGCAAATTTATAGAAACAGAAAGTAGATAGATGAATGGTTGCTTAGAGCTAGTGGGAGGGAAGAGAACAATGGATTGACGGCTAATGCATACTAGTTTTCTTTTTTTTTTGAGACAGGGTCTCGCTCTGTCGCCCAGTCAGAGTGCAGGGGCATCATCATAGCTCACTGCAACCTCGAGCCTCAAGCTCCTGGGCTCAAGCGATCCTCCTGCGTCAAACTCCTCCTGCATCAAACTCCCCAGTAGCCAGGACTACAGGCGTGTGCCACCACGCCCTGCTAATTTTTCTATTTTTTGCAGAGATGGGATCTTGCCCTTGCTCAGGCTAGTCTCAAACTCCTGGCCTTCAAATGGTACACCCACCTTGGCCTCCCAAAGTGCTAGGATTACAAGTGTGAGCCAGTGCTCCCAGCACTAGTTTCCTTTTAGGGGAGGAAATATTACAAAACTAAATTGTGGTGATGGTTGCACAATGTTGTGAATATACTAAAAACATTGAATTGTGTGCTTTAAATGAGTTAATTGTATGGTATATGAACTATATCTCAAAGTTGTTTTTCTTTAAAAAGACAAAGATTATTAGAATGGATTTTAAAAGTGATTCACTCCAAATATAATGGTATATTATGACTCAAAGATTTCACTAAAAGAAAAATATATAGTATATAGCTAGGTTTAAGTAAAAGGATGGCTAAAGATACAACATGAAAACACTAACGAATACTAAAGTGGGCCGGGTGCGGTAGCTTACGCCTGTAATTCTAGCACTTTGGGAGACTGAGCGGGGAGGATCACTTGAGGCCAGGAGTTTGTGACCAGCCTGAGCAGGAGCAAGACCCCATCTCTACTAAAAATAGAAAAAATTAGACAGGTGTGGTGGCACTCACCTGTAGTCCCAGCTACTAGGGAAGCTGATGCAGGTGAATTGCTTGAGCCCAGGAGTTGCTGGGGGTTACAGTGAGCTATGATGTTGCCACTACACTCTAGCCAGGGCAACAAAGACCCTGTCTCCAAAAAAAAAAAAAAAAACCTAAAGTGGCTATATTAATATCATTCAAAATAGACTTCAGAACAAGAAAAGTTATCAGAGATAAAGAGAGACATTACATAATAAGAGTTCACCAAGAAGATACAACAATCCAACTGTGATATGCACCTAACAAAAGAGTTTCAAAATACATATATCAAAAACTAACAGATCTGAAAAGGGAAATAAACAAATCCACAGTTATAGTTGAAGACCTCAGTATGCAGAACTTATAGTCCGAAAATCAGGAAAATTATACAAGAATTTTAACACAAGCAGCTAATGGGATCTAATTGACATTGTTAGAACACTTTACCCAGCAGCTGTAGAATGAACATTCCTTTTGGGTGCACAAAGAATACCACCAGGAAATACCACATCCTGGGTTGTAACAAACCTTAATATTTAATAAATTCAGAAGAACTGAAATGTCTAGATGTTCTCTGATCATACTGGAATTAGACCAGAAAAATAGATAATAGGAAAATCTCCAAATACACAGAAATTAAACAACAATTAAGAAATAATTCATGGACCAAATAGGAAGTCTTAAGGGAAATTAGAAAATATTTTGAGCTGATGAGTATGAAAATAGAAAATATCAAAATTTGGGGGATGTAAGTCAGTGGGAAATACTGATTAGAAGAAAATTTATAGCATTAAACGCTTATATTAGAAAGGAAGAAAGGTCTCAAATCAGTAATTTAAGCTTATACTTTAAGAAACTAGGGAGAAGAAAGAGCTTAAAGCAAGTAGAAGAAAGGAAATATAAAGAGCAGAAATCCATGAAATTGAAAAGAGAAAACTAATCAATATAAGTGAAAGTTGGTTCTCTGAAAATAATCAGAAAAATTGATCATCCTGCAGCAAGACTGAGAGAGAAAGTGGGGAAGTGTTTGGAGATGAGGTTGGGTAGGTCATGGGGGACAGGTTATGGCTTTGCAGGGCATTGTATTTAATCTGAGGGGGATAACGAGCCATGACAGATGAGTGATTTGATCTGACATTTTGAAAAGATGACCAATTTCTATGTGGAGAATAGACCTTAACAAGGGAAGGGTGGACCAAAGGAGACCAGTAGAGGCAGTTGTGACTGTCCAGTCAAGAGGACATGGACTGGAGTGGCAACAGTGAAGGCAATGAGGGAGGGTAAAATTCTGGATATACTTTTAAGATAGAGACAATGATTTGCTTATGAATTGGATATGGGTTATGGAAAAGAGAAAGATACATCAAAATTTTTGGTTTAAGCAGCTAGAATGGAGTTGATATTTACTGAAATGGGGAAGACTGCCAGGTATGGAAAGATATCTAACATTAGATTTTGGATGTGTTAAGTTTGAGGTACCTGTTGAATGGAAGTGTTCAATACAAAATTGGATACACACTTCAAGTTCCCAGAGAGGGGGAAGAATCATTTGGAGGGTCATCAGGGTACACTAAGTATTCAAGTCCATGGGACACACGAGAGCACCAGAAAAAGAATGTAGATATTATAGAAAAGAGAAAGAAGTAAAAGACCATACCCGAACACTCTCCAAAATTGAGTTGGGAGGATGAGAAAGAATACAAAACAGTGGCAAATAGGGCCAAGCACAGTGGCTCATGCCTGCAATCCCAGCACTTTGGGAGGCTGAAGCAGGAAGATAACTTGAAGCCAGGAGTTCGAGACCAGCCTGTGTAACATAGTGAGACCCCGTCTCTACAAAAAAATGAAAAAAAATTAGCCGGGTGTGGAGAATAACTTGAGCCCAGGAATTCTAGGTTACAGTGAGCTATGATCAGACCAGAGTGCTCTGGGACCCTGCCTCTTAAAAAAAAAAAAAAAAAAAAAGTAATGGCAAATAATGTCATTGACTGCTATGTAATAAAAATAAAGTAATATATATGGGAATGATATGATACATAATAGCTTGGATAAGGGTAATCTTTGGGGGAGAAGTGAAGAGGAAGGGATTGGTGGTGACATTTTAGTATATCTGTGACTTGATTCCTATTAAAAATATCTGAAGCAGATATGGCAAAATATTAGCATCTATTGAGTTTTGGTAGGCGTTTTACCTTCTATACTTTGTGCTCAAAATGTTTCATAATTTAAAATTGAAAAAGAAATGAGCATAAGACCACAAAAGCAGTTTGTTAAATGGATTCTGGAACTCTACTGCAGACCTACTTACTCAGTCATTAGGGTCATGAAATGGGAATCTGTATTCAACAAACCTCTCCAGGTCATTCTGATACATAGGCAGGTTTAGGAACTACCATGACTATTCTACAGAAATGTCTGAACAGAGTCCTGTAGGACTGCCACCTCCCTGTTCTCTGTCTGGAACTTCTGTTAATACAGCCTACAGTTGTATTAGCTCTTGGTGGGAAGGCCATCTAAAGAAAGGAGACCAAGCTGGAGAAGGATCTTCAACATGTTATAGAGGAACACATGAAGCAACTGAAAGTATTTGGCCTAGATTAAAGAAGACCTGTAGCAGCTGTCAAATATTGCAAAGCAGGGCATGGGTATAGAATTGGAGTTAGGCTTAAATTTCCTTAACATCACTGAGTGGAACCAGCTTTGGGTCCAAATAAGGAAGGGCTCTAACTGTTCAATGGCATAATTTACTTTTTGGAAGTAGTGGCTGCCTTATTCCTGAAAGTAAAAGTGGTGAGGAATGCTAGAGAGGGAATTCCTTCATGGGCTATGAAGTTGTTGGCATAGATAACATGAAAGATCCCTTTTAATTCTGAGGGTTTTTTTCCCTTTGTGATTCTTTTTTGTTGTTTTCCCATAAGCATTTCACTTTTCTGATTTCTCTACAGTGAACATGGAATTTGTGAGCAAACATTTTTTTTTTCCTAGAAACAAATAATGCTTATTGCTTAACTTTTTTCTACTACCCCCAATTGTCTTTTGGAAGATCTTTCTTTTCAGCAAGGAATACTTTTCCATCCCTTACTCCTGTCATGGGTCCCACTTCACAAAGTCCTGAGGGATACCTGTGGTATCATATTTACCTCTTTTTGTTAAAATAAGCAATTTCATTTATCACTGATACTCTAAGGTGCATTTTTATAGTATTTCTAGTCTTGTTTCTTTCTGAGAACTATAGGCTTCTCCCACTACAGAGTTGAGAGTTAAAAAAACAGATTTGATCTTTTGGAATGAAGGTCATTGACACTATTTAGAAAATGAATAATACCCTGTTGATTAATGAATTACCTCACATTGGAGCCATCTGTACTATAGGGGAAGGAGACATTTTATACCTCTACATGTGCCTTTCTAGGCCCTCTGAGTATTTGTTCAATGTATTACTGTGTCTTTTTGGGTAGTTAAAAACTAAAATGTAACCAGCCTGGAGCACATCATTATATTAATATGTGCTAAATAAAAGGACACAATAGTTTAGGTGTCTAGTAGATTATTGTAATTTTAACTTGAGATTGAAAAAGGTTTAGCAATTTTTGTAAAGTCATGCACATTACCGACATTAATAGAATTCTTTTTTTTTTTTTTACAGAAAAATTTTTAAAGACCTATCTTCTGAAGATACACGGGGCAGAAAAGGAGACAGAGAAAACCCTGGAGTTTCTGCTGTCACTTCTATGTCTGTTCCGACTCCCATCTATCAGACTAGCAGTGGACAGTACAGTATGTATAACAATCAATTTGCATGTGATAGACACACAAAAACTGACCTTTCTGTGGAAAGTGCTGTGTAGAAAGACTGTCATACTTTAACAGTGGTGATTATTAAAGGATAATATTTTGAGCCAGGAATAGGGCATTATCTCATTTACTCTTTACAACAACTTTGAGAGATAGGCAGTTATCACTTTATGAGGGAACTAAGGTTTAGTGAAATAGATAATGTTCCTGAAGTCACACAGCTTGTAAGTGATGGAGCCAGGATTCAAAATTAGGTTTGTCTGAATCTAGAGACTTATTTTTAACCCCAAACTACACTGTCTCTTATAAATTTCTCTTTTGAATACTAGCCAATTATATATCCATGACCTTAATTCTAGAGGAAATTACTATTTGGATTAGTTACATAATGAAAGATTAAACATGAATGTTGAATTTTCGGTTTGAGGTTAAGGAAGTTTGACTCAGAAAGAGGATTCAGATGGCTTTGCAATGTAATTTATAGCATGCCCGCCATAAATAATCAGTGACTGATCAACTTTAATAAATCATTAAATCTCTGTATCTGAAAGTATCATTA
>NW_012135081.1:1938470-1939982 GCF_000956105.1 Propithecus coquereli
TTTTTCAGAATTTTCCTGGCTATTCTTTTAAAATATTTATTGTTTGACTTACATACAATAAAATTCACTCTTTTGGGGGTATAAATCTATGAGTTTTGACAAAAACATGGAATTGTATAACACCACAATAATCAAGATTTAGTTCCATCACCCTAAGAAATTCACTTGTGCCGTCCATTTGTAATCTCTCCCTCCTAATCTTAATCTTTAAGTGTGATTCTCTCTTGCCACAAAATATATGTCCCATCTGACCATCTCTCACCATCTCCAACCACCAGCAGCACCTTGGTTTAGACTTTCATCTGAATTACTGCAGTAGGCATACAGTTGGTCATCTTGCTTCCATTCTTGCTCTAAAAATCAGTTTTCCATATTGTAGCCAAAGTGATTTATTTAAAATGTCAATTAGATCACATCATTCCTGCTCAAAATCTTCCAGTGACTTTCTATCACAGTTAGAGTGAAATCCAGGTCCTACAAGGCATTACATTCAGGATCCGACCTTGCCTACCACTCTGACCTCATCTCCTGCTACTTGATGCCATTCTAGCCACACAGACTTCCATGCTGTACCCCAAACACAAGGAAGCTTATTTTGCTTTAGGATCTTTGGAGTTGTCATCCCCCTGCCTGCCATGTTCTTCCCCCAGATCCTCACATGGCTTGCACTCTCACTCCTGCTTTGCTGAACTGTCACCTCCACAAAGAGATCACTCTTTTAAAAAAATGCATGCCTCCTATCTTTAGTGGTGCAGTGGTGCAATTACAGATCACTGCAGCCTCACACTCCTGAGCTCCAGTGATCCTCCTGCCTCAGCCTCCCATGTAGCTGGGCCTACAGGTGCACGCCACCACACCTGGCTAAGTGTTTTCATTTTTTTGGAGACAGAGTCTCACTGTATAGCTGGGATTACAGGTGCAAGTCACCACGCCTGGCACAGATTAGTTTATTTATGATTTGTTCTCCCCACTAGAATGTAAGTTCCTTAAGGGAAAGAACCCTCTTTGTCTCATTCACAGCTATATTCTTGGCATACAGGACCTGGCACATAGTAGGCTTTCAGTTAAATTTGTTATGACTAAATGAATTAAAGAATATACATAAGAAGCCAGGTGCAGTGGCTCACGCCTATAATCCTAGCACTCTGGGAGGCCAAGGTGGGAGGATCGCTTGAGGTCAGGGGTTCAAAACCAGCCTGAGCAAAAGCAAGACCCCCCATCTCTACCAAAAATAGAAAAAATTAGCTGAGTGTGGTGGCACGTACCTGTAGTCCCAGCTACTGGGGAGGCTGAGGCAGGAGGACTGCTTGAGCTCAGGAGGTTGCTATGAGCTAGGCTGATACCATGACACTCTAGCCAGGACAACAGAGCAAGACTCTGTCTCCAAAAAAAAGAAAAAGAATATATAGAAGGACGCTAAAGAAACTGGGAGCAGTGGTACAAGGAAGGAAACTTGGGATAAGAGATCAAAGGCAGTGGGGCAATTCACTTTAATTTTAAACAAAACTGAAT
>NW_012135081.1:1941072-1942902 GCF_000956105.1 Propithecus coquereli
CAGAAAAAAAATCTCTGCATCTAAAAATTTTCAATGAGTCTAATTTTTCTAAAGTTATATAAATTAAATCTGTGAGAATATTTCTGTGTAGCAGTTTGGGAGGGATAATTACAAACTCATGAGAAAAATTATATTCAATTAAAACACACAAAGACACATATTTTGGCTTACTGGTAGCCAAAGTGTAAAAGGAAAAAAAGGTTACATAATTATAATCTGAAAAGAAGATACAGAAATGAAGCATTCAATTCTGAAGAGGATTTATTATGTGGGAATTGTATGATGCTAATAAAATGCTTTCTATTTGATCACATCCTATGGGCATTTCATTTAAGGGCTGAGTAGAAAGTATTAACACAAGTACAATTCAGTGAAAAGTGTTTGTGAGGAGCTAAATAATGTGAGCTATTCAGTGGCTTTCTGATGACTTAATTGGTGATTTTCACTAGGAAGTGAATGAATAGATTACATTTCTTAAGTATCACTTAAGTAAATAACATGTAATACATTTAACAGTGGTACCACTAGAAAGTAGAACTAAGAAACAAAGTATGAAGGAAGAAGAGTTATTTTCTATAAATAAATGCCATTTTATTTCCTTTACATATAATTCACCCAAAGTAGTCAACATTTATCAGTAGAACTATATTCAGACCTGTTTTCATAAATAGACTTTATGGGGTTTTTTTTTTTTTGCCACCTCTTTGAATTAGTGTATTGAATAACCTTATGATAGCTGTTTTCTCTCTTTGGTTAAAGTTGCCATTGCCCCAAATGGAGCCTTACAGTTGGCCAGTCCAGGCACAGATGGAGTACAGGGACTTCAGACATTAACCATGACAAATTCAGGCAATACTCAGCAAGGTACAACTATTCTCCAGTATGCGCAGACCTCTGACGGACAGCAAATACTTGTGCCCAGCAATCAAGTGGTAGTACAGAGTAAGTATGCTTACCTGTCTATATAAAGTGTCCCAAAGTCCTTTCAAAGATACTTATCAACTAACTCTTTTTCGACCATCCAGCTGCATCGGGAGATATGCAGACATACCAGATTCGTACCACACCTTCAGCTACTTCTCTGCCACAAACTGTGGTGATGACATCTCCTGTGACTCTGACATCTCAGACAACTAAGACAGATGACCCCCAATTGAAAAGAGAAATAAGGTTAATGAAAAACAGGTAGGTGGTAAAATCATACTGCCAGAATGGGCAATGTTTTCACAAATCTCAAAACATAACCAGGTGTTAACTGGAGCCGCATGCAGTTATGCGCCACATAATGACCTTTCAGTCGGTGATGGAGCACAAGTGCTATAGTGGTCCCGTAAGATTATAATGGAGCTGAAAAATTCCCATTGTATTGTTACAGTGCAACACATTACTTACATATTTGTGGTGATGCTGGTGTAAACAAACCTGTGCTGCCAGTTAGATGAAAGTAGAGCACATGCAATTATGTGCAGTACATAATACTTGATAATAAATATGTATTTATTTTTTATTTTTATTTTTTTTGAGACAGAGTCTTGCTCTGTCACCCTGGGTAGAGTGTAGTGGTGTCATCATAGCTCACAGCAACCTCAAATTCCTGGGCTCAAGCGATCTTCCCGCCTCAGCCTTCCAAAGTACTAGGATTACGCGTGTGAGCCGCCACGCCTGGCCCCCAATTGGCAAAAACTTTAGTCTAACCAGGAGTTGGTGAGGATTTGGAACAGTGAAACTCATATACTGCTATGGAAGCACAAATCGGTGCAACCATTTTGGAGATTGATTAGTCCTTTATCCTGTACAGTTGGCCTGGAAATGCTCTTTTACTCTGTGTAT
>NW_012135081.1:1946628-1948375 GCF_000956105.1 Propithecus coquereli
CATATAAGGAAAAGGGTACATCACATACATTACAGAGGGAAATATGAAGTTTTACTGTATCTATTCTTTGACCCAATAGTCCTACATGACAAAAGATACCATAAACAAACTTAACTGGGAAAAATATCTGCAACCTATATAAAGAGAAAGAATTACAGAATATGTAGATATAGATATAATATAAAGATTTATGTAAAACAATATAAAAGAGATCTAATGGAAGGAAAAATGGCCTGTAAAACATGAAATTGTACCAAACTTTTTGCATAAACAAACTGTTGTTATATTCATACAATGGAATATGTCCCAAAATGTAAAGGAACAAAACCAGCATGAAGCAGCATGTATGACCCTCAAAAATAATGCTGAGTGAAATACCAGACACAAGAGTACATACTGTATGACACTGTTATATGAAGTTCTAGAATAAGAAAAACTAATCTATGGTGATAAGAATCAGAACAATAGTTGCTTAGAAGAAGACAGACCAGGAAGGGCATGAGAGAATTTTCTGGGGCAGTAGAAATGTTCTATATCTTGGTAGAGGTGTGGGTTATATAGGTATATGCATTTGCCAAAACTGACTGAATTCTACACTTAGGAAACGTGTATTCGGTGTATATAGATGATACCTTAAATTTTAAAATGAGGGGGGGGAAAAGATGATCAGAGAAAATTACTGAAGTACATTTACCAATTAAAGAATGTGAAGTTTTTTCTAACATTGCTTTTTTCATGCTTATATTTAGAGAGGCCGCTCGAGAATGTCGCAGAAAGAAGAAAGAATATGTGAAATGCCTGGAAAATCGAGTTGCGGTGCTGGAAAATCAAAATAAGACTCTAATAGAAGAGTTAAAAACTTTGAAGGATCTTTATTCCCATAAAAGTGTTTGATTCTTAACAAAGGAAATATTTTTGTGGACTTGCGTAAAAATTATATTGATTTTTTAGTGGAGTTTTATAAATTAAAAGGTCAAAAATAAAGCTTTTTATTTAGGCTTTTGCAACTCAAATATCTTTGCAAGATATCTGGTGACAGAGGATAAAGTGGAAAGTGACCTCGAGGAAGCTACTGGCACAACTGGAAGCTTTGTAAAAATGAAACATACTCAAGAAGCAAGAAATGAACTTTCAGCAATTTGAATTTTCTAAGTAGCAATAGGTGTCAGTCCAAAAATGGCAGATAAAGATGAAATTTGGTAAATTGGATTTTTAGAAGTAAATCAGTTTACCCTATAGGTTTGCATTTCTTACTGTTTTTCTGAAATTTACTTTTCAGTTTGTGTGTGTGTGTATTTTATTTCTGCCAATAAATTCTAAATTACAAATGTAAAAGAAAACCTAACACATTACTAAATATATAAATTATGTGTTTTGATTACATACACTTAGTTCTATTGTCGGGTCTTTTAAGTGGGTTTCTAAAAGTTTGTTCGTTGGACTTGAGAGGGTTTTTGAGACTGGGTTATTTTTGAGGTCTTGTCCTAAAAGGCATCTAAGGTACATGAATGGAATATGGTGATTTTTGTAACATTATTTTTTATCAGAATGGAAAGAAAACTGTTCAAAAGTTTGATACTTTTAAATAGTTTGTATTTTGCTTACTCTGGTAATGGTGATTTTCTACAAATATATAATAAATTGTTTTTTGATTCTATATTCTGTATGCAGTTGAATATCTATTACTTATTCTGTTGTGCTTTAATAGGATGGAATGTTTACAGGCCCTTAAAATATTATTTTTTAA
>NW_012135081.1:1948425-1949582 GCF_000956105.1 Propithecus coquereli
ACAGGTGTGGACTGAGGGAGTGGTACAAAGGGCTGTTTAACTGTATGGATAATGTCTCTTACTAAGATGGGTGTTGGGTTTACATGTCATTATTATACTTAATGGCTTATATCTATGCCACATATAATTTTTTGTGGTCTACTACATCATAATAAAATAAATTTTTTAAGACTACAGTAATTTATAAGGAAATTTAGTAAGGTGTTTTGTCAGGTTCTCCAGAGAAACAGAATCAATGGGATATATATATATAGGTAGGCAGACACCAAATAGATAAGAGGAGATACATCATGGGAATTTACTTACAGGATTATGGAAGCTGAGAAATCCCATGATATGCTGTCTGGCAGCTGGAGAACCAGAAAAGCCAGGGGTGTAATTCAGTCCAAGGCCAAAGGCTGCCAGGCAAGGTTGGGGCACAGGGGGCCTGCTGGCGTAAGTCCCAAAGTCCACAGGCCGGAGAATCAGGAGCACTGATGTCCAGGGCAGGAAAAGAGCGATTTCCCAGCTCAAGAAAGACAGAATTTGCCCTTCCTCTGCTTCTTTCTATTCAAGCCCTCAGTGAATTGGATTATGCCATCTTCTTTACTTAGTCTACTGACTGAAATACTAACCTTTTCTAGAAACTCCATGGCAGACACACCCAAAAATGTCTTACCAGCTATCTGGTCATCCCATAACCTGGTCAAGTTGACACACAAAAAAACAATCACAGGTGTTTTTCTACTATCAATAACCATCTTGAAAATAGGAGGAAGTAATATTATATTCATATTAATGACAAAAACATAAAATACTTGAGTAAATAATAAGTAAATAAGTAAATAAGAAAGGCACAGGATCCACATTTGTAAAAATCTTGAGAGCTAAAATAATATCTGAAAAGAAAATATACTCTGTTCTTGGAGTTAATATAAAATGCCAATTCTTTCAAATTTCACATATAAATGTGATATAGTATAACTCAAACCAAAATCTGTATAAATATTTATGGAATTGTACAAAATAAGCTGAAAGTTTATATGGAAGAAATAGTTATTCAAGAATGGTCAGGCCGGGCGCAGTGGCTCGCGCCTGTAATGCTAGCTCTCCGGGAGGCCGAGGCGGGCGGATTGTTTGAGCTCACGAGTTCGAAACCAGCCTGAGCAAGAGCGAGA
>NW_012135081.1:1959508-1960137 GCF_000956105.1 Propithecus coquereli
CCACAAACCCATCTAGTGCATATAAGATATCCCTTTAATTTTATTGAACAGCATGAGGAATGGGCATTTCTTAGAGCTTTGGAAATCTTACTATATTTGTTTATATTCATTCAGCCATTATATTGTAGTTACTGGGTTAAACCTGTATTTTTCTCCAGTTAAAATATGTAGACATAGGCAAGATATAAAAATATGTATTATGGCTTATAATGATACAATGTTGTCATAATGGCCATTCAAATTCCCAGAAAAGTACCATTAATTGATCTAAAGTGAGTGAAATTTGACTAAGGGCTTGGTAGCTAATTTAAAGGAAAAATCACAGGTTATAGTCAAAAATAATGTCATAGTTTTACAAAGTATATCAAAATCTAATTGCAGGAATCATAACATCATTTACTCTGTTATACAAAGTAGGTTTTTGTTTTTAATAAATACTGCTTGTTTCACTATAAAACCCAGTGGAGGAATATTTACATCAAAGTAGTAGAATTCATAAGGCTAGGTCGGGAGCGGTGGCTCACGCCTGTAATCCTCGCACTCTGGGAGGCCGAGGTGGGTGGATCGTTTGAGCTCAGGAGTTTGAGACCAGCCTGAGCAAGAGCAAGACCCCGTCTCTACTAAAAATA
>NW_012135081.1:1962264-1963580 GCF_000956105.1 Propithecus coquereli
TAGCAAACATAGGCATTAGAGATCAAGTCGTTCTGCCATTACATGGTTAAGATCCTTTTCTT
The DNA here is from genome assembly GCF_000956105.1 of Propithecus coquereli. Lineage (NCBI taxonomy): Eukaryota > Metazoa > Chordata > Mammalia > Primates > Indriidae > Propithecus > Propithecus coquereli. Next base: position 1,962,327 of record NW_012135081.1, read on the forward strand.
CAAAATTGACAGTTGGCTGCCTTCCAATAAGTGTATATAACAGTTTTTAACTGGTAAATTATGGAATATGTATGTATCAAATCAGTTGTTTTAAATCCAGGGTTACTACATACATAGTATAGTTATATTATTTCCTTAATATCTACAATTTATTGAGTGCTTACTAAGCACCAGAAACTAATTGTATTAAGCTCATGCTAAGGTAATGTCATTCACTCATTAAGCAAATATTTACTGAAGGCCTTTTATATGCCAAGCATTACTAGGAAGAGAATGATGAACATGGCAGTGTTTCAGCTCTTGTGGAACTTAGATCTTAATGTCATACTTGAGGTTGATACTTGCCTAAGTTTATATAAACATTAATAACTAGGGATCTAAGATTTAAACCCAATCCCTAATCACCTAAACTAAAATAGTCTCCGCTTCTATACCCCCAAAAACAAGCCTTTATTAAACTCTAGGAGGAGACTGTCTCTTTTGTGCTCTTCTGTATCCCCACAGTCTAGGACTGTACCCCACAGTCTAGGGGTACCAGTCCACAGTACAGTCTGGTTCACAGGAATGCCGCATAACACAGTGCTTCTCTACTTAGAATGGGGCTACATCCCAATAAACCCATCGTAAGTTGAAAGTATCGTTAAGTTGACAATGCATTTAGTACCCCTCACCTGCTGAACCGTCATAGCTAGCCCACCTTACACATGTCAGAACACTTACGTTAGCCTACAAGTGGGCAAAATCACCTGGCAGCTTAGTACACTGTCGAGTATCATGGCTGACTGGGAGCTGCAGCTCACTGTCACTGCCCAGCATCACAAGAGGGTAGTATACTACATACCGCTAGCCAGGGGAAAGATCAAAATTCAAAATCCAGAGTATAGTTTCCATTGAATGCGTATCACTTTTGCACCATCATAAAGTCAAAAAAAAAATTGTATGTCAAACCACTGTCAAGTTAGAGACTGTACTTGTTAAACGAATGAAGGTCTGAGTTCAAACTCACTAAGGTATGGAGAGGTTCGATATCTTGCCCAAGGTACCCAGTAAATAAGAAAACTAGGGTTCAGACCTAGGTCTAATCAACTGAAAAGTTGTGGTGGTGAAGAGTCTGAAAAGCCTTATTCCATTGTATCTTATGCACCTATTAATGAAAGATTTCAACAGTTCTATTTAAACATGTCCACTAGATGGCAACCCTCCATTTTAAATCAGTTTTATAAACTTTTAAAAACATACAGAAATTTATGCATT
>NW_012135081.1:1964230-1992854 GCF_000956105.1 Propithecus coquereli
AAACAAACAAAAACAAACATAAATAATGCATGTTGGATTACACTGTATTTTTTACAAGTTCATAAATGGTACCTTAACATTGTACCATTCTGTGAATGAAAGGTCAAGCAGACCAAAGAAAACTTAGTGAGGATTTTAGTTATGGTAACTTAATAATTCATTTTGGAAAAATATGCGCATCAAAGCATTTTTTCCCAGTCAACAACTATTAGAATTCAGTACCACATCTGGAAAAAATGCTTGTCATTTTTTTTTAAATTCAGAAAACATTATGTGAATAAATACTTAGGCTAAGTTTACAAAACATTAAACAAAAACTGCCTTAGCCTTGCTATCGAGGAACTTTTTTTCTTATCTTACTCATTCAGTCACTAACATCCACAGCAAGGAATTTTAAAAAAGGAAAGAGAGAAAGACCACATCTTTTCTTTGTCCACTGCCTGTTGCAGTCATAGATACATAATTAAATACAATTTCTATGGATAACTATGTACAAAGCATTGTGCTAGGTGAAAGATAGAAAGTAAATATGAACCACAGTCTTTCACAAGCTCAAAGTCTACTTGGGGAGGTGACAAAAAATAAAACAGCCCTCTACTTTTTACTTTATCATTGTATATGGTAAGACACCTAGAATTCTATACCCAGTAAAAACACTCATCTATCCAAAAGAAAACAAGAAAGGAGAAAAAAGAAACAGGTGGGATAAATGGCCCAAAATAAGATGGTAGAAATAAATTTGTACATATCAGTAATCATAATAAATGTAAATGGACTGGGCATTTTAGTTAAATGACAAAGACTATCAGGTTGAATTAGGAAATAAACTACAACTATATGGTGTTTATAAGAGATAAATCTAAAATATAAGGAAATAGCAAGGTAGAAGACTCGATACTTCAAGTAAAAGCATGAAAAAAGGTATACCATTCAAATACTAGCCAAAAGAAAGCATAACTATATTGAACAAAATAGACTTTAAAGCAAAAATTATTCTTGAGACAAACACGGTCACTATAAAATGACAAAAGATTCAATTAACCTGGAAGACAAAACCCATCTAAACTTGAATTCACCTAAGACAGGGTCAGGATGTTAAGCAAAATGCAGAAATATAATGAGAAATGAAGAAAAATTCACCATCTTAACAGATTTTAAACACAGCTCTCTCATAATCGATACAAAAAGCAGGAAAATAATCAGTAAAGATATAGATTTCAACAATTAACAAACTTGACATAATAGTGAATTTCAGCTGTAAGCCACTATCAATTGTAAGGCACGCTATTATTTCAAGTACCACTAAGAAAGAAAAAACACTGCCAGGTAACCTATGGCATGTCATTGTTGTAATAAGATGTGTACTGATTTCAGAGATGTTTAAATGTAAAAAATATGCATCTACAATCAGTGAAATCTGAGTTCTTTTCAAACACACGAGTGTTTATGAAAATAGACCACATGATAAATAAAGCAAATCAATGATAAAGTCTCAACAAATTTTCAAAGGATCAATTTCATAATTTCATATAGACCATGTTTCATTGATGTATATGTATTTATCCTTTTAGCAAAACCATACATAGTATAAGCTCTTTGTTTTTGTTTTTTTTCAAAATTATTCTGGCTATTCTAGTTCCTTTGCCTTTCTATATAAATTTTAGAATCACCTTGTCTACATCTACAAAAACAGCCTGCTGGGATTTTAATTGGGATTACTTTTTTTTTTTTTTTTAACTGAGATAGGGTCTCCCTCTGCCACCCTGCACAGTGGCATCATCTTAGTTCACTACAACCTCAAACTCCTGAGCTCAAGCAATCCTCTTGCCTCCCCCTCCCGAGTAGCTGGGACTATAGGCTCATGCCATCATACCCAGCTAATTTTCCTATTTTTTTTTTTTTGTAGAGATGGGTTCTGGCTTTTGCTCAGGCTGGTCTCAAACTCCTGACCTCAGAAAATCCTCCCGCCTCGGCCTCCCAGAGTGCTAGATTACAGGCGTAAACCACTGAGCCCAGTTTGGGATTACTTTAACACACTGATTGCCACACTAGAAAAAAAAATGTTTTTCCTTGGGGCCATGGTGTTTTATTACAAAAATAGAATAAAAACTTGGAAAACAAAATGATCCTTTCTAATTTAATGAAAAATTTGATATTTTTTATTGTTTTTTGTGTATGAGTTATATGCAGTTAAATTGTCAATATTAATTGTAACAATAAGAACATCAACAAGTAAGATTTTCATGAACCAAACATAGGGTTTTGCCCAGGGGACCACCCATCATGTAACATGTATGCCACAGCATGGCAGTGTGAGTTGCCTGCACACCACGCAGCTCCCAAGGTAAAGAGACGTGTGAGTTACATATGCTTCATGAGGCCCCAGGCTCAAAAATAGCATGGGTTAACTACAACTCACATGGCAGTTAATGTGTTAAACATATGTATGTATCAATTAATTTGGGAAGAACTGACATCTTAACAATATTGAGCCTTTCAATCCATGAACATGATATACCTCTCCATTTATCTCTAGGTCTTTGATTTTTCCCATCAGTATTTGTAGTTTTTGGCATACAGACCCTGCATGTATCTTGTTAGATTTCTACCTACTTACTACTACTTTTTCTTTTTTTTTTAGCTATTATAAATGGTAATGTTTGTTTAAATATCAGTTGCCAATTATTCCTTGCTAGTATGCAGAAAGAGGCCCTGTGTCCTGTGACCCTACTAAATTCACTTATTAGTTCTAGAGCTTTTGGTAGATTGTTTGTTTTCTATACAGATGTCACCTGTGAATGGAGATGGTTTTGTCTCTTTCAACTCTGTATGCCATTAATTTATCTTGCCCTGGCTAGGATTTCCAGTACAATGTTAAATAGCATTGGTTAGAGTGGATTTTCTTAATTTGTTCCCAATCTTGGGGGAAGAGCACTCAGTCTTTTTACTCGTAAGTATGATATTAGCTGTAGGGTTTTTTTGTAGAAGTCTTTTATCAGTTTAAGAGAGTTTCCTTCTATTCCTAGTTCATGAGAATTTTTATCAAGGAGAGATGCTGAATTTCATCAAATGTTTTTTATGTACCCATTCATATGATCATGTGACTTTCCTTCTTTAGTCTGTTTAGCGGGTATTTTAATTTATTTTCTACTTTTAATTCTTATTTTTTTATAGAGACAGACTCTCTATGTTGCCCAGGCTGGTCTTGAACTCCTGGCCTCAAGCAATCTTCCCATCTCCGACTCCCAAAGTGCTAGGATTACAGGCATGAGCCATCGCACTAGCTATTAATTTGTTTTCTAATGTTGAACCAGTCTTATATTCTCAGGATAACCACCACTTGGTCATGATATATATTCCTTTTTATATAATACTGGACTTGATCTAATATTTTATTGAATATTTTTATGTCTCTGTTCATAAAGGATATTTTTGTGCAGTTTTCTGTTCTCGTAATGTCTTTGATTTTTGGAATCAGCGTAATGCTTGCTTTATTTAATGAGTTGCTATTAAAGAATAATTCATATTTGAAGTGTGATAATGATATTGTGATTATATTTTAAAAGACTTTGTGAAATAAATAATAAAATATAATTCTTGGAATTTACTTCAAAATAATTTGAGAAGTTGGGGAAAGTAGATGGAGATATGAATGTAGCAACACTGGCCGTGAGATAATTGTCAAAGCTGGGTGATGGGTATATGTGGTTTACTATTTTGTCTATTTTTGTAATATTTGACATTTTCCATACAAAAAAGTTTAAAAACTAAATGGTGCTGGAACTATTAGTCATTCATATAGGAAAATAAGAAAATTGGATTTCTACCTTACACCATATACAAAAATCAATTCCAGAAGGATAGAAGACTTCAGTATGAAAGACAAAAACTATAATACCTTCAGAAGATAATGTAAGGAATAGCTTTATGACCTTGACTTAGGGAAGTATTTTTTGAACAAGTCATACAAAGTACAAAGACTAAGGGAGAGGCTGCTAGATTCAATTATGTTAAAATTAAGAATTTCTCTTTATCAGAAGACACCATAAAGAAAGTGAAAAACTAAGCCACAGAGTAGGAGATATTTACGACATAAAAAACTGACAAAGGATTTGCAGGGAAAACAGCCTGTTGAATGAATGGCAAGAGTGATGCTATCTTGCAGTTAAACTGCCATGATAACCACACCAAGGTGTTCTGCAGCAGGTCTTTAAACAATGCCTGCAGCATAGATAACCCTCATAAGGATGTTTATCTAACCTCCCCAGTGGCCACAGTTTCGCAAGAGGGTCTGAGACATGACCAACTACATATATTTTACCGACAAAAGCTTGCTATATAAAGGATACTTCTATTTGTAAGTCCCTATTAAATGTTTCTGAGAAGTTGGCTTTGTCAGCCTCTTTCTTTGTCCTCTCAGCTCCCTTGGCCTTTGGGATACCTGTGCATATACCTGCCCACCACAGGAGGATTATTCAGACCTATAAAGAACTCCTATGATTCAGTATATAAGCCTCACCATGGCAAGGATCTCTGTCTGTTTTGTGTTCTGCTCTATCACAAGCTCTTAAAACAGTGTCTGACATGGAGATGGCAAACAGTGAAATCAGTAAGACGAAACTGAGCAAGTACAAGACATAAATTGGTATTCCACATGAGATAATCAATGAATGTCCCCTAAATATATGAAGATACTCAAATACTCAAGCTCATTCAAAATCAGAAAAATGCAAACTAAAACCACAAGTTCCCAATTCATACTCACAAGATGGGTAAAAATTAAAAAGCACTGGTAAAGATATGAGCAATGGGAACATTCAAGTGTTGTTAATTGGGGAGTATATCGGTACATTTTGGAAAACAATTTGGCATTATTTAGAGAAGATGATAGTGACTCTGTGACATGACACAGTATTCTCTCAGACTCAGCGATCCTATCCCTGGTATATAGTCCAGAGAAACTGGTGCTTATATGCATAATAGTGTTAGTTGTAGTAGTGAAAAAGTGGAAAAATCCAAATGTCCATCAATAATAGATTCTAGATTCCAAAGTAGACAAATACCCTGTAGCATATTCACACCATGTATATGGTAGAAATAAATGAATTGTAGTTAGAGATAACCACAGAAATGAATGTCAAGAACCTAATACTAAACGAAAAAAAAAACTAGCTGCAAAAGAAAATTTATTGTATAATTCAATTTATATAAAGCTCATATGATGGTTAATTTTATGTGTCAGCTTGACTGGACCAAGGGATGTCCAGACAGCTGGTAAACGCTATTTCTGGGAGTGTCTATGAGGTGATTCTTTAGGAGATTGGCATTTAAATCAGACTGAACAAATTAGATCTATCCTCACCATTGTCTGTGCACATCATCCAATCTGTTGAGGGCTCTACTAGAACAAAAAGGTAGAAGAAGAGCAAATTCTTTTTCTTGAGTTGGGACATTCATCTTCTCCTGTCCTCTGACATCGGTGTTCCTGGTTCTCAGGCCTTCAGACTCAGAATGAATTACACCACCAGCTTTCCTGGTTCTCCAGCTTGCAAATGGTAGACTGTGAGACTTCTCAGCCTCCCTAACTGCATAAGCCAATTCCCATAATCCACCCATCCATCTATATTTCCTATTGGTTCTGTTTCTCTGGAGAACCTTAATACAGTTCAAAAACATGCAAAACTAAAAAATATATTGTTTAGAGCAGCACTGTCCAATAGAACTCTCCGCAATGATGGAAATATTCTATACGCTATCCAGTATACTAACAAGAGACATGTGGCTATTGAGCACTTACAATATGGCTAATGTGACAGAGGAACTGATTTAAATTTAATTTAAATTTAAACTTAAATTGTCATAGGTGGCTAGTGGCTACCATACTACATAACCAGGTTTATAGAGAGAATCAATGAAGTAGTAAATATAAAATCCACAATATTGGTTACTTCTGAGGGAAAATAAGAGAGAGAATGAGGGAGGGATACACAGAGGATTTCAAACGCAACGATAATGCTCTTTTTCTTAAACGGACATTCTCATACTGTTATTCTTTAAAGTGTACGTGTATTTTATAAATATCCTTTTATATGTATTAAATATTTAATAAAGCAAAATAGTGAATGGGGTGGTGGATACATGGATGTATTATTATTACTTTAACTGTACATAATAAAATTAATAAAATATTTTTTTAAATATTAAAAAAATTTTTAGCCCTCAGACATGCTCCAAGTGGCTGAGGGGACAACTGAGGGGATAAAACTCCGCCTACTCCAGACCCAGACAGTCGTGCCCCAGTACACACCCTCTGCCAACCCCAGGTCCCAGGCCCTGGCACTAACGCCCTCAGCCTCTGGAACCACAGCTCCTAAGCTTTCACTAGGAAAGGTGAGGTAAGAAGATATTTTGTTTGGAGACTCAGTTAATTATATCTAAAAATGTTTAATGGGATGGAGTAAGTAAAGAGAGATTCTCTTCACAACAAGGTCTCTTTCTCTGAGAAGAGAAAGTCCTGCTCCTGTTCTTAAAAACAAACAACCCAACAAAATTAAAAAAACAAAATATCAACAACAAAAAAACCAAGGGAATAAAAGGTGAAGAAATGGAAAGTAGAAACCATAAACAACTTTTTAGGTGAAATTTTGCTATAGAGGGATATGGAGGCAGTTGAAGATTTTTCAAAGGTGGGAGAGACCAGATGTATTACCTGCGGCTGGATAACAAATTATCCCCAAACTATGCAGCTTAAAACAACAATTTCACAATTTCTGTGGGTCGGGAATCTTGAGCGTAGCTTAGTTAGGTGCCTCTGTCTTAAGGTTGCAGTTAGGGTGTCAGCCAGAACTGTGGTCTCATCTGAAGGTTTGCCAGGGGAAGATGTGTTTCTAGGCTCACTCATGTGGTGTTGCCCAATTCAGTTCATCATGACTGTTTAATTGAGGACTTCCGTTCCTCCTTAGCTGCTACCGAGGCCTCTCCACAGGGCAACAGGGCAGCTCACAGCACGGCAGCCCGCTTACCCCAGAGCTACAGGGCTGCAGAGAGACTCAAGACAGAAGTCACAATCTTCTTATAACCTAACCTTGGAAACGGTAGCCTATCACTTCTGCAACTTTCCATTTGCTAGAAGTCACTAAATCCAGCCAACACTAAAAAGGAGGGGACCACACCAGGGTGTGAATACCAGGAGACAGGTATTGGAGGCCATTTTGGAAGCTGCTTACCACACTGGAGGGTGTTTGCTGATGGGAGGGATCCCACACAGAGAAGAAATGACAACGCAAGAGAAAAGAGTGAAAACCTGGAAAAGGCAGAGGAAATCTAGGCAGAGGACCTCTGCAGCTAGTGGTCTGCTACCTTTTTCACTGCCATTTCATGACTTGGCTGCACACATTTGTTTTATGAGTCTCTTGAACCCCTATTATCTGTCATAGCGAGACCCATCATCTTGCTCTTAGAAAGTTACACACAGTCTAATCACCTCCCACATGCACAGAAACACACACCCCGCCCCCCAACTGTTTATCCCCTTCTCAATATCACTTTCCACTAAAACATTTGGGGAACAGGGAATTTGTTTGTTGTCAGCCCCTAGCAGTCAGTTTATGTTGCCACTTGTTTCTCCAATATATCCTACTTACCACCCATTGAGTTCAGCTCAGCCCTAGGCCTCTGCTCCCTTTCCCAGGTGTTGCCTCTTATAAACCCCCAACGCTCCTTTTATTTAATACTGGCAATCATGTCAGCCTCTGAAGGATGATATGAGCAAGGCAGCTGTCCTTTTATTGAACCCTTCTTTAATTCTACACCCTATGACCAACTTCCCAGACTACTGCAGCCCACACTGTTCCCTCGTTACTGAAGGTGTGGGGTCAACAAAGGCAAAGTTCAGCACAGCACTAGATAGGAGTAATAAAGCAATTTAAAACCAAACATTAGACATTCTTCTTTAAAACTCTGGCTTATGTTAAAGAAAAATTATTCAGTGATACTTGTCAAACACGGTAAGGCAGACTTTATTCAGGACCATCAAGATAAATATAGGAACCATGGCGTTAAGATTTTGCAGTGGGGAAAGAGACTGGGCTCAACTCCAAACACGGCAGGAGCAAGTGGGAATTTATAACCAGGGAGCAGGGTAGGAAAATTACTAAGAGATACCCTCAGGAGTTAACAGGATTCTGGCTTGACAGGCCAGGCTGATCAGACTTCACCTGGGGTGGGTGGAGTGAGGAACCTGAGCAGATACTAAAGGTGGGAGTTCCTTCTAAACTGACTCAGCAGGGTTCTTGCTAAAACTGGATTTTACAAGGAAGTGCACAGATAGGCCTGGGAGAAGGTGCAGGAACCTGACTAAAGTTTGCTCAAGCAGAGAATCTTTGTCACCCATCACAGTGAAACTCACAGGTTATCTTTTTGGCTCAGGCCTGGTTTTCTGCCACATTGTTGGGCTACCTGTTTCTTTCCTCCCTCCTCCCCAGCTTCCTTTACACACTGACAAATTTCTCTTCCTTATGCTAAGCAATTGGTGTCCTACCTACAGCTATAATGCATGCTCTAGGCCTACTACTGCATATCTAAAAACTGTATCAAACAGCTCAGCTAAAGGGAAGAAGGGCCATACACTTTGATCCTGGACCTTTTCTGATATAAAACCAAGAAGAATCTTTTAACTTTGTGGTTCTTTAAAATATAACCCAATCAAAAATTTTAAATTTTAAGGCACGGCTTCTCTCTTTAGTCTAAGATGACAGAAAACAATCAAAATAATAATAATAAAATTATACACACACTTACTGCATTATTACATATATGTATATTCTCAGTCTGTCCACAGCAAGCCCCAACGGCTGTTAGGACATATTTTCTTCCATGTACAGTACACGTCAGACTGGTCTTCCCGGCTACCTGCAGTCAAGTTGTTCACGGCCGTGCATGGATACCTACCCGTGACCTTGCTTACGCTCTACCTTCAGCCTAGCCTGTCTTCACTACCCCCTCCTCTTGCTCTTCCCGCTCCATCTAACTGGGTGAAGTTCACATTCACCTCCTGCAGGGAGACTTTCCTGACAGCCACAGCCCACACCAATCTGAACTTTGGGCCTTGGGTGTGTCACAGTTTATTTCTTTAGTTGTTCCGCAAGTGAATCAGTACCAGTTTTCTCTGCTAGCCAAGTTACAAAGATCTCTAGGTCAAAGAGCCAGGTCTTAACATACTGCCCATGATGTGATACTTACTTAAGTGTGTGGTATACAGCATGAGGGTAATATGTACCTGTTCAATGGATTAACCAGGGCCACTTATCTGTGTCCCCCTCCCCAGTGTTTGGAATGTCAGGAGCTATCTCAGGGGTACTCAGAGGGGCAAGGAATAATGCACCTCTCAGGCTAGGACCGAAGTAAGTGTGTGTGTGTGTGTGTGTGTGTGTATGTGTGTTTGCAGTCAGGGCGGGGTGGGGGTTGCGATTACCATCAGTCAGGCTTTGTCCTTAATGGTGCAGGCCCTTAAATTTGATTTCATCGAAGCTTACCCTGAGTTGATCAGATCAAGGCAAACCACTTCAAAGCTTTCTAATAATGAGATTAATCTGCATCACAGAGACTGGGTTCCTCCAATGGCCATGCTGTCACAAATTCCAACCTCTGCACCTGCATTGCCTCAGGCCCTAGCGTATGGTCCACAGTTTAGATGCTCTTATTTCTGGAAGCCTCAGAGAGTGGCTCCAGCTCTCCCTCCCACCCCAAGAGTCCCACCATGCCGTTTACGTGTGTAGACAGGACCCAGGAAAGTCTTGTCGATTAATAATCCCCAGAGCCTGGCTGAGGGCAGGACACTTGACTTTTGTCCAGTACCACCGGAAGGCCTGACTCCTCCGGGAAGCTCGGCCCGCACACAGGCCCGTCGCCCACAGGCCCGCCCTGCTGCCTGGTCCCTGGGCCCGCGGGCCTCGCGCCAGCGCGGCCGGTGGAGGCCGCCTGCCGCCATCTTGCCCACCCGGGGCTCCAAGATGCGGCCGGGGCTCCTGGGCGCCGCGCTGCTGCTCGTGGGCAGCGCTCACCTCTTCTCTGAACACAACTCGCTCTCCAGCAGGAACAGGCTCGGCCCCGGGCGGGAACAGGCCAGTGGGCCCGAGGGCACTAAGGCCACGAGTGGGTGGCTTGGGCGAGAGGAGGAGAAAGGGCCAGACGCAAAGGGCAGTACCTGCTCGCTCCTGTCTGGGCGGCCTCCCTTGCCTTTTCCCGCTACTATAGTGTTTGAATTTGGGTCCCTCTTTTTCTTGTCCCAACTACCTTTAACCAAAATTTTACAGACCTAAGCAGTTTCTAGACCCATCATAATGATGATAGTAGCAGTAACAGAAAAAATGACATAGGTTTGTATAGGGCATCTCTATTTGCCCCTCAAAACATGCTGGGGTTTATCATTCCCATTTTCTGAAATGATTCATTGGGATTCAGAGTTGAAAGGGCTATTACGTGACCTTTTCATACTACAGTTGACAAAAATTAACCCAACAAGTTAAGTGACAAGATTTAGACCTTGTAGCTCTGGACTCACCAGGCCCAGGCTCTCGAATCACTATTTCACATAGAGAAGAACATGATACCTGGCCAGAGAAACTTATCCCATTTTTATACTTTTGGGGAATAGAGTTTTTAAAAGTAATGAATTGTGTTGATTTCATGTCTGTCTGTAAGTAATCACTTGTGGTACGTTTATTTTAACTCTCCTTTAAGATTCTTTCAAAATATGGGCATACCTCAGGCATCCAGCTTATCAGTTTTTTAAATAGGAATTTAGAGAATTATATTAATGTGTTCAGATTAAGAGGTAACACAATATAGATGCTCAGTCTAAATAACTTATCATTTTTATTTTTAGATTGTGGAACAGCACCGCTTAGGGATGTGTTAAAAGGGCCTCGGATTATAGGGGGCACAGAAGCTCAAGCTGGCGCGTGGCCATGGCTAGTTAGCCTGCAGATTAAGTATGGCGGTTTGCTTGCTCATGTATGTGGGGGAAGCCTAGTGAGAGACAAGTGGGTCCTCACAGCTGCCCACTGCACTAAAGACAATAGGTATGTATTCAGAACACAACAGTTTTATTCTCTTAGGGGATATTTTGAAGTGGTAGAGGACCATTTAACTTCAGCCATTTTCAGTTGTCATGTTTGCAAGGAACCATAATGCCTTAAACATAGTGCACTGTATTTGTTGAAATGAATTCTTTAATTCAGAGATTCGCGAACTTTTTCTGTAAGGATAGTAAATATTTTAGGCTTTCCAGGTCATATGGTCTCTGTCACAATTACTTAACATGAAAGCAGCCATAGACAGTATATAATTGAATAAGTGTAGCTGTAGTCCAATCAACCTTTATGAATACTGAAACTTGAATTTCCTACAATTTTCACCTGTCACAAAATATTTTGTTTTGTCCAACCATTTAAAAATGTAAAAAAACATGCTTTGTTTATGGGCTGTATAAAAGCAAGAGACAGGACGAATTTGGCCTTCACTGTTAACTCTTTGAAAAAGAGACTCCTGTTTCATCTGCATTGGCCCATAAAATCCAATTGCAATCTGATTTTTGTGGCCAAATGCGATTTCTTCTCAGTTCCCATCTTATTTGATCTCTACAGCATTTGACAATGTTGACCACATCCTCTCCTTGAAATTCTCTTTTCTTGATTTCTAAAACACCTCTCTACTTTTTTTCTCTTTCATCCTCGATGAATCTTTGTCATCTTTCAAATTGCAGTGTTTTCTTCACCACTATGCAATATATCCATATAATAAAACTGCACTTGTACCCCCTAAATCTATACCAATTAAAAAAAAATGGCAGCATTTTCTAGAATTCTTCCCTCTATCTTCTTGCCTTATCATTCTGTACTCTTTCCTAGAGATATCTCATCTACCTGTTTCAGCAATCACCACGTGCTGGCAACTCCTAAGTCTCTCCTGATGAGTCTTATTTCCAGCTCTCTACTATGCATATGTGTTGGAGTCACATTCTAAACAAGTCCAAAACCGAATTTTTTTATCTTTTCTCTAATCCTATTCCTTCTATATTCTCTCAGTTAATAGCATCACCAACACCTCCATTACCCAGAAAGTTATCTGATTTCTCCCATTTCACCTATCCAAGTGGTTCCCAAGGCCTATGAAATCTCTCTGTGTAGTATCTTAAATTTGCTTCTTCTGTCCCTAAACCCTTCCTACTGATTAGAAGTCTAGAATATCAGTCTCATATCCCTACTTTATCATTTACACTACTTATACTTACACAACTAGTATGATAACAGCTATCTTAATGAATGTCAAGTGGGAGCTCATTGTGGCTCTCAGTTCCATTTCCCTAATTACTCGTGATGTTCAGCATCTTTCCACATGCTAATGGGCCACTTGTATATCTTCTTTGGAGAAATGTCTATTCAAGTCCGTTGTCCATTTTTGAATTGGGCTATTTGTTTTTTTGTTATTGAGTTGTAGGAGTTCTTTATATATTCTAGATATCAATCCCACATCAGATATATGATTTGCAAATATTTTCTCCCATTTTGTGGGTTGTCTTTTCACTCTCTTGATAGTGTCCTTTGATACACAAAAGTTTTTGATTTTGATGAAGTCTAGTTTATCTGTTTTTTCTCTTGTTACCTATACTTTTGGTGTCATGTCTAAGAAATCATTACCAAATCTAATATCATGAAGCTTTTCCCCTATGTTTTCTTCTAAGAGTTTTATAGCTTCAGCTCTTACATTTAGGTCTTTGATCCATTTTCAGTTAATTTTTGCATATGGTGTGAGGTAAGAGTCCAGCGTCATTGTTTTGCATGTAGCTATCCAGTTTTCCCAGCACCATTTGTTGAAAAGACTGTCCTTTCCCATTTAGATCGTCTTGGCACCCTCACTGAAAATCAATTGATCATATATATAAGGGGGTATTTTTCTGGCCTCCCGATTCTTTTCTCAACCGATGCCTGTCTTTATGCCAGTGCCACACTGTTTTCATTACTATGGCTTTGTAGTCAGTTTTGAAATCAGCAAGTGTGAGTCTTCCAACTTCATTCTTCTTTTTCAAGATTATTTTGACTATTTGGAGTCCCTTGATGTTCCATATGAATTTTAGGATGAATTTCTCATTTCCCATTTCTCATAACTCGTTTGCACTAAGTATTGTCATCAAACACACACACATTCACATACTTTGCCAATTTAAAGGGTAAAAAGTTATCTCAGTATCTATAAACAGCAGTGTATAAAGTGAAATTTCTCCTTCCTGATTCAATTCCAGCTGTAACAACTATTAGCTTCTTGAGCTTTTAATTTTTGATCTTTTCACCTGTTTTAGTTTGTTTTTCTTTTCTTTTTTTTTTTTAAGTCTGCCAAGATTCATTAGTTGCTTCTTGTTTTTACCTTTAGTGTCATGTGTTATCAAGTCCTTTCTTATGTCAATGTTATATATTCATCTATAATTTTTCTGGTTTAATTTTAAAATTTCTCATGCTAATATCCAAATGTTTCATTCTAGTAAATTTCAAAAATATGTATAAAGTAGAGGGAATATTTTAGTGAACTTCCATGTACCCATCACCCAGCTTCAAGTTGTTAGCTTATCCTGACTGTATTTCATTTATACCCTAACCAATTCCCCCCCTCCAATTATTTTGAAGCAAATCTTGGACATATGACTTTGGGTATCTCTCAAAAACAAGAACTATTGGCCAAGTGTGGTGGCTGACGCTTGTAAACCTAGCACTTTGGGAGGCTGAGGCGGGCGGATTGTTTGAGCTCAGGAGTTTGAGACCAGCCTGAGCAAGAGTGAGACCCCGTCTCTACTAAAAATAGAAAAAAATAGCCGGGCATGGTGGCACATGCCTGTAGTCCCAGCTACTCGGGAGGCTGAGGCAGAAGGATCGCTTGAGCCCAGGAGTTTGAGGGTGCTGTGAGCTAGGCTGACGTCACGGCACTCTAGCCCAGGCAACACAGTGAGACTCTGTCTAAAAAAAAAAAAAACAAAAAAAACAAGAACTATTTATTAAAAGATTTGTGCATTTAAATATTGAATCCATTCAGAGTTTATTTTGGTATTTAGTGTTATTGCTGGATTTAATTTTATTTCTCTTTTTAAATAGCTAGTTGTCCCAATACCACATATTGAATAATTCATCCTTTTACCTATTGGTAAGAAATGCCACCTTAATCATATGTTAAATTCTCACGTACTTGAATATGTTTCTGGATTTTCTATTTTTTGAGACAGGGTCCTGTTCTGTTGTCTGGGCTAGAGCTCAGTGGTGTCATCATAGCTCACTGCAACCTTGAACTCGTGGTCTCAAGCAATCCTCCTGCCTCAACCTTCCAGCAGCTGGGATTACAGGCGTGTACCACCATATCCAGCTAGTTTTTTCTTTTCTTTTCTTTTTTATCATAGCTCATTAGAACCTTAAATTCCTGGGCTCAAGCGATCCTCCTGCCTCAGCCTGCCGAGTAGCTGGGACTACAGGCACCCGCCACCATGCCTAGCTAATTTTTCTATTTTTGGTAGAGACAGGGTCTCACTGTAGTTCAGGCTGGTCTTGGACTCCTGAGCTCAAGCGATCTTCCCGCCTTGGCCTCCCAAGAGTGCTAGGAGTACAGGTGTGAGCCACCTTGCCTGGCCTAATTTTTTCTATTTTATGTAGAGATGATGTCTCGTTATGATTCTCAGGCTGGTCTCAAACTCCTGGCATCAAGAGATCCTTGGCCTCCCACAGTGCTAAGATTATAAGCATGAGCTACTGTGCCTGGCCCTACTGTTTCTGGATTTTCTGTCCGATTGATCTTTTTCTTCTTTTCTATATCATATTTGGGTTTTTATCTTATACTTTGTCACATGAAAGCTATTAATTTTTTTTGTTATTAATCTAACATGGGGGAAAAAACTAATGGGAAATTAAGAATATTTACTTAGTTAAACAAACATATTTAAAACAAAAATATTTATTTTCTTTCAGAGATCCTTTAATGTGGAGAGCTGTGATTGGAACTAATAATAGACATGGGGACCATGAACATAGCAAGAAGATTAAAATTAAAGCAATCATTATTCATCCAAACTTCATTTTGGAATCTTACGTAAATGATATTGCACTTTTTCATTTAAAAAAAGCAGTGAGGTATAATGACTATATTCAGCCTATTTGTCTACCTTTTGATGTTTTTCAAAACCTGGACCAAAACACAACATGCTTTATAAGTGGCTGGGGAAGAACAGAAGAACAAGGTAATTATAGACTGAATTTTACTGAGACACATTTTCCTGATTATTGGCAGAGAAAGGTCAATGCTTATATATATAGTCATGTGCCACATAACAACATTTTGGTTAATGATGGAGTACATATACGATGATGTTCCCATAGGATTATAATGCCATAATTTTACTGTACCTTTTCTATGTATGTTCAGATACACAAATACTTACCATTGTGTTACAACTGCCTACAGTATTCAGTATTCAGAACAGTAACATGCTGTTAGGTTTGAAGCCTAGGAGCAATAGCCTATATCACATGCCCTAGGTGTGTAGTAAGATACGCCATCTAGATTTGTGTAAGTACACTTTATGATATTCAAACAATGACGAAATTGCCTAATGATGCCATTTCTCGGAAGAGTCTGAATAAAGTAGCCAGTACACAAAATCAGCAATATATAAAATACAACCAATATACAAAAATCTATTTATATACACTAGCAATAAAATTTTAAAAGTTAACAGATATCACACTCACTGGATGACTATAATCAAAAAGCTAGACAGCAATAAGCATTGATGAGGATGTGAAGAACTTAGAACCCTCACATTGCTGGTGGAAATAAAAAATGGTGCATCTGCTTTGGAATACAGTTTGGAAGTTCCTTAAAAAGTTAAACATAGAGTTACCATATGACTCAACAATTCAATTTCTAGGTATGTACCCAAGAGAAATGAAAATATGTGTCCACACAAAAACCTGTACACGAATGTTCACAGTAGGATTATTCATAATAGCCAAAAATGGGAACAACCTAAATGTCCAACAACTGATGAATATATAAACAAAATGTGATGTTTTCATATAATAGGATATTATTCAGCCATAGAAAGGAAGAAAGTACTGATACATACAACAACATTATGCAAAGTGAAATAAGCTAGACTCAAAAGGCCAGGTATTGTATTATTCCATTTATATAATGAAATGTCCAGAATGGGAAAATCATAGGGACAGAAAGTAGCTTAGTGGTGGCCAGTGGTTGAGGAGGAAGAGGGAATAGAGGGTGATGGATAATGGGGTGTTTCGGAATTAGATAGTGGTGATGGTTGTACATATTTGTGAATGTACTAAAACCCACTGAATTAATACATTTTAAAAGGGTGAATTTTATGGTATGTGAATTATATCTCAATAAAATTTATTATTTATATCTGAGAAAATAGCTCTATAGTGCATATTAGGACAATTAATGAATTTTAATATCAAATGTGAAAATTGGTGGGGATAGACTGACTAAAACGTTAAGACATAACCATAGGACTAAAAGAATGCTTCCCCATCCCCCACACCTTACCATCACATCACTAAAGGTCTATTTATCACAGTTCCTTTTACCCAATATATCATGACCAATTTTCAACAAAAAATTACAAGGCATACTTAAAGGCAAAAAACAGTTTGAAGACACAGAGCAAATACCAGAAACAGACTCAGATATGGCAAGCATGTTGGAATTATGAAACCAGGAATTTAAAACAACTATGATTAATATGCTAAGGGCACTCACTAATGGAAAAAGTAGACAACATGCAAGAACAGATGGGTTATGTAAGCAGAGATGGAAATTCCAAGAAATAATTAAAAAGAAATGCTAAAGATCAAAACATTGTAACAAAAATGAAGAATGCCTTTGATGCGTTCATTAGTGATGCGGTCCTCAACCCTCAGGTTGAGAACGGTACAGATCTATAGCCCTGTTAGGAACCTGGCCACACAGCAGGATATGAGTGGCGGCCAGCAAGGGAAGCTTCATCTGTACTTACAGCGCTCTTCATGACTCACATCACACATAAGCTCCACCTCCTGTCAGATCAGCAGTGTCATTAGATTCTCACAGGAGCTTGAACTCTACTGTAAACTGTATGTGCAAGGGATCTAGGTTGCATGCTGCTTACGAGAATCTAATGCTTGATGATCTGACGTGGAGCTGAGGCAGTGATGCTAGTGCTAGGGAGTGGCGGCACAGACAGATTATCATTAGTAAAGAGGTTTGACTGCACAATAAATGTAGTGTGCTTGAATCATCCTGAAACCATCCCCTGCTACCCACCCCGCCCGGTCCATGGAAAAATTGTCTTCCATGAAACCAGTCCCTGGTGCCAAAAAGGTTGGGAACCACTGCATTAGTAGACTGGACATGGGTGAGAAAAGAATCTGAGCTTGAGGATATGTCAATAGAAGCTTTTAAAAGCAAAGAGAAAAAAGACTAAAAAAACCACAGAATATCCAAAACTGTTGGACAACTACAAAATGTGTAACATATTCATAATGGGAATACCAGAAGAAAAAAGAGAGAAAGGAATAGAAGAAATTTTTGCAGTACACTAGTTCTCCCTTATCTGAGGGAGGATATATTCCAAGACTTCCAGTGGATACCTAAAATCTCAGAGAGTACCAAACCCAATTGTGGTCAATCGGAACATGTTTCTATTCATGCCTTCTCCATCCTAACTTATCAAGTATTGTGGCTGTAACTTTTGCAGTTTGAGGTTCACAGCAAAACTAACAGTTTCACAGACAGAAGTTTCATTCTTACCGTAGATCTTAGCAACCTCAGCATACAATTTTTTTCTTTCCTTTTCATTTATTTATTTTTTTAAATTGAGACTGGGTCTTGCTCTGTTGCCTGGGCTGGAGTACAGTGGCATCATCATAGCTCACTGAAACCTCAAACTCTGGGCTTAAGCGACTCTCCTTCCTCAGCTTCCTGTTTCTTTCCTCATTAAGTTGAGAACTTTCACCTTTTCAGTTAAAGGAAGCACTTTATGGCTTCTGTTTTGCACATCTGAATTGCCAGCATCACTACTCCTTTCTCTAGAATTTTCCATTTAATATTTTCAGACCATGGGTAACTGACACCATGGAAAGTGAAACTGCAGATAACAGGGAATTAGTGTAATAATGACTGGGAATTTTCCAAAATTAATGTCAGACAACAAACCACAAATGCAAAAAGAACACCAAGCCAAATAAATGCCAAAAAAGCCAAACTACACCTAGGCATAGCATATTCAATCTACAGAAAATCAAAATAAAGAAAAAGTTACTGAAAGAAGCCAGAGAAAAAAGAACAGCTTACCTATACATAAGCAAAGATAAGAATTACATCCAGCTTCTACTCAGAAACCATGCAGAAGAGACTGGAGTGAAATATTCAAAACGCTGAGAGAAAAAACCCACCAACCTAAAATTCTGTATCCTGTGAAATTATCCTTCAAAAGTCAATTAAAAAAAAAAAGTCATTGAAAACTTTCTCAGACAAAAACTGAGGGAGTTTGTTGCCAGTAGACCTGCCTTGCAAGAAATGTTAAAAGAAGTTCTTCATGGCCAGGCGTGGTGGCTCACGCCTGTAATGCTAGCACTCTGGGAGGCCGAGGCGGGCGGATTGTTCTGAGCTCAGGAGTTCGAGACCAGCCTGAGCAAGAGCGAGACCCCGTCTCTACCAAAAAATGGAAAGAAATTAATTGGACAGCTAAAAATATATGTAGAAAAAATTAGCCGGGCATGGTGGAGCGTGCCTGTGGTCCCAGCTACTCGGGAGGCTGAGACAGCAGGATCGCTTGAGCCCAGGAGTTTGAGGTTGCTGTGAGCCAGGCTGACGCCACGGCACTCTAGCCTGGGCAACACAGTGAGACTCTGTCTCAAAAAAAAAAAAAAAAGTAGTTCTTCAGAGACAAAGAAAATAACATAGGTCAGTAACTCAGATCTACATAAAGAAAGGAAGAGCATTAGAGAAGGAATAAGTGAAAATAAAAAATTTTATTTTTCTTATTAATTGATCTAACAGTTAAGTTTGTTTAAAATAACAACAATATATTCAATGATTATAGCTTATGTATAAGTAAAATAAATGACAGCAATGATAGAAGGGATGAGAGGAAGACTAGCCTGAGCAAGAGTGAGACCCTGTGTCTATAAAAAATAGAAAAATTAGCCAGGCATGGTGGCACGCACCTGTAGTCCCAGCTACTCGGGAGGCTGAGGCAGGAGGATCGCTTGAGCCCAGGAGTTTGAGGTTGCTGGGAGCTATGATCATGCCACTGCACTCCAGCCTGGGCAACAGAGTGAGACCCTATCTCTAAATAAGTAAATAAATAATAAAAGGAATGAATGAATAAATAAACGTATGAAGAAAGATAATCCACGCTAACACTAATCAAAAGAAAGTTGGAGTAGCTATACTAATTTCAGACAGAGGAAAGAAACTTTAGAGCAAGGAAAATTATCAAGGATAAAAAGGGGGATTACATAATGATAAAAGGATGAGTACTCCAAGAATGCATTAACGGTCCTTAATGTTTATGTGCCTAACAACACAGAGTCAAAATATGTGTGGCAAAACTGATAGAACTGCAAAGAGAAACAGATGAATCCACTATTACAGTTGGAGACTTCCACACCCCTCTATCAGTAATGGCCACATTTAGCAGGCAGAAAATCAGTCAGGACATAGTTAAACTCAACAGCGCTATTAATCTTCTAGATATAATTGGCATCAATGGACTACTGCATCCAACAACAGCAGAATACACATTCTTCTCAAGCCTACATGGAACATTCACCAAGATAGACCACATTCTGGGCCATAAAACACACCCTAATAAATTTAAAAGGATAGAAATCATATAACACATGTTCTCAGACCCCAGTGGAATTAAACTAGAAATCAATAATGGTAACATAGCTGGAAAATACCCAAATACATGGAGATTAAGTGTGAACTGAATAATAGTATTGTTCCAGTGTTAAATTTCTTGATATTGATAAAGAGACTATGGTTATATAAGAGACTGTCCTTGTTCTTAAGAAATATACACTGTAGTATTTAAGGGTACCAGGACAGAATGTCTGCCATTCACTTTCAAATGGTTCTGAAAAATTTATTTATACACACACACATATATACAACATACAGTATAAATTAATACAAATGTGACAAAATATAAATAATTGGTGAATCTGAGTACATGGTATTTGGTAGTTCTTTGTGCTATTCTTGCTACTTTCCTATAATTTTAAAATTGTGATATAAATAAAAACTCAAAATAACTAAAGAATAAAAAAAAGTTAACAATTTAACAGATGAGTAAAGAGTACTAAGAATCTAGGAGATGGGTATGTGGCTGTTCACTGAGAAATTCTTTCATCTTTGCTTATGTGTGAAATTTTTCATAGTAAAAAGAAAAAAATGGAAAAGGAAAAAAAGGTAACAGAAGTTAACATTTATAATAATATCAAAATGATTAAGAAAAAAAGAAAAAATGATTAAGGGGCTAGAAACAAATCTAACAAAAGATTATAGGTCTTTTATGGGAAAAAATCCTAAAACATTACTAAAAGACATTAAAGAATGCCTAAGTAAATAGAATGGTATACTTCATGTGTGACCAGGAAGACTCAATATCATGATGATGTCAATTCTATTTGAAAAAGTGAACAAAACAGGGAATGATAAACCCTAACCAAAGTTTTTGAGATAATTAAAAAGTTGGCTGGGTGATGTGGCTCACAACTATACACCTAGCACTTAGGGAGGCCGAGGCGGGAGGATTGCTTCAGGCCAGGAGTTTCAGACCAGCCTGAGCAAGAGCGAGTGACACCCTATCTCTACAAAAAATAGAAAAATTAGGTGTGGTAGTGAGTACCTATAGTCCCAGCTACAAGGGAGGCTGAGGTAAGAGGATTGCTTGAGCCCAGGAGTTTGAGGTTGCAGTGAGCTATGATGATGCCACTGCTCTCCAGCCTGGGTGACAGACTGAAACTCTGTCTCAAAAAAATTTTTAAAAAAAGGTAATTCTAAGACACCCAGGAATAAGCACTGCAATAGAAGAAAAATATGTTAGAGGGCTTTCCATCCATCCAGGAATAAAGGCTTATTCTAAAGCTATCATAATTAAGTCAGTGTTATATTTGTACAAGGTTATTCTAAATGACCAGTGGAACAGAATAGAAAACCTATAGACTTATTTCTGGGCTCTCTCTTCTAACCACTTTGAAAATTTATGGTCCTTTTGAAGAGCTCTACACCAATACTATATTGGTATTAGTACTGCTCAAGTTCATATATTGGGTAGGCCACAGGTATTCATTTCATTTCTATAGTCTATGATATATGTTACATATTTTGCTTTATATACGGCCAGTATTACTTAACAAATTAGTTTTTTAAATTTTATTTTTAATTATTATGGGTACATAATAGTTGTATATCTTTACAGGGTACATGTGATGCTTTGATACAGCCATACAATGTGAATTAATCAAACCAGGGTAACTGGGGTATCCCTTGCCTCAGGCATTTATCATTTCTTTGTGTTAGGAACTTTCCAATTGCACTCTTTCAGCTATTTTAAAATATACCGTAACTTGTTGTTGATTATAGTCACTTTATTGTGCTATCAAATATTGTTCATTCTACTTAATTATATTTTTGTACCCATTAATCACCCCCGATTTATCCTCCCTTCCCCGCTACCCTTCCTAGCCTATGGTAACCATCATTCTACTTTCTGTCTCCATGAGATCAATTGTTTTTTAACATTTAGGTCCCATTAGAATAATGTGAGAATAATGTGAGATTTGTCTTTCTGTGCTTGGCTTATTTCACTTAACATAAGGTTCTCCAGTTCCATCCACGTTGTTGCACATGGTAGGATTTCACTCTTTTTCGTGGCTATATGACATTCTATTGTGTATATGTACCATAATTTCTTTATCCATTCATCCATTAATGTACACTTACGTTGATTTCTAATCTTGGCTATCATGAATATTTCTGCAATAAACATGAGAGTTCAGATATTTTTTCAATATGCTGATTTCCCCTCCTTTGGATATATACCCAACAGTAGGATTGCTGGGTCATGTGGTAGTTCTTTTAGTTTCTTTTCTTTTTTTTCTTTTTGAGACAGAGTCTCACTCTGTTGCCCTGGCTAGAATGAGTGCCATGGCGTCAGCCTAGCTCACAGCAACCTCAAACTCCTGGGCTCAAGCAATCCTTCTGCCTCAGCCTCCCGAGTAGCTGGGACTACAGGCATGCGCCACCATGCCTGGCTAATTTTTTCTATATATTTTTAGTTGTCCAATTAATTTCTTTCTATTTTTAGTAGAGACGGGGTCTCGCTCTTGCTCAGGCTGGTTTCGAACTCCTGAGCTCAAACAATCCCCCCGCCTCGGCCTCCCAGAGTGCTAGGATTACAGGCGTGAGCCACCGCGCCCGGCCTACTTTTAGTTTCTTAAGGAACCTCCATACCATTCTCAATAGTGGCTGTATTAATTTACATTCCCACCAACAGTTTATAAGGGTTCCCCTTTCTCCACATCCTGGCGGGCATTCGTTATTGCCTGTCTTTTTGATAAAAGCCATTTTAACTGGGGTAAGATGATATCTCACTGTAGTTTTGATTTGCATCTCTCTGATGACAAATCATGTTAAGAATTTTTCATATACCTGTTGGCCATCTGTATGTCTTCTTTTCAGAACTATACATTCAGATCCTTTGCCCATTTGTAATCGGATTATTTGATTTTTTTCCTATTGAGGTATTGGAGCTCCTTACATATTTTAGATTTTAATCCTTTGTCACATGGGTAGTTTGCAGATATTTTCTCCCATTCTGTGGATTGTCTGTCCACTTTCTTGATTGTTTCCTTTGCTGTGCAGAAGCTTTTTAGCCTCATGTGATCCCACTTGTACAATTTTGCTTTCATTGATTGTGCTTTGGGGGTATTATTCAAAAAATCATTGCCAAGACTAATGTCCTGAAGCATTTCCCCAATGTTTTCTTTTAGTAGATTCATAGTTCCAGGTCTTAGATTTAAGTGTTTAATCCATGCTGATTTTTGTGTAGAGCAAGCGAGAGTGTCTAGTTTCATTCTTCTGCACATGGATAACCAGTTTTCCCAGCACCATTTATTGAAGAGACCGTCCTTTCCCCACTGTTAGGTTCTTGGCACCTTTGTCAATGATAAGTTTACTATAGATGCATGGATTTATTTCTGGGTTCTCTATTCTGTTCCATTAGTCTATGTGTCTGTTTTTATGCCAATACCATGCTGTGTTGGCTACTACACCTCTGCAATATAGTCAGAAGTCAAATAATGTGATTCCTCTAGGGTTTTTTGTTTGTTTGTTTGTTTTGGTTTTGTTCAGGCTATTCTCAGTCTTTTGTGGGTTTTGCTCAGGCTTTGGCTATTCTGAGTCTTTTGTAGTCCCATATAAAAATTTTAGGATTATTTTTTCTATTTCTGTGAAGAATGTCTTTGGTATTTTGATGGGCATTGCACAGAATCTGCGGATTGTTTTCACATAGAGATCTTTCACTTCTTTGGTAAAGTTTATTCCTAGATATTTTATTTTACTTATAACTACTACTGAAAATGGGATTACTTTCTTGGTTTCTTTTTCAGATTGTTTACTCTTGGCATATGGAAATGCTAGTGATTTTTGTATGTTGATTGGGTATCCTGTAACCTTACTGAATTTATTTGTCAGTTCTAATAGTTTTTTTTTTTTTGTGGAATCTTTAGATTTCTCTAGATATAGGATCATATTGTCTGCAAGCAAGGATAATTTGACTTCTTCCTTTCTAATTTTGATACCCTTTATGACTTTCTCTTGTCTGATTGCTCTAGCTAGAATTTCTAGTACCATGTTAACAGTGATAAAAGTGGGCATGCCTGTCTTGTTCCAGACCTTAGAAGAAAGGTTTTCAATTATTCCCCATTCAATATGATATTAGCTGTGGGTCTGTCATATATGGCTTTTATCGTGTTTAAGTAGGTTCCTTTTATACTCAGTTTTTAAGAGTTTTTATTGTGAAGGGATGTTAAATTTTACTGAATGCTTTTCTAGCATCATTTGAAATGATCATATGGTTTTTGTCCTTGGTTCTATTGATACAATGTATCACATTGATTGATCTGTGTATGTTAAACCATCCTTACATTCCTGGGATGAGTCCCACTTGATCACGATGAATAATCTTTGTAACGTGTTGTTGAATTTGGTTTGCTAGTGTTTTGTTGAGGATTTTTGCATCGGTGTTCATCAGAGATATTGGCATGTAGTTTTTTATTTGTTGTGTTTTTTTCTGGTTTTGGTATTAGGATAATACAGGCCTCATAAAATAAGTTTTGGAGTATTCCCTCCTCCTCAATTGTTGGAATAGTTTATGTAGGATTGGTATTAGTTCTTCTTAGAATGCTTGGTAGAATTCAGCAGTGAGCCTATCGGGTTCTGGGCCTTTCTTTGATGGGAGCCTTTTTATTACTTTGTCTATCCCCTTACTTGTTATTAGTTTATTCAGGTTATGGATTTCTTTCTGGTTCAATCTTGGTAGGTTGTATGTGTCTAAGGATTTATCCATTTCTTCTAGGTTTTCCAATTTATTGGCATGCAGTTGCCCATAGTCGTCTCTAATGATCCTTTGGATTTCTGCAGTATCAGCTGTAATGTCTTCTCTTTCATCTCTGATTTTATTTATTTGGGTCTTCTATTTTTTCTTAGTCTGGCTAAAGAACTGTCAATTTTGTTTATCTTTTCAGAAAACCAACTCTTTGTTTCATTGATCTTTTTTATTTTTTTGTTTCAATTTCATTTATTTCTGCTATATTATTTCTTTTCTTCTACTAATATTGGGTTTGGTTTGCTCTTTTTAGTTATTTGAGATGCACCATTAGGTTGTTTATTTGAAGCTTTTCTACCTTTTTGACATAGGCATATATTGCTATAAACTTTCCTCTTGTTACTGCTTTTTCTATATCCCTTAGGTTTTGATATGTTGTGTTTCCATTTTGTTTC
This sequence comes from Propithecus coquereli, assembly GCF_000956105.1. Taxonomy (NCBI): domain Eukaryota; kingdom Metazoa; phylum Chordata; class Mammalia; order Primates; family Indriidae; genus Propithecus; species Propithecus coquereli. The sequence continues at coordinate 1,989,341 of NW_012135081.1, forward strand.
GAGAAATTTTTTATTTCCTTCTTAATCTCATTAACCCCTGGGTTATTCAGGAGCATATTGTTTATTTTCCATATGTTTGTATATTTTCCATTGTCACATGTGGTAGCTGAATATTTTGTGTGCCCTGCATCCTTCCCCAACTTTTCTGGTAATAGACATTGTCCCCCTGGCTTCCAATAAGCAAATGACCCAATTCCAATTCACGGAATTCTTGTTATTTATTTCTAGTTTTATTCCATTGTGGTCAGAGAAAATACTTGGTACGATTTCAATTTTTTTGAATTTTTTAAGACTCAGTTTGTGGCCTAACTGCCTTACAAATTTAGTCCAGGCCTCACGCTATTTTTTATCAGCTGGTGGTGGGGCTAGCTGGAACTTGGGTTTCAGGGCAGAGGATTTCCCCTGGCCATTCTAGTCTAAATGCTCACTCTGCGGGCACCAGCAGAATTCTGCCCTGTGCTGTGTTCCCATGTGTCAGGGTGGCCCTGGGTTTCAATGCAAAGTCCCACAATCACTTAACTCTCCCCGACCCAGGCACCCAGATTCTCTCTCCACTATACATGCTGGTGCAGCACTGCTGGGGGGTGGGGGAGGGGTGGCGTAGGCAATGCAAGATTGTCTTTTCTGCTCTCTTCAGCACCTCTTTCCTAGACATAATGTCGAAACCAAGTGATCGCTCACCTGGCTTTTGGTTCTTCTGAAGGTACTTGCTTGTGTGGATAGTTGTTGAATTTGGTGTTCCTGCAGAGGGACAGTTACTGGAGATTTCTATTCAGCCATCTTGCTCCACCCCTAATAAATTATTTTTAAATAAATGGCAGAGATGTGGCTGGCCTCTGGGAAACCTCAATCCAGGAATCTGAATGGCATTAGGATATATTTTATTTTTATTTCCTAATTTGGTCTGTCTCTGCATGTTGACCTTATTCTCTCAGGCTGCCTGTCCTTGTAGGGCTGGAACTATGGCTGCAGGCTGCTTTGGACATATAGTCATGTAACTAGGGTGAAAAAAGTTCTCCTCTGGCAGCCCCAGTTTTAAAAATGCTACAGAAGTATTCCAATTGGCTAGACTTAAATCAAATAAAGTCATCCTAAGATCAATCAGTATCACCAGGAGAATAGAATTCTGTGAATGGAACTGGGTCATCTGCTCATCTGAAGCCAGGGGGACAATGTCTATTACCAGAAAAGTTGGGGAAGGATGCAGGGCACACAAAATATTCAGCTACCACATGTGAAACTGCAACTCTGAGACAGACTGATGGGATCAGATGCTGCTGTTATAGTAGCTTTTCTATGGATTGATTTTCCAATAATCTGTCCTTTAATAATTCCTGAATTATTGTCTTGTATTTTCCTACCCTTTCTATAACAAAGAACCACTTTATGTTCAGGAATTAGCAGGTAAGTTAGGGGAGTGCATGAATTAAAAATCTATTTTTATGTTCACCATCCTTCACAACTTAGTATCACTAGCAAATTTAGTAAAAATTATCCACAATTTATAACATAAAATTGACTTCAGCATTTACCTCTTTAGCCCTTGACAATTTTTACATAGCTTTATTTTGTAAACTTATCGATCCTCTTGGGAGACCTTCAAGAAATGAAGGTCAAACATGAAAGCAAAGATAACTAAAATCACCTGAAATTCCTATTATCCAGAGATAACAGTCATTAACATTTAGGTGAATATTCTACACTCTTCCTAGGCATACATACATATATATATGGATATAATTTTACATAATTGTTCAATCACTCACTTTGGAAAGAAAATCTATTAAACACCAAAATTTTAAATCACTGTAAAAATGCCTGTGCTCCAAAATAATTTATTGTTATTTTTTTGTTAACAGGTAATGCTACAGATCTCTTACAGGAAGCAAAAGTGCATTACATTTCTCGAAATATTTGTAATTCTGAGAGGAGTTATGCAGGAATAATTCCTGACACTTCGTTTTGTGCAGGTGATGAAAATGGAGATTTTGATACTTGCAGGGTAAGACCAAATAATTTTCCTTAAAAATATTTTCTGAAGCCAGAAGGGAATGTGAACAGGCCTTTGATCACTTTCAGGAGGTCTTAATTATCAGGTGTAAAAATACTGAATTCTTTTTTCTCCTTTTTAACAATCCAACAATCCAAATCTTCTTGGTTTCTGATTCCTTGGTTTCATCACCATCTACCTTAGGCAAGATTTGCCTTGAATCTTTTTTTTTGTTATCATCACCTTTGAGATATAATTCACCCATTTAAAGTATAAAATTCAATGTTTTTTTTTAGTTTGTGTATAGAGTTGTGCAACCATCACCACAATCTAATTTTAGAACATTTCTGTCGCCCCAAAAAGGAACCCGTACCCATTAGGAATCAATCCCCCATTCTCCTGCCACCCACCTCCAGTCCTAGGCAACCACTAATCTTTATAGAGTTGCTCATCCTGGACATGCCTATTCTGGACTTTTATGAGATAATTCAATATTTGAATTATGACTGGTTTCTTCCACTTAGCATAATGTTTTCAAGGTTTGCCCATGTTGTATAATGTATCAATACTTTTTTTTTTTTGCCAAATAATGTACCATTGTATGGATATGTATGGATATACCATGTTTCATTCACCCATTCATTAATTGATGGACATTTAGGCTGTTTTCACTTTCTAGCTTTTATGAATAATATTACCACGAACATTTGTATCTACATTTTTGTGTATCTACATGTCTTCATTTATCTTAGAAACTCCACCTAAGAGTGGAATTACTGAGTTAATGTTTAACATTTTGAGGAACTACCAAACTATATTCCAAAATGGCCACACCATTTTACATTCCCACAAGCAGGGCATGAGGATTACAGTTTCTCCACATCCTTGTCAGTACTTCTTATTGTCTATACTTCTTTATTATAGCTATCCCTGTGGGTGTGAAGTAGTATTTCATTGTGGTTTTAATTGCACTTACTATCCATTTATATGTCTTCTTTAGAGAATGTCTATTTGGATCGTTTTCTCATTTTGAAATTTACTTATTTGTCTTTTTATCATCGAGTTGAAGCCTTCTTCATATATTCTGGATATAAGACCCTTACTAGATATATGATAAGCAAATATTTTCTCCCATTCTGTGGACTATTTTTGCACTTTTCTGATGTTATCGTGTATAGCACAAAAGTCAATTTTTTATGTAGTCCGACTGATCAATTTTTTGTTTTATTTCATTATGCTTTTTGACTCTTTATTCACATTTTCTTCACTATTTCCAAACCTACCAGTCCTTCATTCCCAAGAGTATCCTACACTCTCATCTTTTCCTACTCATTCCCAATTCTGAAATCTAAGGTTTATCTTTCCTGTGTTCTTTTCCTTAAAAATCTTGCTGAGTAAAATAGTAAAAAATCCAGGCCGGGCGTGGTGGCTCACACCTGTAATCCTAGCACTCTGGGAAGCCGAGGCAGGCGGATTGTTTGAGCTCAGGAGTTCGAGACCAGCCTGAGCAAGAGCGAGACCCCG
>NW_012135081.1:2003489-2009508 GCF_000956105.1 Propithecus coquereli
TGGGCTCAAGTGATCCTCCTGCCTCAGTCTCCAGAGTAGCTGGGACTACAGGTGCATACTACCATGCCCAGCTACTTCTTCTATTTTTTGTAGAGATAAGGTCTCATTGTGTTGCCCAGGGTGGTCTTGAACTCCTGGTTTCAAGCAATCCTCCCACCTTTGCCACCCAAAGTGCTAGGATTATAGGTGTGAGCCACTGCACCTTAGGTTTTCAACATATGAATTTTGGGTGGTAACAAACATTCAAATCATAGTACTTTTTAAGTAAAATTTGAAAGATTAGATCAAAATGACAGATTGAACATATGTTCCAGGCACCCTCATGTTCCAGTGCCCTCACATCCCACATTCATAAAATGAGTAATTGTATTTATTTTAAAGTAAGTAATAGTATTTCCTAACTCCTAACTGTGAAGGCCCAGATACAATGAACAACCAAATACAACATGTACCCCAACACCCAGATTTTAGTCTCTCAATACCATTCCCCTGTAAAAGGAGCAAAGGCTCCTTAGACATATGACTGCTCTCAGGGCTAGGGCAGGAAATACATAAGAAGAACCTAGGATATCATAGGAGTTATCACAGACTAAATGGTCAAACTGCTAAAAAAAAATATTGAAAAGAGTCACTAGAAGGGTGGGGAAACAAATAACACATTAGGATACAATGTTATTATTAATGACTGATTTCTTATCAGATAAAATGGAAGCTAGAAGACATCTGAGTGACATATTCAAAGTACTGAAAGAAAAAACAAGAGTTAACCAAAGGTTGGGCGTGGTGGCTCATGCCTGTAATCCTAGCACTCTGGGAGGCCGAGGCAGGCGGATTGTTTGAGCTCAGGAGTTCGAAACCAGCCTGGGCAAGAGCGAGACCCCGTCTCTACTAAAAATAGAAAGAAATTAGCTGGACAACTAAAAATATAGAAAAAATTAGCCGGGCATGGTGGTGCATGCCTGTAATCCCAGCTACTTGGGAGGCTGAGGCAGGAGGATTGCTTGAGCCCAGGAGTTTGAGGCTGCTGTGAGCTAGGCTGATGCCATGGCACTCTAGCCCAGGCAACAGAGTGAGACTCTCTCTCAAAAAAAACAACAAAAAAAAGTAAAGAATCCAATCTAATTGAATTGCATTCCTAGGCAAAACATCCTTATCATCAAAAAGTAATTATTCAATGCCTGCCTTACACAGAGAATTGGAAACACCTTAGAAACACAGACTTTAACTTTTAGGCACTGAAACAGTTATTTCAGTGTCCTTGTTGGTTTGAGTGCATTAACAGGTCTTAGTAACCGGTGTTTGGGTGCATTAATAGTCTTGTATAAACTGTGAAAGAGATCTGTTATTTATAATACACTGAATCTCTGCCCTTTGTTCCCATTTTGCTACGCTACCCAATGTCAACACTTAGAAAGATGTCATCTCTTGCAAAATGCCAGTTTATGCCTCTTTAGCTAGCAAAGCACATATAAACCTAAAAGAATCCTTCATACATCTTAGAGTTATGCCTTTCACACACAGTATTAAGAGAAATATTCTAACAGACAGGTTTTGCAATATTTTACACACTTCCTAAATTATATTTCCCCTGAGTAATTGCATTAAAAAATCCAAACAATTTTATTTATAGTATTTTGGTTCAAACTATGCAGATGAGAAGTTTATCTATCAATTGTATAATTCCTCCAAATATCTGGGCAGACTGAATACCTCCTGTTTGAGTTGGAATATTAAATTCAAAATCTATGGATCTTCAACATTTGGGGGTATATTTAAAATGTATATTTATATAAATCTATGTTTAATGTAATTAATTTTCCCCAGTTCTACTGCTGCTTAACGAATACTAGAAGTAACTAACACTATTTTGGGGCTTTTTTGATAGGGTGATAGTGGTGGACCGTTAATGTGCTACTTACCAGAACGTAAAAGATTTTTTGTAATGGGAATTACCAGTTACGGACATGGCTGTGGTCGAAGAAATTTTCCTGGTATCTATTGTGGGCCATCCTTCTTTCAAAAGTGGCTGACATATTACTTCTCCCAGACAAGCGCTAAAGGCACATTGACTATAAATATTTTACTTGGACAGATCTTCATAGCTTTAGGTTCTGTTATCTTACTAGCAACAACATAAAGCAATTCTGAAGACTTTAGTATTTTTATTTTACATGTGTCTCTATGTTCTACATAATGAAAATTATTTATTCTTTTACCAATTAATTGCCCATGTTAGAGTTCTTATGTGAACATTTTTCAAAATATAAGAATTGTGACATATTAGATATACGATTGTAAATTTGGCACTGAACCACATGCTTCCTTGATGTATCTTGATTGTTTTAGTTTATAATCATAATTTTGTATTTGGAATACTTTCCTAGAGTTTGTATAAAATATTCAGTTAAATATATACTTCGATGTATATAAATGCCAAATAATAAAGAGTTTATAATTAAAATGAAAGCTGTTCTTTCATTAATCAAAACTCCTTTTAAGTTACATTTTAATCAAAAACATTTGTATGATTTATTAGTTTTTGAATTATTACCTTGTTTCTAACTCTCAAAGGATATTTGGAGAAATAAGCATTTGCTTATTAAATTCTCATTAAAGGAATTAATTTGATATCAATACTTCACTTACTATGCCAAGAGAGAACTATGGTTCAGACATAGCTTACTTTTACTACTTATTTCGAAATTTATAATGTGACTTTTTTCAAGGATTATAACCTACTTTCTAAACCTTATTTTCTTGAAGCTCATGCTAAAAGTTTGTACTTTGTGGGCACTCTGAATTAACTCTGAGGAGAGTGACAGGAAAGCGTGCTGGGTACAAGAGGGAAACCAACCTGGGATAAACTTTATAATGACTGATCTATAAAATGAATTAAAAGGAACAAAAGAAAATGAAGAGAATGAAACAAAATAAAAAGTTGAAAGAATTAGTATCTACTATTAATCAACTCACATTTCCCTTGAACTTAGGAGAATCCATTTAGCGAAAGAGAAATAATTATTTTTTTATCCCTTTTACATCCAACAAGCTAAAACCAAGTGTTTTTGTTGCTATTTTACCTTAACCTAACTTCAGAATTTAATTGAAAGTAAGCATGAGTTTCCTACCTATTAATTTCCTTAGGGATCATTACTAGTTAACACTCGAGGGGTAGATGACTATGATTTTTACAGACTGAGCAACACTGAGCGATGTTGGTTGTTCTTTCTTGAAAGAGGCCCTAGTTTATCCATTGACAAGATCTCATAAGGAATTAGTTGGTAATGTTTAGATAGCAATTAACATAATGCATTTGTCTTTTCCTATTTATACTGCCTGAGTATCATTCAGATTCACTCGACAACTTTGAATGTTAATAAAAAGAAACTCCTCGAGGAGTGTTGTCTGAGAGGTCTGGACCAGCTGGGCTTGTGAAAGGATCAAGATGCCTTTGGCTACAGATTTACTACATCTCTCCTTGGAAGAGGAAAAGAAAAAACCTAAAAAGAAACGGCTAGTTCAAAGTCCAAACTCTTATTTTATGGATGTAAAACGTCCAGGTTGCTACAAGATTACCACTGTTTTCAGCCATGCTCAGACAGTAGTTCTTTGTGTAGGTTGTTCAACCGTGTTGTGCCAGCCTGCAGGAGGAAAGCCCAGACCCACAGAAGGGTGTTCATTTAGAAGAAAGCAACACTAATGATCTACACAACTTTCTGAATTTGTGTTATCTCACAGAAAGCCTTATCATAAATTCAGTAATTCTAGTTAATCTACCAAAATAATTACATTTGACTTTGTAAGGTGTGTAACAGTGATCTCCTATTTTGGTGTCAGTTTTTCAATAAAGTTTTGATTATGGGGGAAAGAAAAAAGAAACTCTTCTAAAATGTACTGACAGCATTGGAAGGGAAGCCTGTGCTTGTCGCTTCAAAGGCATCTTCTAGTTAAACTCTTTAAGTCTACATTTCTAATCAGGTGGGAGCTACTACCAGGAACATATCTTTTTGCCCAGATTAGTTCACTATTTCAATAGCTTGGAATCAAGTATAAATGACTGTCCACACCATGAGAGACTAATAGCATATAACCTTTGGGAATCTAAGACAGACTTTGCTTCAAATTTTATTGTGTTACTTAGTAGTTATAAGGGTTTGGATATTTATTAATACTTATTTACAGCATTGTTGTGATGATTAAATAAGTTGAGTTTATAAACTTCCTGACATTTGAAGGTGCTCCATAACTGGTTTCTGGCCAGGCGTAGTGGCTCACACCTGTAATCCTAGCACTCTAGGAGGCCGAGGCAGGAGGACTGCTTGAGGTCAGGAGTTTGAGACAAGCCTGAGCAAGAGCAAGAGCAAGACCCAGGCTCTTCTAAAAATAAAAATAAATTAGATAAGCAATGAAAAATAGAAAAAAAATTAGACAAGCATGGTGGCACACACCTGTAGTCCCAGCTACTCAGGCGGCTGAGGCACGTGGATTGCTTGAGCCCAGGAGTTTGAGGTTCTTGTGAGCCAGGCTGACGCCATGGCACTCTAGCCCAGGCAACAGAGTGAGACTCTGTCTCAAAACAAACAAACAAACAAAAAACCCCCAAACTGGTTTCTATTATTAATATCTCATCGCTGATTCACATACTCCTTTCCATTACACAGATCATTATCCTATTGGACAAAAATACCTCATGACTTTCATTTCAAAAAATTATTGGAAAAAAAAGATCCTTTTCTACTCATAAATCCAAATTTTAAAATACACTATTAAAAATGTATTTTTCCAATTCTCAAAATATTACATCTTCATTATTTAAAATTGAGAAACCACAGAAAAGGAAGAAGGAAATCACCCATAGCTATCTTTTCCACTTATTATAATGAGTATTTTTATAAATGCTTATTAAGTATTATTTTACCCCAGCTACTTAAAAAAATTTCAGGCCAGGTGCGGTGGCTCATGCTTGTAATCCTAGCCCTCTGGGAGGCTGAGGTGGGCGGATCGTTTGAGCTCAGGAGTTTGAGGCCAGCCTGAGCAAGAGCGAGATCCCGTCTCTACCAAAAATATAAAGAAAATTAGATAGACAACTAAAAATATATAGAAAAAATTAGTCGGGCATGGTGGCGCATGCCTGTAGTCCCAGCTACTCGGGAGGCTGAGGCAGGAGGATCGCTTGAGCCCAGGAGTTTAAGGTTGCTGTGAGCTAGGCCGACACCACGGCACTCTACTCAGGGCAGTAAGAGTGAGACTGTGTCTCAAAAAAAAAAATTTTCAAACCCATAGAAAAGTTGAAAAACAGTACTATGATTACCCATATATACTTTATCTTTTTTTCCTAAATATTAACATTTTGTCCTGTTTACATTCATGCTCTCACTCTTGCTCTCTCTCTCCCCTCTCTTTCTTTTTTGTTTGACAATTTGAAAGTAAATTGCTGACATCATCTTACTTCATCCTTACTACTTCAGCATGTTATCTCCTAAGAACAAGAACATAATCACAATATCATTATCACACCACAGATATTTAACACTAACTTATTCATTCTCTTTTATAAACTGTACACTTTTTTTTGTTCGTTAAATCTACTGCATAGGGTTTCCATAATTTTATATTCTTACGTTCTGATTATAAAAATACAGTATACATTCATTATAAAAAAGATACAAATATTATAGGAATTTATACTTTTGTATTCATGTGTTTGGGCTGTTATAACCAAATACCATAAAGTGGTGGCTTATAAACAATAGAAATTTCTTTCTCACAGTTCTGGAGGCTGTGAAGTCCAAGATCAAAGCACCAGAAGATTTGGTGTCCTGTGAGGGACTACTTGCTTTTTCATAGAAGGGATCTTCAATCTCCATATTTGCATAAGAAAGGTGCCGGGCCACTCTCTGCAGCCTCTTTTATAAGGGCACTAATTCCATTCATGAGGGCTCCACCCTCATGATCTAACTGCCTCCCAGAGACCCCACCTCCCAATACCATCACATTGGTGATTAGGTTGTCCTTTTTT
>NW_012135081.1:2010761-2013097 GCF_000956105.1 Propithecus coquereli
AGAGAAAAAAACTGAGAGAATTAATTGTCAGTAGGCCTGCATTATAAAAGATGCTGAAGGAACTTCTTCAGACTGAAGCAAAATGACACAGGATGACAACTTGGATCTCCAGGAAGAAATAAGACATCAGAAATCTTAGTGAGTAAACGGAAAGGAATATATCTCTTTTTTTGTCTTAAATTCTTTAAAATATATATGAGGGGCCAGGTGCCATTGCTCATGCCTGTAATCCCAATACTTTGGGAGGCTGAGGTGGGAGGATGACTTGAGTTCAGGAGTTCAAGACCAGCTTGGACAACATAATGAGATCCTGTCTCTATGAAAAAATAAATAAATAAATTAGCCAGGCATAAATGTGTGCACCTGTAGTCCTAGCTATTGGGAGGCTGAGGCAGGAGGATCACTTGAGCCCAGGAGTTTGAGGCTCCTGCAAGCTATGATCATGCCACTACACTCCAGCCTGGGAGACAGAGTTAGACCCTGCCTCAAAAGAAAATAAAAATAAAATAAAAATAAGCATTTAAAGCAAAATTTATGATGCTATGTTGAGTTGATAACATTTGTAGATGCAAATTATATAACAATATCACCCAAAGGATAAAGATAAATGGAACTATAGTATTGCAAGATACCTATATTTTATTTACAATAAGTCAATATTGATGATTATTAGATTGTAATAAGTTCAAGATGCACACTGTAATCTCTAGCAATCTCTAAAAATAATGCAAAAGGATATAGCTAAAACATCAATAGAGTTATTAAAATGGAAAGCTAAAAAGAAGCATGAAAGAAGGGAAAAAACCAGATGAGTGAAAATAGAAAGTAAATAGCAAAATGAAAGACCTAAATCCAAGCATGTGAATAATCACTTTAAATGTAAACAGATCAAACATTTCCAAAAATGCAGCAATTGACACCCAAATCACAGGCAACAAAAGTAAAAACAGATAAATCAGACTACATTAAAATTAAACACTTCTATTACATAAGCAAAAAAAGGTATCTGAAAAAAAAAAACTAATTAAGTTAAGCACTTCTGCTCCTCAAAGGAGACATTCACCAGAGTGAAATTAACCTACAGGATGGAAGAAAATATTTGCAAGTCATATATCTGATAAAGGGTTATTATCCAAAATATATATTTATAAGAACTCCTATAACTCAACAAAAAAACCCTTGATTTAAAAGTAAACAAAGAACTTGGAGAGACATTTCTCCAAAGAAGATATACCAATGTCCAATAAGCACATGAAAAGATGTTCATTGACAATAACGACTGGGAAAATGAAAATCAAAATCATAATGAGATACAAGCTCACACCTAGTAGGATGACTAATATAAAAAAACCAGAATATAACAAGTATTAAGAATGTGAAGAAACTGGAATTCTTCTGCACTGTTGGTTGGAATTTAAAATGGTGCAGTTGGTGTGGAAAACAGCATAGCATTTCCTCAAAAAATTAAAAATAGGGCCAGGCACGATGACTTAGGTTTGTAATCCCAGAACTTTGGGAGGCCAAGGCAGGAATGTTGCTTGAGGCCAGAAGTTTGAGCCTTGCCAACATAGCCAGACCCCATCTCTACCAAAAATATAAAAAAGAATTAGCCGGACATGGTGGTATGTGCCTGTAATTCCAGCTTCTCGAAAGGTTGAGGTGGGAGAATCACTTGAACCCAGGAGTTTGAGGTTGCAGTGAGCTATGATTATGCTACTCCAGCCTGGGAGACAGAGTGAGACTCTCCCTTAGAATTCTCTCCCATAGAATTACCATATGATCCAGCAATTCCACTTCTTCTGGCATACAACCAAAATGATTTAAAGCAGGATCTCAAAGAAATATTTATACACTGATGATTATGGCAGCATTATTCACAACAGCCAAAAGATGGAAGCAACCCAAGAGTTGGTGGATGGATGAATGAATAAACAAAATATGAAATATACACACACTAGAATATCACTCAGCCTCAAAAAGGAAGGAAATTCTGACAGATACTAAAACATGGATGAACCCCGAGGACGTTATACTAAGTGAAATAAACCAGTCACAAAAAAAAAATACTGCATGATTCCACTTATATGAGGTATCTAGTGAAGTCAAATTCACAGAGAAAGAAACAATGGTGGTTGTCGGGTGCTGGGGTAGGTCAGAATGAAGAATTATTGTTTAATGGGGACAGACTTTCAGTTTTGCAAGATGAAAGAATTCTGTGAATGGACGGTGGGTGGTGATGGTAGCAAATATGAATGTACTTAATGCCACCAAACGGTAACTTAAAAATGGTTAAGATGGCCAATTTTATATGTATTTTACAATTAAATTTTTTAATT
>NW_012135081.1:2024927-2026710 GCF_000956105.1 Propithecus coquereli
CCAGTCAGAGGAGCAAAAATGAAAAAAATGAAAACAAAGAATAAAAAGAGACACATAAGACACTATCAAGTGAACCAATATACAAATTTTGGAGGTACCAGAAGACATAGATGTAGAAATTCTACTTTTAGAAATAGTGACTGAAAACTTCCCAAATTTGGGGAGAGAAATTAACATCAAGATTCAAGAAGCCCAAAAAGGTTGAATCCAAAGACAAAAAGAGAAAAAAAATTTTTTATGAGACACGGGCTTGCACTGTCATCCAGGCTGGAGTGCAATGGTGTCATCACAGGTCACTACAGCCTTGAACTCCTGTGCTCAAGTAATCCTCCCTCCTCAGCCTTCTGAGTCACTAGGACTACAGGTACACGCCACCACACCCAGCTAACTTTTAAAAAAATTTTTTGGATGGGTGTGGTGGCTCACGCCTGTAATCCCAGCACTTTGGGAGGCAGAGGCAGGAGGATCACTTGAGGTCAGGAGTTTGAGATCAGCCTGAGCAAGAGCAAGATCCTGTCTCTACTAAAAAAATAGAAAAAATTATCCAGGTAACTAAAAAATAGAAAAAATTAGCCAGGCATGGTGGCACACACCTGTAGTCCCAGCTACTTGGAGGCTGAGGCAGGAGGATGGCTTGAACCCAGGAGTTTGAGGTTGCTGTGAGCTAGGCTGATACCACAGCACTCTAGCCCAGGGAAGAGAGTGAGACTCTGTCTTAAAAAAAAAAAAAAAAAAAAAAAAGAAATGCTAAAGGAAGTTCTTCAAGCTGAAATAAAAGGACACTAATTAACAACATAAAACATATGAATGTATAAAACTCACCAGCAAATGTAAACATATAGACAAATTCAGAATATTTTAATATTGTAATAACATTACCTAAATTACTTTCAACTCTAGTCTAAAAGTTAAACGACAAATGTATTAAAAATAACTATAACTACAATAGTTTTTTAGTGGATACACAATATTTAAAAAGGTATAAATTATAACATTAATAACCTAGTATGTGAAAGGAAAGAGGAGTAAAAGTATAGTTCTTGTATGTAACTGAAGTTACACTGCTACCATAACATTAGGATGTTATAACTATAAAATGTTTTAGGTAAACATCATGGTAATCACAAAGAAAAAACTTATAGTAGAGCACAAAAGATCAAGAGAAAGGAATCAAACCATATCAACATAAAACGTCATCAAATCACAAAAGACCACAGGAGGAAGAAGGAAATAATAGAACAGTCAGAAAACAATGAACAAAATGGCAATGGTAAGTCCTTACCTGTCAAAACCTTAAATATAAATGGATTAAATTCTCCAATCAAAAGACACAGAGCAGCTTAATATCATAAAGAAGAAAAATCCAACTACAAATGCTTCATGACTTTTGATGTGGTTACATCCTGATAAACACATCATAAGTTGAAAATACCAGAACTCAAAAAAATGCATTTAATACATCTAACATACTGAACATCATGGTTTAGCCTAGCCTACCTTAAACGACCTCAGAACACTTACATTAGCCTACAATTGGGCAAAATCATCCAACGCAAACCCTATTTTATAATAAAGTGTTGAATAGCTCCAGTAATTTACTAAATACTGTACTGAAAGTGAAAACAGAATGATTGCTGCCGCTGCCCAGCATCACAACCTGCATATTGCTAACCCAGGAAAAGATCAAAATTCAAAATTTGAAGTACATTTCTACTGAATACATATCACTTTCACATCATGATAAAGTTAAAAAATTTTCGGTTGAGTCATTGCAAATCAGGGA
>NW_012135081.1:2028791-2030985 GCF_000956105.1 Propithecus coquereli
ACATGCATACATAAATATATATGGATACACATATTTATGTGTACTGATAAAGAACTTATATTCAGAATAAAGAACACTTTCAACATAATAATATGTAGACAACCCAATTAAGAAATGCACAAGAGATTTAAACAGACACTGCACAAAAAGATACACAATCATCCAGAAAACACACAAAAATATGCTCAACACCATTCACTCTGGAGGAATCAACATGTGCAAATAACGTCTAGGTTGGTGAACTTCAGGTTACAAATATAAGATAAATATCAGATAATAATATACTTCTGGTTATGATAGACACATTTAACACTTTGGTCAAGCAAAAAGAGAAAACAGGCAGGGAGCCACAGGGGTAAGCAAAGATGTACGAGTTCAAATAAGCCTAGCTCTTCTGAGAACTAAAAATAAGAAATGAGTAGTAAATATTTCTGAAATATGGTGATTTCAGTCCATTAATGGACAATAAGCACCATTGAGTTCATGCATTGAAAGAAACTGTCATTGTTCTGGATCACTGAAAACCAATTTCAGTTAAGTTATAGCTGCTCAATGGCATCAACAAGGTGGCAGAATAGGTGGTGTCCAGCCCTAGTTCCTCTTACACAAACACTGTTTAGCAAATATCCACAGACAAGAATGTTCCTGTGCAAATCCCAGAACCCAGGGGTGAGGCTGAATCAATCCCCTGGAGCACAAAACCTGAGAAAAGGCACATTAAGAGGGTAAGAAAAGCAGTTTCACTTTTACCATGACACCCCTACACCTGAACTGTGCTGGTATAAACAAAGAGGGAGCCCCTGGGCCTACAGTTTCTCCAAGGGGAAAAAGAGAGCTGATGGTAGACATCCACCTTCCCCAGTGTTCTAAGGCACTTCCCAGGAGGACCACTTTTGTCATGCCCCATGGGAAACACTGGAGAAACTGGCAGGCCTAGACTACTGGGGGACAGATAGAAAAAAGGCGGTGGGGGCAGGGCCTAGAGCAACCAGTGCACAGATCTTGGCAATGACATTGTATCCCTGTTGGAAGCCTTGACTAACTATTGAACCCAGAGAGCAGCTCCCCCCACCTGAGAGCTGATCCAGCAGCTCCATCTGGCTAGGGAGCACAGCAAGCAGTTCTGCCTGGCTGAGGTCTCCAGCCAGAGGTCTGGCTCAGCTGCAGAACCCAATCTGTGGCCCTTACCTAACTGTAGATCATATCCTGTGACCCTGAACAAAAAAGAAGCCCAGCCAGAGCCCCTGTCTCACTGTGGAGCACAGCCTAAGGCTCTGCCTTGACCAAACAAGGAACCCAGTCAGAGCCCCCGTCTCACTCTGAAGCACAGCTTAAGGCCCTGCCCAACCATAGAGCACAGCCAATGATCCTGACTGATCATACAGCAGAGCCTGTAGCCCCACCCAAGTATAGGATCCACTCAACCACAAAGCCTGACCAGTAACCCTGCCCCACCATAGAGCACAGGCAGTAACCCCACCCAATTGCAGAGCCCAGTTTGCCACTAGACCCACTGTGGGATGCACACTGAGACCTCGCCCAATGTGAAGCTTGGTCAATGATCCTGCCCCATGGGGGAACACAGCAAGCAACCCCATCCTGGTAGGAAACCCACCAGTGACTAGACCCAACTACAGAGCCCAAGCAGCAGCCCTGCCCAATTGCAGAGTCCAGCCAGCAGCATCAACTCTGCTGGAGAGCACAGCCTGGACCCTACCAGAACAGAGGCAACTATGGAGCCAGACAGCAGCCCCATCTTACTTCAGAACGCAGGCAACATCCTTCCGTGACTACATACCCAAGTAGCAAGCTCCAACTACCCACAGATGATACCAGCTGGTTCATCAAGAACCCCAGGCTGGACTGACTGGTGAAGTCTGTCCCTGCCAAAGCAAACCTGCAAAGGCTGGAAGTGGTAACCACTTCCTCAAATATGCAGACATCAACACAAGGACACAAGGATCACAAAGAATCAGGGAAACATGACACTACCCAAAGGAAACTAATAAAGCTTCAATAACTGACTCTAAAGCCATAAAGATCTATCAAATAACTGACAAAGTATTCAGAATAATCCTCTTAAAAAAGTTCAGTGAACTATAAGAAAACACAGACAACTAAATGAAATTAGGAAAACAATACATAAAAAAAGAGATGTTCAACAAAAAAAGAGATGTTCAACAGAAAAAGAGAA
>NW_012135081.1:2031035-2033477 GCF_000956105.1 Propithecus coquereli
AATTTTTAAAAAAATGCTGTATTAACAGAGGATATAAAAAAAAGAACTACACACTATCTATAAGGCACACTTTAAAGACACAAATAGGTTAAATTTTAAAAGCTGGGACAAATAAGCACAAGAAAGCATAAGGATTGGCTAAATGCATATCAGACAAAACAGACTTCAGGACAAAGAAGGTCACTAGAGACAAAGAAGGACATTTCAAAATAACAAGGTAAATATATCAGGCAGCAATAACCAGAGAAATATACTTCTGCCTAGTAACAGAGCCTCAAAATACATGAAGCAAAAACGGAAATAATTGAAGGAAGAAACAAATTCAAACTCTGTAAATAATTGTAGACTTAATACTTTTCCTCTCAATACTTGATTTAGCAATTAGGTCACTAATAAGGACACAGAAGATTTGAATGACACTATCAACTACCTTAACCTAAATTCACATTTATAAATCATTCTACTTAACAATTTCAGAATATAATTCTTTTCAAGTGTATACAAGTGTACATGGACCATTTCCCAAGACAGACTATATTCTGGGCCATAAAGCAAGACTTTGAATTTCAATGGACTGAAATCTTACATTGTATATTCTATAACAACAATGGAATTAAATTAGAAATCAGTATCGTAGATGTATCTATGAAACCCCAAATATGTACACAACTTCTAAGTAATCCAAAAGTAAAAGAAAAAAAATCACAAAGTAAATCAGAAAATATTTTAAGTTGAATGAAAGTGAAAATAAAGCACATTAAACTTCGTGTAGTCATTGAAAGCAATGCTATAAGAGAAATTTATAGCATCAAATTCTTAGAAGAGTAGATAGGGCTAATATTAATGATCAAAGCTTACACTTAAAGAAGCTAAAAGAGGCCAGCATAGTGGCTTACCCCTGTAATCCTAGCAATTTGTGAGGCCGAGGTGGGAAGATTCCTTGAATTCAGGAGTTTCAGACCAGTCTGAGCAACATAGCGAGACCCCATCTCTACAAAAAAAATTGATAAGTTAGCCAGGCATGGTGGCATGTGTCTAGAGTCCCAGATACTTGGGAGGCTGAGGCAGGAGGATCACTTGAGCCCAGAGTTTGGGTTTGCAATGATGACACCATTTTACCTGCACAATGGAGTGAGATGCTATCTCCACACACACAAAAAGCTAAAGGAAGACCAAACTAAACTCAATGAAAGTATAAAATAGAAGAAAAAAGTAATGAAATAGAAAAACTAGAAAGGAAGCAATGAAGCCAAATTCAGTTCTATGAAAAGATCAATAAAAGTGATAAACCAGCTAAACTGACAGAAAAAAAGACACGAGCTACCAATCTCAGTATCAATATCGATATCAGAAGTGGTAACACTTCTATAGATCCTACGGACATTAAAGAAATCATAAGGGAATATTATGAACAACTCTATGCCAAATAAATTCAACAACATAGATTTAGTAGGTGGCAAATTCCTGAAAGACAAATTACCAAAATAGACACAAGAAGAAACAATGAAGATTCCTATATTTACGCAAGTAAATATATAAAATATCCACAATCCAAAAGACTGCTTGTCCCAAGAATTTCAGACAAGAGATATTCAACTTGTATTAATACTAGCAATGAACAACTAGAAAATATATTTTTAAAGTCCATTTACCTTAGCATCTAAAAATATGAATTACTCAATCATAAATTTCACAAAATATGTACAAAACCTACAAACTGAAAGCTACAAGAGAAACCTGTAGAACTTGCTGAAGAAGAAAACTAAAGAAGAAACTAAGGAAGACATACATATATAAAGATGTACCATGTTTATGAATTGAAAAACTCAATGTTATCAAGATATAAATTCTCTCCATATTGATCTATAGTCTCAAAGCAATCCCAATCAAAATCCCAGCAGGTGTTTTTTGTTTTTGTTTTTTTTTAGAAGGGTCGCATTATGTTGACCAGACAGTTGTCCAACTCCTGGGCATGAGTGATTACCTTGTGCCCAACCTCTGGAGTAGCTGGGACTACAAGCATGAGCCACAATGCCCAGCTCCCAGCAAGTTTCTTGCAGACATTGCAATTCTCTCTAGAATTTATATAAAAATGCAAAGTGCCTAGAAAAGCCAAAGCAATTTTGAATAAAGTTAGAAGACTTAAAGTACCTGATTTTAAGATTTGCTATAAACCCACAGTAATCAAAACAGTGAGGTACTGGCATATAGACAGACAAAAACATCAATAAAAAAGAACAGAAATCCCAGAAATGGAACCACAGATATTTGACCAATTGATTTTTAATAAAAATACTGAGATAAATATAAAAAATAGTCCTTTGCTCGGGAGTTCAAGATCAGCCTGAGCAAGAGCAAGATCCCGTCTCTACTAAAAATAGAAAGAAATTAGCCAAACAACTAAAAACAGAAAAAATTAGCCAGGCGTGGTGGCACATGCCT
>NW_012135081.1:2043154-2046550 GCF_000956105.1 Propithecus coquereli
AGAGTGAGACTCTGTCTCAAAAAAAAAAAAGAAGATATAAGAATTATAAATATTTATGCCACCAACATCAAAGCAGCTAAACACGTAAAATACAGGTGTACCCGTTTTATTGTGCTTTGCTTTACTGCTCTTCACAGATATGCATTTTTTATAAACTGAAGGTTTTATGGCAACATATCGAGCAAGTCTATCAATGCTATTTTTCCAACAGCATGTGCTCACTTCACTTCTCTGTGTCCCGTTTTGATAATTTTTGCAATATTTCAAAATTTTTATTTATTATTATATATGTTATGGTGATCTGTGATCAGTGGTCTTTGATGTTACTATTGTAATTGCTCTGGAGTATCAAATTGATAAATGTATGTGTTCTGACTGTCCACTGACCTGCTGTTCCCCCATCTCTCTCCTTCTCCTCAGGCCTCCCAATTCCCTGAGACACCACAATATCAATGTTAGGCCAGTTAATAACCCTACAATGGCCTCTGAGTATTCAAGCGAAAGGAAGAGTCCCATGTCTCTCACTCTCAATCAAAAGCTAGTGATGATTAAAGCTTTGTGAAGAAGGCATGTCAAAAACCAAGACAGGCCAGCAGCTAAGCCTCTTGGGCCAGCATTCCTTGCATTCCTTGTGAATGCAAAGGAAAATTTCTTGAAGGAAATTAAAAGTGCTACTCCAGTGAATACACAAATAATAAGAAAGTGAAACAGCCTATTGTTGGTTGATATGAAGAAAGTTTTAGTGGTTTGGATAGAAGACCAAACCAGCTACAACATTCCCTTAAGCCAAAGCCCAACCCAGAGCAAGGCCCCAACTCTCTTCTATTCTGTGAAGGCTGAGGGAGGTTAGGAAGCTGCAGAAGAAAAGTTTGGAGCTGATGTAGATTGGTTCATGAGGTTTAAGGAAAGAAGCCATCTCCTTTCCATGAAATAAAAAGGCAAGGTGAAACAGCAAGTGCTCATATAGAAGCTGCAGCAAGTTATCCAGATCTAGCTAACACCACAGATGAAGGTGGCTACACTAAACAACAGATTTTCAATGAAGACAAAACAGCCTTCTATTGGAAGAAGATGGCATCTAGGACTTTCAAAGCTAGAAAGAAGTCAATCCCTGCCTTTAAACCTTCAAAGGACAGACTGACTCTTGCTAGGGGCTGATGGAGCTGGTGACTTTAAGTTGAAGCCAATACTCATTTATCATTCTGAAAATTCCAGGAGCCTTAAAAATTATGCTGAATATACTCTGCCTGTGCTCTATAAATGGAACAAGGCCTGGATGACAGCATACCTGTTTATAGCACGGTGTATTGAACATTTTTGTTGACTCTTTAGTCACCATTTAATATTGCTGCCAACTATAAAAGATTACAATCTGTACAAATAACAAAGTGACAAAAAATCCCAAAATGCAACAGTTTTAGCAAGAGAAAATACTAACTAAAGATTAGTCCAGTTAACATTGCTACAGGAAAAACAATGGCAAACAGGGATTTGGCACCAATTTACAAAGCAAAAGCATGCACTATTAAAAGACTTTAGATGTCTCCCAACAAAAAATGCCATGAAGATGGAAAACAAGGTGCATCTTGTACAAAAATCCCTATGACTGAGATAAGCAAGAATCAAAGTGGTCAATTTAGCATATACGTAGCAGCAAAGTCACTATTCAGTTTGGAATTTTGGAATTTGCATTTTACTTTTTTTCTTTTTTTTTTTTGAGACAGAGTCTTGCTCTGTTGCCTGGGCTAGAGTGCCATGGTGTCAGCCTAGCTCACAGCAACCTCAATACTCCCGGGCTCAAGAGATCCTCCTGCCTCAGCCTCTCGAGTAGCTGGAACTACAGGCATGTGCCACCGGGCCCAGCTAATTTTTTCTACATATTTTTAGTTGTCCAGCTAATTTCTTTCTATTTTTTAGTAGAGACGGGGTCTCACTCTTGCTCAGGCTGGTCTTGAACTGCTGACCTTGAGTGATCCTCCCACCTCTGCCTCCCAGAGTGCTAGAATTACAGGTGTGAGCCACCTTGCCCAGCCTGGAATTTGCATTTCTGACTGGCAGCTGCCCTGGGTATGTCTGTATACCAGAATCTGACTTTTATCGTACTACATGATTTATCTAGTAATCTGGCAATCAGCATAAACAAGTTAACCTTCAACCGTAAGTTAAAAGAAAAGAGAGAGCTAGAATCTTATTGCAGAACTCTCCAGTGTAATAACCATTTAGAAACAATCACGGTACTTTGAGCAGGATAGTAAAATAACTTTCACCCAAAAAAGCTGTATTTATAGCCCCAATAATTGGAAAGAATTTTAAGTCATTATGGAAATATTATATTCTGACCATACCAAGAGTTAAAAATGACAAGTTCCTACTGAGAATTATTTTCAAGGTAATCCAGTCACATCACATGCACAGTTAAGACTGTGTTTTCATCAAGATTCCTCTGCAAACAAATAAAATTTAGTAAAGTTCTCTTGATGATAAAAACTTTTAAAATGAGCTACTGGTGGTTTGTTAGGATGGGAAGAAAAAAGAGTAAGCTACAAATTGAACTTCTAGAATATAGCACTTCAACTTCACATCTGCCTCAAACATCTGAGATTATGAAATCCAAATGATGTCTCATGATCAAGTCATACTTTACAATTATTCCAATTCCAATACCTGTCTGACTTTCACATCTTGTCTCAACTAAAAGCTCCGTAACACAGACTGTGTTAAAGAGTGCTAAGATTCTGCACGCTGCTGCCATTGTCTGGTCCCCTTCATACTTGCAGCTGCCCGATGAGACCGCAAAAGATGTCTGGTTTCAACACTCCATGTTGCAGTAACTTTCACTAACACCCATGCTCTTCAATATGTTAATAACAGAGGATGTTAATACGCCACTCTTAACAATGGATAAATCATCCAGACAGAAGATCCATAAAGAAACAGAGGACTTGAACAACATGACAGAACAAATGGACCTAATAGACATATACAGAATATTCTATCCAACAGCAGCAAAATACACATTCTTCTCAAGCTCACAAAGATCCTTGTCCAAGATATACCATATGTTAGGCCACAAAACAAGTCTTAAATTCAAGAAGTTGAAATCATATCAAGTATCTTTTCTAACTACAATGGCAACTAGAAATCAATAAGAGGAAATTGGAAAATTCGCAAAACTATGGAAATTAAACAACACATTCGTGTTGTTTAATGAACATTAATTTTATCTAATGCTGTTAGGTCAAAGAATAAATCAAAAGGGAAATCAAAAAATATCTTGAGACAAACAAAAATGACTTAAATGTAATACCTGAAACTATAAAACTCCTAGAAGAAAACATGGAGGTAAAGCTCAATGACATTGATCTAGGCAAGGACTTTTTTTTTTTTTTTTTTTTT
>NW_012135081.1:2047261-2093468 GCF_000956105.1 Propithecus coquereli
AAAAAAAAAAAAAAAAAAAAAGCTAAAAGGCTTCTGCACAGCAAAGCAAACGATCAACAAAATGAAAACGCAACATGTGGAATCGGAGAAAATACCTGTAAGCCATATATCCAATAAGAGGCTAATATCCAAAATATATAAGGAACTCATATAACTCAATAGTAAAAAAAAAAAAAACCTAATAACCCAATTAAAAAATGAGCTAAGGATTTGAAGAGATATTTCACCAAAGAAGACACACAAATGGTCAATAAGCACATGAAAAGGTACTCAACATCACTAATCATCACAGAAACGCAAATCAAAACCACAATATCACCTCATACCTGCCAAGACAGCTATTATCAAAAAAACAAAAGACACTAAGTGTGGGTCAGGATGTGGAGAAATTGGAACCCTCCGCGCTGTTGGTGAGAATGCAAAATGATGCAAGCGCTATGGAAAAAAGTATGGAGGTTCCTCAAAAAATTAAAATTAAAACTACCATTCAATCCAGGAATACCACTTCTGGGTGTTTACCCAAAAGCATTAAAATCAGGATTTCAAACGGATATTAGCACTCCTGTGTTCTCTGCAGTACTGTCCACAATAGCTAAGATATGAAAACAAGCTAAATGTCCATCTAGAGATGAACTGATAAAGAAAATGTGGTGCATATATACAATGGAATACTAGTCTTAAAACAGGAAATTCTGCAATATACAATATGGCTAAACCTTGAGGTTCTTATGCTCAGTAAGATAAGTCTGTCATATAAAGAAAAATACCACCTGATTCCACTTATATGAGGTGTCTAAAATAGGCAAATTTACAGAATCAAAAAGTGGAGTGGTGGTTCCAGGGGCTAGCGAGGGAAAGAAATGGGGAGTTCTTGTTTAATGGGTACAGAGTTTCAGTTCTGCAAGATAAAGAGTTCCGGAGATTGGTTGCAAAACAATGCAAACATACTTAACATTACTAAACTGTAAACTCAAAAGTCATTAGGATGGTAAATTTTATGTTACATATATTTTATAACTAAGAATTTTACAAAAAATTTAGCCCTCAGTAACTGGGAAAATGATAGTGTTGTGAATTGACCTAAGAAAATCAGGAGAGAGATGAAGAAAACGGATTTGGTTTAAGACAGTTTGAATCTAGGTTGAGCCAACTGAATGAAAATATTTGGAAGGTAGTAAGCCAACAAGGTTGGTACTCAGGTGCAAAGAGAGTACAGATAGAAATACATGGGTTGCTATCTGTTTGTTGAACTTAACATGAGTAAGTGGTGAATTTTTACCAACTACTTTTCCTTATCTATTGAGATGGTTATATGAATTTCCTCCTGTAATCCGTAATGTTGTATTGATAGATTTTGAATGTAGAAGCATCTTGGCATTCTAAAGATAAAATATATTTTAAAATATACTTCTGAGTTTTTTTGATGCCATTTTATTTAGGATCTTTTTATCTTTATTCGTAAGTGAGCTTAGCCTGTAAATTTTCTGTTTGTATTGTTTCTGTCTGACCTAATGTTAAGGTTATACTAGCTTTATAAAATGAGTTCATTTCCTTTTCTGTTTTCTAGAACTGTTTACATAAGAGTGATTAAAGGCTTGGTAAAAATTTCTTCATAAAATCATGTAGGCCTGGTGCTTTTGAAGGAGAGAATTTTTACTACCAATTTAGCTTTTTGTTTTTGTTGTTGTTGAGACAGAGTCTGGCTCTGTTGCCCTGGCTAGAGTGCAGTGGCATCATCATAGCTCACTACAACCTCCAATTCCTGGGCTCAAGTGATCCTCCTCCCTCAGTCTCCTGAGTAGCTGGGACTACAGGAAGGAGCCACCATGCCTGGCTAATTTTTCTGTTTTTTATAGAGATAGGGTCTTGCTCTTGCTCAGGCTGGTCTCGAACTCCTGACCTCAAGCCATCTTCCCATCTCTGCCTTCTAGAGTGCTAGGATTATAGGCATGAGCCACTGCGCCCAGCACCCAATTTAGTTTCTTTAGTGGTTATCAGTCTAATCAGATTTTCTATGTCTTCTCAAATGAATATTGGTATTTTCTACTTTGCAGTTTTGCAGAAAATTATTTAATTCATCCACATTTTCAAATGTATTAACATACAAGTTGCACTTAACATTCTTACGGTAGTAAAAATTTTTATTGTATCTGTACGTAAGCCCCCTTTTTAATTCCTAATATTATCTATGTATGTCCTTTATATTTTTTTCTTGAACAGTCTTTTTCTTTTTTTCATTGAGGTAAATTTATGTACAATAAAGTGCACAAACTTAAGTGTACAGCTTGATAAACATTTACATATACATACACCTGTTTAACTTCCAACAAAATCAAGATATAGAACATTTCCAGTACCCCTAGGAGGCTCCTTTGCCGCCCTCCCAGTCATAATCCCCAGTTACCTCTATCACTGTAAGTCAGTTTTGCCTGTTTTTGAACTTCATGTAAATGTAATACTATAGTAGGTACTATTTTTTCTTTTAATCTGTGAGATTCCTTTCTGTTGTTGCATGTATCAGTAGTGCATTTGTTTTGTGGGGTTTTTTTTGAAGATTAAATATTTTATTATTTGATTTGATCATTCAATTTCATCTGTCTAGAGTGGGCTTTGAGATCCAGTGACTGTCCTTTGCTAAGAATTCCAGAATGCCATTTTGTTTTCACAATTCTGAAAAAGAGTTTCAGGAACAACACTAAGGCTGTTTCCCTAAACAAAAACAAAAAAGTACAAAAGTTAAAAAAAAAAAAGTGTGTCACAAGAGGGATAATGAGGTTGTGTGATCTGCAAAAGAAACTACCTACAGCTGGAGATAAATGGCAAAGTCTTCCAGCCAACTAGGTTCCCAACAGCATTTTAATTTTGTTAATTATGTCTGGAGGTTGCTTTGGTGCTTTTCTGACAAGCAAACTTCATGGCTGTGGGCCTACCCATTTTAAGAAGAAGAATTAAATTCTCTGTGAAATTATCTTCATCCCTTTTGCTAAGGGCTTTAGGGTCTTCCAGTCCTGTCTGTGGGGAGTTAGCTACGCTCCCAGCAAAAAATTGGGTCCCTTAGGTAGGGGTCGTTGCAAAGGATGAGAAAATAATAGAAATAAAAGAATACACAGAGACGAAGGTATAGTTTTATAGATTTATATAGATAAAAGACAAAAGGGAGGGTACTCAAGGGACCTTGTGATTTCTCCGTTAATCGCAAAGGCCAAGAGTGAAGTTTTACATGGGTATTTATAGGTACAGTGATCGGTTGCCAGGGGTAACAGATTTACACAATAACAGATAGTTTGTCTTAGGTTAAAAGTATTTCAGAAGGCTTCTTTAGATCCCTTAACTAACTCTATCTGCATAAACACATGGTTACAAAGTCTTTCAAAGACAAACTTCTAAGTTCTAAGGTAAATTTATCACTTAACAGAAGGGTTAAACAGAGATATAATGGCTCCATATTTTTTTTTATCAAGTTATTGTGTATTGAGACAGATGGTCAGGAGTTTAAGCAGGAACTGTCCCTTGGGCTAATTGCTTTTAGCCACAGGTGTCTGTCTGTCCGGCGGGCATTCTTTGATCAGCCGTTATCCTGTGTCTCCTAGCAGACCTGCTTTGCCTTTCAAAGCAAGTCAGAACCACAGGCCTGAGAATCTCAGCACCATCTTGGGAAGCAGCCGCCACTGATCTTTGAGATGCCCTCCTGAGGTGGAGCAGCTTTTGATATGTAAACTAACACGTTCACATATTCCTTCAGGGCAAAGCCCTGCAAAACTCCTGGGACCATTTCTCTCCCTAATATAGTTATATTAATTTATGGAGCGACATCTGTCCAGTTGCTCAATTTCTTCCCTGGTTCCTGCACCCCATTTTCAAAAATAGAAAACAGGTCCCTGGTTACCCTGAGATGACGAATGCAGGAGAAGGAATCACAAAGGGGAAATAGGAAACTTTTGGGGAAGATGGATATATTCACTTATCTTGACTGAAGTGATGATTTCATGGGTATATAGATATGGCAAAACTTATCAAACTGTACATATCAAAAAGGTAAAGTTTTTGTATATCACTTCCACCTTACAAAAGCTGTTAAAATATGGAATAAATATTTATATAATATACATAGGACATAAAAAAATGACAAACAGAACACTCCCTGTATCCAACACCCAGTTTAAAAAGTAAATGTTACCATTATTTTTTTAAACCTCTGTGTTCCCTAACACTTCTAAACCTCAGGCTTTCTTGTTAAAAGCAAATGGATGCTTAAAACTATTTTCTGAATCCTTTAGGCTTCCAAATGTGAATATTCTGGGGACTATTTTTATGTAAAATTGCTGAGTAATATACTAATCTGGCACAATTTGAAGATTGAGACCCGCCCTTTAAAAGCTGGGTGTCCCAAAACAATGACTTAGAAATACTCCTGCTGTTGAGTTATGACTATATGAGAGCCTCCGCCCAGAACGTAGAAGTGGGAATTCTTGTTGACTGTGGCCAGGCAGCCATGCTCCTTCACTTCCTTTTTAGAAAACAGGGCTTGCGAGCTTGGGAGCAGGAAGGGGGCAGGGCTGGAGGAGGAGAGGGGTGTGTTGTCATAAAGGGGCCCGGACAGCAGTCTTCTGGTGTGGTTTAACCAGGCTCCACCCACAGATTTTATTTTCTTTCTGTAATAGAAGTTGCTGGACGACCCTGGTAAGGTGTAAGTACACTGTGCTTATAAAACTCCAGGAGGAAACTAGCAGTAGTCTTCATACCCAGAGAAAGGAAAGAAGGAATAAAGGATTGTAATCAACTTTACTTCTAAGGAAAAACTGGGAAACTTCTCATTTCACTTCATGAAAACTAAGCTGAGTCAACTTCTGCCAAGTAACTATTAATTGGGCAAAATGGGCATCTTGCCCAAGATTTGACTTCAGCTACGTTTTCCCAGCACAGCCAGTTCTTCCTTCCTCTGCAGCTGATTGGCTCCGGAGTGTGGGAGTGTGGCCAGAAGCCTGTGTGCTGCAATTAAAGGAGTCAGGTCTCTAACTGTTGTTCTGTTTTTTTCTCTCTTCTGAGCAATGGCACTTACCATCTTGATCCTCCGACTGGCCGTCTGCATCCTGGCATCTCCTGTGTTCTTGCTGAACTTTCTGGGCTTGTGGAACTGGATATGCAAAAAATGGTTCCCCTACTTCTTGCGGAGGTTCACTGTGATGTACAACGAACAGATGGCCAGCAAGAAGAGGGAGCTCTTCAGCAACCTGCAGGAGTTTGCGGGCCCCTCTGGGAAGCTCTCACTGCTGGAGGTGGGCTGTGGCACCGGGGCCAACTTCAAGTTCTACCCACCTGGGTGCAGAGTGACCTGTATTGACCCCAACCCCAACTTTGAGAAGTTTTTGATCAACAGCGTTGCCGAGAACCGACACCTGCAGTTTGAGCGCTTTGTGGTGGCTGCCGGGGAGAACATGCACCAGGTGGCTGATGGCTCTATGGACGTGGTGGTCTGTACCCTGGTTCTGTGCTCTGTGAAGAACCAGGAGCAGATTCTCCAAGAGGTGTGCAGAGTGCTGAGGCCGGTGAGTGAAGGGGTGTGATAAGGGCTGATTAGACACAGCCATTATCACCAAGGGCAGTCCTATCAATTTCAGGGGGAATCAAACATTCCAACATAAAAAGTAAACTACTGGAGAAGACACTGTTGAATTAAAAAAAAAAAAAATCTTAGAGAAACTATAAAGGGAAAGATTGATAAATCTGAATATATAAAATTATAAAACTGCTGTAGAGGGAAAAGTCCTATAAAAAAAGTTAAAGTACAAAAACAAACTTAGAAAAAATATTTGCCAGGGATGATAAAGAATTAACTTCCCTTATGTTAGAAGACATTACAAATCTGTGAGATCAATAGTATTTTTTAAATCAATAAGAAAAACAAAAGAGAAAAATGAAGAGCAGAAACATGAATATAAATTAAAATAGCCAACTATATGATAAAAATGCTCAAACTTAAAATTACAGAACTAATTAAAGATAATAGTAATTTAACTATTATGCTGTCAGAGACTTTTAAAAGATGGGTGGCCCAAAACAATGACTTAAAAATAATCCTGCTGGTAAGTTATGAGCATGTGAGGGCCTCGGCCCAGAATTCTTGTTGACTGTGGCTAGGTAGGCTTGTTCTTTCACTTCCTTTTTTAAAAACAGGGCTTGGTAGCTTGGGAGCAGGAAGGAGGCAGGGGTCGATGAAGAGAGCAATGTGTTATGATAAAGGGGCCTCGGCAGTGGTCTTCTGGTGAGGTTTAACCAGGCTCGGCTCACAGACTGTTTTCTTTCTAGAAGTAGCTGAAAGAGCCCAGTGGGGTGTAAGTACACTGCTTTTAAAACTCCAGCAGGGGCCGGGCGCGGTGGCTCACGCCTATAATCCTAGCACTCTGGGAGGCCGAGGCAGGTGGATTGTTTGAGCTCAGGAGTTCCAAACCAGCCTGAGTAAGAGCGAGACCCCGTCTCTACTAAAAATAGAAAGAAATCGGACAACTAAAAATATATAGAAAAAATTAGCCGGGCATGGTGGCGTGTGCCTGTAGTCCCAGCTACTCGGAAGGCTGAGGCAGTAGGATCGCTTGAGCCTAGGAGTTTGAGGTTGCTGTGAGCCAGGCTGACGCCACAGCACTCACTCTAGCCCGGGCAACAGAGTGAGACTCTGTCTCAAAAAAAAACAAAACAAAACAAAAAAAAAACTCCAGCAGGAAACTAGCAGTAGTCTTCAAACCCCAAGAGAAGGGGAAGAAAGAATAGATTTGCAATAAAGGATTGTAATCAACTTTTCTTCAAAGAAAACCTGGGAACCTTCTTGTTTTGTTTCATGAAAACTAAACTGAGTTAACTGCTTAGTTTTCATGAAGGTCAGTATGGTGTCCGGGTAGGTTTTGGGGACTGGACACCCCCACACACACATTGGAAGATAATTTGATAATATTAAAATTTAAAGTGCACATAATCTTATCCACTGGGAATTTATCCTACAGCCATACACAGAGGTACAAAAACTTATTAAAACCAAAGGGATTGTCGGGTCCTTTTTCCCCTACCTCCCTCAAAGGTACATAGGTAGAAAACTGCTGAATCCCCCCAATAATGTGTAATAACATCTACTGTGCCTATAGTTGACCTATATTTATAGGACTGTTCTCAGTGAAGGCAGCAGTTGCTAATTCCTGCATTTCAGTAATTAACACTTAGCATCCATAGTAATGACAAAATGTTACCATGAATTCAGTAATGCTTTTAGATGAATCAGTATTTTCATTAATCTCATCATGTACCTAATTGTGAAAATGGTACAGAAGTATAAAACATAGTTATTCAGTTTCCAGAAAGTGCTTGGTGTGGATTCACTCTCCCGCTGGAACTCTGTGGTTCTCCCACAGGTTTGGAAGGTAGTGCCTAAGAACAATTTTCAGATCAATTAAAAGGTTTAAAACGAAATACAAGAAGTACAGTTTTTAAAAGATGTCATTAAAAGGCAAACAACAAACGGAGAAAAACATATGCAGTATACAGTCTCATAATAAAAAACCATTACTAATCAATAAGAAAAAAACCCAGTACCCTGTCAGAAAACTGATGAAGGTTATCAACAGACAAGATAGAAAAGTCAGAAAAGAAGAGATCCAGGACAGGTACAGTGGCTCACGCCTGTAATCCTAGCATTCTGGGAGGCCGAGGCAGGAAGATCAGCTGAGGTCAGGGGTTCGAGACCAGCCTGAGCAAGAGCAAGACCCCTGTCTCTACTAAAAATAGGAAAAATTAGCCAGGTGTGGTGGCACATGCCTGTAGTCCCAGCTACTCAGGAGGGTGAGGCAGGAGGTTTGTTTGAGCCCAGGAGTTTGAGGTTGCTGTGAGCTAGGCTGATGCTACGGCACTCTAGCCCGGGCAACAGAGTGAGACTCTGTCTCAAAAAAAAAAAAAAAAAAGAGATCCAAATAACCAATAAGCTTTAATAAAATATTTTAAATCTATTATGAATATTAAAGATATGCATATTTTTGAAGATGAAATACAATCTTGCCCATCAAATTAGCAACGACAGAAAAAATATAAACGCTGTTGATGAGGGTTTATTGGCAACGGGCACTTACAGCCATTACGTAAGTTTGACACAACTTTTCCAAAAGGCAATTTGACAACTCATATCAAGAGCTTTAAAAAGGCACAGAGCATTGACTCAGCAATTCTACTTCTCAGTAAGTTACTTATTTGAAAGTAGAGATAGTCACTAAGATTTAGGGATAAGGATATTCACTGTAACACTATTTATTATAGTCATGAAAAATTGAAAAGAACCTAAAAGAGGAGAGTTAAATAAGAGATGGTACCTTCAGTGGTGTGAAATACTGGGTAAAGAGTTTTTAAATCATGTTTTAGAATAATATTCAAATAAAATAAACCAGGTTACAAAACAGAATGTATACTATAATCCTAGTTTTACAGAAAAAAATACAAATTCACATACACAAAAAACCTTAACAGTAGTTATCCTTCGGTAATGGGATGGTGGTTGATTGTTTTTCTTTTTAAACTTTCTTGTATTTTCTATAATAAAATAAACATATTCCTGAGGCATTATTGCCAGCCTCTGGAGCTAGACTGCTAGGCTCAAAGCCTGGTTGTGACATTTACAAGCTGTGTGATCCTGGGCAAGTTACTTATTTTGTGACTCAGATACCTCACATGTAAAAACAGGGAGGATAACAGCAATACAGGCTTAGTACTTCTTACCCAAAATGCTTGGAACCAGAAGAGTTTCGGATTTCAGATTTTTCTGGATTGTGCAATATACACCGGTTGAGCACCCTGAATCTAAAAATCCACAACCCTGAAATGCTCCAGTGAGCATTTCCTTTGAGCACCATGTTGGCACTCATGAAGTCTGCAACTTTGGAGCATTTTGGGTTTTGAGAGTAGGGATGCTCAGTCTGTACTTAGCAAGTAACACTGTGGCAAGGACTAAGTGAGTTAACATGTGATTAGCATTAAGGACATTACTTGACATACAGCAAATGCTTTAAGTTTTAGCTATTATTATGCATTACTTTTATGATCAGAAAATAGGTGCTAATTGCTTCAGATTGGCAGCTCTGTATAAAATTTGATAGGAGATGAGACTATTGACCAAAATGGTGTCTTAGTGAATTTTAATTTATCTACATCTTCTCATGAAGTTGGCCTCTGGGCCACTGAAATCTGAAGCTTCAATTATCTTATAAATCAGTTTTAGTTTCCCAAAACTAAAATCCTTTGTTGTTCTTTCTCAGGGAGGGGCTTTTTATTTCATGGAGCATGTGGCAGCTGAGCCTTCCACCTGGAATTCCTTCTGGCAACAGGTCCTGGATCCTGTCTGGTTCCTTGTGTTTGATGGCTGCAACCTGACCAGAGAGAGCTGGAAGACCCTGGAGCGGGCCAGCTTCTCTAAGCTGAAGCTACAGCACATCCAGGCCCCACTCTCCTGGGAGTTAGTGCGACCTCACATCTATGGGTATGCTGTGAAGTAGCGTGAGCTGGCTGTGGAGAGCTCAATGGCTCAGATAACTAAGCCTTCAGTTTTACATGTATAGTACTAACTGGGAGAAGGAAAACCCTTGTTTTTAGATAAAGTTGAATTTCACCCTGAAAAGTTTCTGTTATATTCTATTTAGTCATTTTCTCATCTCCCAAATAATTAGAAACAAAACGATAGCTTTGAACACCCCCTTCAAAGGAACAGTGGCTTTCATAGTTGAAGTCCACCATTATCCCCAAACTTACTTTATTCATTGACTTCAAAAGTTTTCCAATTTTCTTTAAATGGTCACCCAACAGATTTTAATTTCACCTCCCCTTTGAGAGCTTGGCACTAAGAAGCTGTTAAATCACTCAAAAGCAGACTTTGGGCCGGCGCAATGGCTTGTGCCTATAATCCCAGCACTTTGGGAGGCCGAGTGGGGAGGATCGCTTGAGCCCAGGAGTTGGAGACCAGCCTGAGCAAGAGCAGACCCCATCTCTACAAAAAACAGAAAAATTAGCAGGGCATGGTGGGACGTCCCTGTAGTCCCATCTACTTGGGAAGCTGAGGCAGGAGGATAGCTCCAGCCCAGGAATTTGAGGTTGCAGTGAGCTATGATGACACCACTGCACTCTAGCCCAGGAGACAGAGCAAGATCCTGTCTCAAAAAAAAAAAAAAAACTTTTTTAAAAAAGACTTTCAAAAGGGAGCAGTAGAAAGATCTTAATAATTCACACACTGAATAAAGAACTACTGATTGAAAATCCAAATCCAAAGAGCATAGATTTTTCTGGGAAAAAAAAATCTGAACCTATTTGCTACTGTTAGTTTCACTGGCATGACTTTCAGAATTAATGCACCAGGCTGCCACATCTAGTTCTGCCCCGTTTTATGTCTTTTATTTCAGTATTCCACCAAAGCTTATTTTCTGCATTCCAGTCCTCAGTTCTGAAGATAGATTGTACTTGACAGTTTAAAACTTAATGCAGTTTAGATTCTTGGGTTCAGTATCCTTATTATCTAGCACATTCTTTGCTGAACATAGTAGACTGCAAGCCAGGAAAGGGTCCACTGTGATTAGGAAAACCTTGTATAAGTAGGTGTATCACGTAAGAGCCCCTAAAAATCAAGCAATCTGTGCGTCTGTAAAGAAGCAGACGTCTCTTTTGGATTATTCTGATCAAATTCCACTCCTGTTCCAAGATGATTTCTTTGTTCTTTGCAACTCTGGAAACTGAAAATCACGAGTGCCTTTGAAAACAAGGTTTAGGGTATTCTGTCAGTGGGTTTAAGACTAGGATTTTCAGCAATAGTTTGCAAATGTATATTTTCTCAGATGATTTTGCAAAAATACTATCTTAAATGTCAAATGAACCAATAAATTCACATTCATGTTAGGAATGGAAATAAAATAAATGGTTTATATCTTTACTGGCTTGGTTTCCTTTTTTGTAATGTCTCTGGGAGGCTTTTCCTTCAGTGTGGAAAATTTAGCTATTTGGACATACAGCTTTTTCTTTCTACAGCCTGGTAACTATAAACACAGCTAGCAGATTTAAGACAAAGCAATCTTGGAAGGATCAGAATGGGTTTTGAAAAGTTCAAGTCCAAACACTCCATTTGTGAAATCCACATAGCAGAAAGAGGGGAAGTTTACTATTCTAACTATCTCTTGAACATGAAAATTATTGATGCAGTGAGGCTGGATGCTCATCTAAGGCCTCCTGAGCTCTGGAACATGAATCTCCTTCCTCTGAACTCTTCGGAAAGCAGGAAATGCCTTTATCTGCCCACCTCCCTATTGGTCAGGTCAGCCTAATGATTGAGAAATGTGAAAAGCCACAGGTAGACATGGTGAAATATCACCATCACGTCAGAAGACCACACCGAAGTACAAAGTACTGAACACATTCTTATCAATTCCCTCTTGTCTAAGTGGAATGGCAAACATTATCCTCACTTCCTATACAGAAAACTGAGGTGCAGAGAAATAAATAAATGATTTTTTAATTTTATTTTTTAGGGGACCTTGTCTCACTCTGTTACCTAGGCTGGTTTAAAGTGGAATGATCAAATACCTCTGTAGCCTCAAGCTCTGTTAGGCAGGGACCAAATCTGCAAGTGGCAGATACAGGCTAGGAAGGTGGTTAGTAGGGGTGGAGAAAGCCGGGGGCAGGGCGGGAGCACCAGTTAGGGGAAAGGACAGCAGGAAAACGCAGAACACCTGACAATCACGTATATCAATCATCTGGTAACATCCCACACCTCCGTATAAGTCCTCCCCGAGACCAGGCCAACGAAAGGAAACCACCTAGGAGTCCTTAATATCTTTCTCCACTTGTGGAGACTGACCCATTCCTCTCTCAAATGTACTCTCACTTTGTACAGCTCTCTTCTTTTCTGCAACAAAAGCTGTTTGTGTGGAATTGCTTCCTGTCTGTGATCACTCCGTCACACGGCCCTGCTTGTGAATTTTCCAAGCAAGGAGCCAAAGAACCAGGACAACAGTCCACCATGAGGCCGGACGTGACAGGCTCAAGTGATCCTCCTGTCTCAGCCTCCTGATAGCTAGGACTACAGGTGTGGGCCACACCTGGCTAATTTTTTAATTTTTTGTAGAGACAGGGTCTTGCTATGTTGCCCAGGCCAATCTCCAACTCATGGCCTCAAGCCATCCTCCCGTCTCAGCCTCCCAAAGTACTGGGAGTATAAGCACAAGCCACAGCGCCTGATCAATAAATGAAGTTTATTAGAATCATTCCACAATTTCCTGAGCAAGTCTTAGAAGCCCTGACTCCCAAAAGCACAAAATCTGCTTTGACAATCCATGCTGCCATATTACCTCCTTACTGCTTTCCTCCTTGGGCTCAGAGAACACACATTTACAATCATTCTAAGAGCCAGAGGAAAGGACTTCAGTCTGTGCAAAACGGAAACACACAAAAAAGGCAAAATATGTCCTACGTCTTTTAGGTCCTGTACTCATTAGGAATCCTTTGACTGCAAGTGACAGAACTCCCAATCAGGCTTAAGCAGAAAAAGGACATTACTGACTCAAATTAGTGAAAAGCATAGGGGCAGAAAGCCTCAGGCACAGCGTGAGCAGGGCTCAGACAGTGTTATCAGAAGCCAGACAAATTCTAGGCTAGGGTCATGTCTGCCCTCCCTCTGCCTGCTCCAATTAGGTAGCGAGCTGTTGGAAAGAGTTCCAACCTTCGCACTTCCAGGGCCCAAGGCCAGTTAGAAAGAGCAAGCCACTTACCCAAAAACTTCAACCAAAGTCCTGGATTGAGTCTCAACTGGCTCTGACTGACAATACTGGGTCAGGAGCCCACCCCTGAACCAATCGTTATGGTTAGATGAGAGGGACGGATTCTGCTGATTGGCTCAAGTATAGGGCACAGAGCTTCACCCCTGGGACTGAGCCCACCCAAACCTTGTCCCATGTGGCCTGCGACAGGAGAGTTGTATATCCTCCAAATGAAAACAGGGCCTGTGACTGGGAAAAGAGTTTAGAAGGAATGCTGGGAAGGCACACAACGAATGCCCATTACAAGCCCATCGCTGGACTCTGATCAGCCCCTCTGCTTTTCTAGGGGAAATAACACAGTACAATGCTTTAAACACCGACTTTTCAATGCCGTAACTGCATGCAAGAAGGAAAATAAAAAACAAAATAAAACATGGGCTTTGACATCAAAGTTGACTCTGTGACCTTGGGCAAGTTACTTCTATTGTGTCAGTTTCCTCATCTGTAAATGAGGATAATATCTACTTAAAAGGTTATAGTGAGGAGTAAATGAAGTGATGCACTTGGCACTTAATAAATGTTGATTTCATTCAACAAACATTTATTGAGTGCCTACTGGGTGCTCTGGTCTTGGTGCTTGGCCCTGAATAAGCTAGACACGTCCCTGCCCTCATGGAGCGCACAATTGTGACCAATGTTGTCTCTAAGGAGGAAGCGCAGGGTGCCAGGATAATGTGATCTGTCCTACCCAGAGGGAGGAGAGTGGAGTCTTCTTTGAGGAAGTGACATCTGAGCTGAATTCCAAAGGATGAATAAAGAATATTTTAGCACAACAGTTTGTGCCACAGCCAAGTGAAAGAAGGAAACACGGTATGTTCAAGGAGTTGAAAGAAGGCAGGCAGGGCCAGGCACCGGAGCCTGAAGGGCAGATTCTGAGATGGCTACTATTTCATCGACTTCTTCCCAAACCTTCCTAAGACCCTGTCACAATGGGCCCGACACTTATTTTAATGGTTAACAAAAAAAGACACGTTGAAATGTCTTATATTTATACTCTAAAACATTTTGTTCCTAAGTGTTCTAATGTTTGAATTGTTTCTTCCGACTCCCTACATATTTCATACTTGAATAGAAAGTGAAGCAAACATTGCATAAGATTTCCTTGTGTACTCTTGACCCTAACACAAGCCTTTCCCTTTGGTGTCGCCCTGGAAAACACAGAACTTAACATAACTGAAATTCATGTTTGTCTGTTAAAGCAACTGAGAGTGTAATGAATCCTAGCAAACCAATGTCAACAAAAACAAAAAAGCAAACTGTTCAGTTTGTTTCGAGTATGTCAATATTTAAACCCAAAGCTCAGGCTACACTGAAGAATCACAAGAATTCCCTGTTGAACTGTGGAACCACTGTTTAGCCCTAGTACCAGAGATCGGGGCAGAGGTCATGTTAACAGAGAGCAAAGGAAATAACAGACTGGCCAATGTGCAAGATAGGATTTTGTTTCTAAAGGAAACTGTCTGGGAACCTGTAAAGAACTACATGAAACATACATACTAACTAGGAAAATCATCATTGAGAATTTACCATTCTTAAAAATGAAAACCACAATAATATTAATAGTTCATCCTTCTCAATCTTTAAGATGTATCTGACACCGACATCAACCTTCTCCTTGGAGTGATTCTTTTATTCCACGACTCTAATAGCTAAATTTCCATTTATTAAATTCCTTTTTTCTGCCAGGAACTAACTTTTAAAACAATTATTTCATATGGTACTCATAACTTTCTACAAGGCAGGGATAATTATCTCCATCTGACAAATGAGAAAACAGATTTGTGGAGGTTACACCACTTGTGCAAGGCCACACAGTGAGAGGCCACACCAGCATTTCCATGCAGTTAGCCCGGATCAGAAACCCAGGCCTCCCCACTGTGCGGCATTGCTTCTCGAGGTCATGTGCTGAATCTAAAACCTCCACATTTTTATGTCCTCCTTCCTCCACCATTTCACAGTGAATGGTCCCATAAGACTTGCTCTGCTGTGCTGAGTTCAACCCCTTGAGCCCTTCTACTCTTAGGGTGTGAACCACCACCTGTGTGAAGAAGATTCCTAAACCTCATATTTTTGCTGATCCTTTGGTATTTAGAATTTAACACAACAAAAACAGAACGTAGGCCGGGTGCGGTGGCTCACGCCTGTAAACGGAGGCCGAGGCGGGTGGATCGCTCAAGGTCAGGAGTTTGAGACCAGCCTGAGCAAGAGCAAGACCCCGTCTCTACCAAAAAATAGAAAGAAATGATCTGGACAACTAAAAATATATATATATATAGAAAAAATTAGCCGGGCATGGTGGCGCATGCCTATAGTCCCGCTACTCGGGAGGCTGAGGCAGAAGGATTGCTTGAGCCCAGGAGTTTGAGGTTGCTGTGAGCTAGGCTGACACCATGGCACTCACTCTAGCCAGGGCAACAAAGTGAGACTCTGTCTTAAAAAAAAAAAAACAAAAAAAAAACAGAACACATAACGTACTGTCTCCTTCCCTAAGCAACACTTTCCAAGTTCCCCACGACCTATGATTACTTCTCTATTATTTAAGGACCAGATAAAGTGATGCCCCTTCTGCAAAGCATTCTCTGGCCATTTCAAGAAGCTTCCTTTTTTTTTTTGAGACATAGTCTCACTCTATTGCCCGGCCTAGAGTGCCATGGCATCAACCTAGCTCACAGCAACCTCAAACTCCTGGGCTCAACAGATCCTTCTGCCTCAGCCTCCTGAATAGCTGGGACTACAGGCATGAGCCACCATGCCCGGCTAATTTTTTTTTTTTATATATATTTTTAGTTGTCCAGCCATCCTAGTTTTTAGTAGAGACGGGGTCTCACTCCTGCTTAGGCTGGTCTCGAACTCCTGAGCTCAAATGATCCTCCCGCCTTGGCCTCCCAGAGTGCTAGGATTATAGGCGTGAGCCACCGTGCCTGGCCAAAAAGCTTCCTCTTTGAGAAACCTCTTAGCATTCACCAATACCGAGGGGTGTGACTTCACATCACCAATGTCTTCTTTCTTTCTTCTACATGTCAAACACAGTGCTTACTACATAGAAGGGGCTCAAAAAGTATTTGTTGATTAAGTCCTGCCTCTTCTTCTACATAGCTCTCAGCTTCTCCCTTGCACTCCATTTGCACAGCTAGCACCATCACCTTAGTTTGAGAACCGAGGCCTGGATGACCATATATACAGGTTGGCTGGGGATGGCTGGAATCACAAACCATTCATGTTTAGGAACTTGCCAGTTATTGCCTGATTACTCAAAGGATATGACAGGAAAGTGGCTCTAAAGTGAGGGGAAGATACAAAGTCTGGACATAATAGTAGAAAAAACACTCCTTTTTCAAGTGATTCAATCTTCTTTGCCCTGCTTCACCCAATTCATCCCACTGACATGGCAAAGCAAAAACAGAAGCTCAGCGAACAATGTTCCTGGGGTGTAAAGAACTGGCTTCCTAGACAGGCACCAATATCTGATCTAAACCAAACCATAGCCTTTCATGTCTGAAAATGCCCCAGCCTGGTCTTCATGCCTCCACACCTTCACCATCCCTGTGTCACTACTCGGAATTTCCAGAATAAGGACAAGCTTTCTTAAGCAACAGTTTATTAATAATTTGCCCATTCCCACAACTCAAAATTATAATGGTACCTACTCCTCATAAAATCGAATTTAGCAGCTCATCTCTGTATTTAGGACAATCTTTCTAGTGACTTCTCAACATTTTCACAGCTTTGTGGTCCAGTGTGGAAAAGCATGGGGTTTACAGTCAGAATATCTGAATCCAAATCTCATCAATGCATCTTACTTGTATCTTATTAACGTAGTAAAAGAGGATAACACCACCTCCATCCCCTAGGATTGTTATGCGGATGAAATGAGATAAACACCAAAGGTGCTTTGCAAACCATAAAGCTGTCGGGGTTGGGCACTGCAGCTTCCTCACACAGTCTTGCCCTCCAGTCAAGGCCTGCCTCCTTAAGCAACTGAGAGAAGAGCAGAATGAAATTTATTTTTCTAACAGAAGAGATATT
This sequence comes from Propithecus coquereli, assembly GCF_000956105.1. Lineage (NCBI taxonomy): Eukaryota > Metazoa > Chordata > Mammalia > Primates > Indriidae > Propithecus > Propithecus coquereli. The sequence continues at coordinate 2,064,109 of NW_012135081.1, forward strand.
TTACTTCCATAAATATAGTCGTGAAATTCCAATCATCTGATTATTATACACTATAATGTTTTCTCAAGATTTGGTATATTTTAAAGGAATTTTCCATAAAATACAGTCTGACAAAGCTCTCATTTTTGCACCTAACAAAACGTTTGGCACTCTCATGAGATGCACTTGCTTCTATTGCTGCGAATAACCTGCACGCTGAGTGCTTGTAGACACGAACATAGTTTTCTAAATCCCTCTAATCTTGTCTTCCATTATATAATACCTGTCAAACTAAGCAGCTGGTATTAGGACTGTAAAAGAAGCAGCACCCAGTTCAATTTCTATCTTACCTCTCAGGTTATGGGAGATTATGAAATTGAATCTCAGAGGAAGAGCCCTTTTGATCTTATTATCCACTAAAGCGTAAAGAAATCTAAAAACCTAATTTAAAAAGTAAAGGCTGTAATATTAAGACAAATATCTAGGCCAGGCATTGTGGCCCACACTTGTAACCCAGCACTTTGGGACGCGGGAGGATCACGTGAGGCCAGGAGTTTGAGACCAGCCTGGGAAACATAGTGAGACCCCCGTCTCTACAAAAAATTAAAAAATTAGCTGGGTGCCTATGGTCTTAGGTACTCAGGAGGCTGAGGCAGGAAGATTGCATGAGCCCAAGCATTTGAGGCTGCAGTGAGTTATGACTGCGTCACTGAACTCCAGCCCAGGGTGACAGTGGAAGACCCCATCTCAAAAAAGAAAAAAACCAAACATATATACATTTATATATTTATAAATATAAATGATGCTGTACACCAAGTTGCTTGCCAGTGCATACAACTCCATCTGCCCAAATTTTTTAAATGAGAAGAAGGACTGGAGAAACTGAACTATTCATAAACTCCTAACCTGTCAGGCTACATTTTTGCTATGGTGTCTATCTTTTCCTCTTTGTATTCTGGGTAGAATTTAAAGCACTCTGAGCTCCTAAATAAAATTTTACAAAGAAACATTTGCCTTATGTTCACACAGCACTTGGATGACAGGCATGCCTGAAAACGTGAGCATGAGGTAAACATGGTGCCATCTAGCACCAATTCTTAACTTTTATAGGGGAGGGGTTTAGACAACCTCGAGAATCTGATGAAAGGTATAGGTCCTCTCCCTAGAAACCTGCTCCTACAAATAAACATACTATTTCAGGAGGAAAATAGACACACCAAGCACTTGTTTAAGAATCTTGTCGTCGCCTCCAAAGTGCCACATATGAAATTTTAAACTCAGAAGTCCCATTCTCTAGACATAGCCTCCTAGCCTTATAGTTCTTCCACTGAACTTTTTTTTTTTTTTTTTTTGAGACAGAGTCTCACTCTGTAGCCCTAGATAGAGTGCCGTGGCGTCAGCCTAGCTCACAGCACCTCAAACTCCTGGGCTCAAGCGATCCTCCCGCCTCAGCCTCCCGAGGAGCTGGGACTACAGGTACACACCATAACGCCCAGCTAATTTTCCTATTTTTTTTTTTTTAGTAGAGATGGAGTCTTGCTCTTGCTCAGGCGGGTCTTGAACTCCTGAGCTCAAGCGATCCTTCCATCTCAGCCCCCCAGAGTGCTAGGATTACAGATGTGAGCCACCATGCCAGGCCATCTTCCACTAAACCTGATCCTCAAATTAGAGACTTCTAAGTTCTAAGCAGCATAGCGGTATACTGCTACCAGAACGTAAATAAAAAAAATCACTTCCTGTCTGAAATTCTTTGATAGCTTCCCACAGCTTTCAGATTAAAGTTCAAGACCCTTAGCTTAAAACGCAAGACTCTTGCGATCTGGCCCTGGAGCTCCATTCTCCACATGCCACTTCCATCCCTGGCTCTACACATTATACTGTTTGTCTCTGTGCCTTTCCACAGCTGCTGTGCCCCCAGCCTGGAATACCCACACCCTGTCTGCACCTGAAATTTAATAGTTTTCTAAAACATACACAAGTATTCTCCAAAAGAACCTTTCTTAATTCTCCAGTTTGATTTGCAGGTGTTTTATCTTTGCCCCTGTAGGCCCATGCCTTTATCCTCTCCCTTAACAATGGGTTCTAATTGTTGGTTTACTCATCTGTTTCCCCTGCTTGACTCTAAGCTTCTTGATGATGGGGCACTTAAGTATCCTGTATCCTTTACCTGCAGCACTCAATTAATCTTTGTTAAATGTACAAATGATCCCAGCTATTTGCTTCCTCTGTTCCTGCTCTCAAGAGAAGTAAAAAACCTGAGTTAGACTTTTCAGCAATGCCTAGAAACTTATAATTTACCTTTAGCTGCCACAAAGGACAAACCTTAACACACTCAAGTCATCCTACCTCACGTCTATCTTCCTCCCTCTCAGCTCTTGACTTCACTACTCACTTCACAGAAGAAAAAGAATGAGCCACCAAGTGGGACTAGAAATTGAAGAACCTCACAGATGCCCTCTCCTGACCTAAGGGTGAGGTCTCCTCCCAGGCTCCGCAAGGCTGGCCCTGGGCTCTTGATTCCTCTCTTCCATGTCTGTCTTCTGCCCAGTCACACTCTTTTGCATCTTCACTCTTCCCCTCTCCAGGAATTCCTTCCCCTGTGCGCAAATATCCTAAAAGCCATACATTCCTCCAGCAGAAACAAAATAACACACCACAAAACTTAGCTTTACCTTCCCCTCGAGTTACTGCCTTCAGTTCCTCCCTTGACTGTCAAATCTTTTAAATTGTCAAATCCATTTCTTCACTTCCACTCACTCCTCAACCCATTACAACTGGCTTTCCATTCCCATCTGAAACTCTTCTCCACAAGGGCATCATTGATCTCCTGCTTTTTAACATAAAGCCTGCGTCCTGTGTATGAACTGTGTGATGGCTTATCCTCAGGCTCCCTCCTCAGATAGTCTCCCACTTCTGGGCATCGTTCTGTCATGTCTTTCTCAAGCTTCTCGGGCAAATCCAATTAAATCTTCCGTTGCTGCCTTCTACTTCCCCAGGATCCCATCCTTAGCCCTCTTTACTCCTCCAGACTTCCCTCTGTGGGAGTGCAACAGGTCTGTGGCATCTGCACCCTCTCCGACCCTGCAGGGCAGTCTGGCTATGCAGAAAAATGCTGGCACCTGTCAGTTGTATTAGTTTCCTATTGCTGCTTCAGCAAATTACTGCAAACTTCGTGCATTAAAACAACACGAACTTATTACCTTACAATTGCGGAGGACAGAAGTCCAAAATGGCTCTCACTAGGCTAAAATCAAGATGTCAGCAGGGCTGTGCCTCTTCTGGACCTCTAGGGGAGAACTGGCACATGGTTCCTTCCTCCCTTTTCAAATTCAGCAGCAGTAACATCTTCAACTCTCTCTCAGTCTGACTTGATTCTCCAACCTAGCACTTTCTTATAAAAACCCCTAAGGTCAGCTGATTAGCAACCTTAATTCTATCTGCAAGCTTAATTTGTAATATAATCTATTCATAGGTTCTGAGCATTTGAAAATATGGACATTTCTGGGGGTGCAGAAGAGGCAGAACTGCTTTTTCACATCAGCTAAGCTGGGAAATAAAGAAAAGGCAAATATGTAGAAGATAACACCTTCAGTGAGGCACCAAACTGGTCTAACATAGCCAAGGTGAGAACAGTGTGGAATGGCAGAACAGTTGTGGGAAAAACTGAATGAAAGACACAAAGGAACAAAGTACTGTCCATACACTCTAGGTTTCAAAAAGAAAATTAGATTACATTTTATAGAATAGTTCACATTTGTCCCTGACGAATCATGCTAAAATTATTTCAATTTCTGGACTGGAGCCTGCACTACACGATCATGAGTCAGAATCTTTTGATGACTCTGGGAATATCTTCTAATCCTCTCCCAAACCCTTCACAACTTTTAAAATTATGAAACCCAACAAATACTTTTTTAAAATATGCAAAATGACCTTGAATCATAGGAAAATATGTTCAATTTCACACACAAGAAATGCTAATCAAAACTACTGTGAGATGTCATTTCTCACATATCAGATTGGTGAAAATTTCAAAAGCCTTACGACACATTCTGTTGGACAGGCTGTGGAGAAACAGACACTTCTGTATATTGCCGGTGGGAATGCCAACTCACAGAATCCTTGTGGGGAAATCTGGCAATATCTGACAAAACTATACCTGAATTTACCTTTGGCCTAGCAATTTCACTTCTAGGAATTTACCCTGAAAATATACCATCAAAATGAAAATACATATGCACAAAGTTATTCATCGTAGTATTTCTTACTGTAATATTTCCAGCCTAGATGCTCACATCTGGGGGAGGTTTTAAATAAACTATGGTATGTCTGTCTGCACAGTGGAAGACTATGCAGCTAGAAATCAGAATGAGGAAAAGCTCTCTAGGATGTGATTTTCCAGGATGTATTATTAAATCTTAAAAAGCTATATTAAGGGCCAGGTGTGGTGGCTCACGCCTGTAATCCTAGCACTCTGGGAGGCCGAGGCAGGAGAATCGCTCAAGGTCAGGAGTTCGAGACCAGCCTGAGCAAGAGCGAGACCCTGTCTCTACTAAAAATAGAAAGAAATTATCTGGAAAAATAAAAATATATATAGAAAAAATTATCCAGGCATGGTGCCACATGCCTGTAGTCCCAGCTACTTGGGAGGCTGAGGCAGAAGGATTGCTTGAGCCCAGGAGGTTGAGGTTGCTGTGAGCTAGGCTGACGCCACGGCAGTCTAGCCCGGGCAACAGAGCCAGACCCTGTCTCAAAAAAAAAAAAAAAAAGCTATATTAAGTTAAAAACAAAATCTTTACTTTCTCTAGAAAAAAGAAAAGAAGAGTAAGCCAGGTGTCTTGGCACGTGCCTGTAGTTCCAGCTACTTGGGAGGCTGAGGCAGGAGGATCGCTTGAGCCCAGGGGTTCAAGTATAGCCTGGGCAATATAGTGAGACCCTATCTCTAAAAAAATTTTTTGAAAAAGATAAATAGAAAGATATATATGTATCTTTATTTTTCCAAAAAGAAATTCAGGAAAAATAAGGCAGAAAGTAGCGAGATTGGTTACCTAGAGTGGGTGGATGGGAAAAGAACAGAAATAATGAAGAGAGTGGAGTGACACATTTTTTAATATACCCTCTGTATAACTTTGATTTTTAGGACCACGCTAATGTTTTATATAAAATACAATGAAAAAATGGGGGAAACTCTAAAATGGAGAACAACAAAAACATCTAACTCTATTCCGAATGAATACTAACCACACTGATGTGGAGGAAAAATATCAACTCAATTAGCTTTTCTACCGAGTTATTTTTTAAATAACAGCTTTATTGAGATACAATTCACATACCATGAAATTTACCTAAGTATACAATTCAATGGTTTTAAGAGACAGGGTCTCACCCTGTTGCCCAGACTGGAATGCAGTGGCACAGTCATAGCTCACGGCAGTCTCAAACTTCTGGGCTCTAGTGGTCTTCCTACTTCGAACTCCCAACTATAGGTACATGTCACTGCGCTGGGCTAATTTTTCTTATTTTTTGTAGAGACAGGGTCTTGCTATGTTGCCCAGGCTGGTCTTGAATTTCTCGGCCTCTCAAAATGCTGGGATTACAGGTGTGAGCCACCACACCTGGCCACAATCTATTTTTAAAACATTTTTCATCACTCCCTAAAAAGACTTCGTACTCATTAGTAGTCACTCCCTATGTCTCTCCTATTGTCTCCCAGCCCTAGGCAACCACTGCTCTACTTTCTGTTTCTATAGATTTGCCTATTCAAGACATTTTATATAAATGGAATCACACAATATGTGGTCTTTTATGATGAGCTTCTTTCACTTAGGTTTTCTAGGTTCATCTATGATGTAGCATGTATTGGTATTTCATTCCTTTTTGTGTCCAAATAATATTTCACTGAATGGATATACCACATTTTATTTATACATTCATCAATGATGGATGGATGTTTCCACTTATTGGCTATTGCGAATAATGCTGCTATAAACATTTGTATACGAGTGTTTGTGTAGACATATGTTTTTATTCCAAGTGATGTTTGAACACAGTATTTTGACTATATACCTCTTATAGAAAGAACTATAAACAATATTTAACTCCTGTTAAAAGGATTTTTTTTCATAAAAAGTCTGAAACTTCTTTTTCTGTATTCTAGAATTAAGCAAATAAATGAATATATTGAGGATGGCAGGAGCCAGGTCTCTCAGAGTCAGAGAAGGGAATAACAGATATGAAAGGGGGAAGATGAGAAAAAACACTGCAGAGTTGGATTGAAATTGGAGATAGTACTATGAACTCATGGTTTTACTATATTAGATGGATAGATATACAGGAATAGAAATAGATATAAATCCTAACTGTCTGCTTGGAGGGCTTAAAAGTAATGATAATGATGAGCAACTCTTGTGCCCAGAACTTGGATTCTAAATACCATTCTCCACTAAAATCAGTCAGGACTCCTTGAAGAAATGACTGGTTTCAAGGTTTGGGCAGAAAAAGTACAAGTTCAGCCTGGAACAACTTACTATGCCAGGAAATGAAGAGGTGTTCAAAGAATGAGCGGACATGTCAAAAGGAAAGAGGAGCCATCTTAAAGGGGCTTCCACTAGCCAAATCTGGGACAATCTGACCATCAAAATAAATAATCATAGTGATGGATTATAAGCCACTGAATAAAACAGGAATGTAAGAATCCAAATTGATGTAAATGAATTATTAAATAGGGAAGAAGAGAAAGCTATTCCTTATAGTAGAAAACCAACTAATAAACATTAAAAAAAAGATGAATTTAGAAAAATCACCATTTGGCAAACATAAAATTAATTGATTTAGACAAGGACCATTAATGGATGCTGAAATTAAGGGGTAAAAATCTGACAACAGGATATTTGTGTAATATTAAAGTATTTATTCACAAAATAGTTATTAATTGCAAAAGGGAAAAAAACGGTAATTTACAGTCGAGAACTTGGAAGACACCACCTCAATCCATGTGATCAAAGCCATGTAGTGTGCTAGAGCCAACTCATACTAACTCAGGAAAGGAACATTTGTGTTCAGTGATGACAGACACTAATTTGAAAACGGCCATGGTGGGAGTTTTTACACCACAGAAATTGGCAGGTGCTACAAATCAGGGCTTTTTTTCCCCCTTGAGAGCCAGCTGTCAAACATTTATCAGCATAGCACTGGTCAAAGTTACTACCACCAGACAATTCGACTTTAATGTGTCTCCTGAGACTATGCACCAAAAAGAACACAACATCACTTTTGTAGTATTCTGCCCAAAATGTATAAAACCTCAATCTAGTGAGAAAATATCAGGAAAAAAGACTAAATTGAGAGACAACCTATTAAACAACTGACCTGTGTTGGCAAAATATCAAGGTCATGAAAGACGAAGACGATTAAGGAGATGTTTCAGACTAAAAGAGACTATAGAAACAGGACAGCTAAATGCAGTATGTGATCACGATTGGACACTAGACGAGAAACAAAATTCTTTTTGCTATTAAGGACATTATTGGGACAACTTGTGAAATGTGAATAAAGTCTTTAGATTGGAAAATTGAATTATTATCAATGTTAATTTTCTGATTTTGGTCACTTGTACTGTGGTTATGCACGAGAATGCCCCAAATGCACATACAGGTATACAGAGGTAAAGGTACGTAAGTCTGCAACTTACCCTCAGATGGTTCAACCAAAAATTTTTTCAAAGAAAGAAGGAATCACCTCAATAAAGGGAAATCTGGGGGCTGGACATACAGTTCTTTGTACTATTCTGGAAAATCTTCTGAAAGTCTGAAATTATTTAAAAATTGAGTTATTAAGAAAAAAATCATGAACCATGAACGCTACCTGGTCCTCTGCCTTTATCCTGCGGTCTATACAGCTGGAGTCGGAGGGAGGCGGTGAGCAAAGACTTCTCCGAGGTCTCAAGAGGCCCCAACGCTGTGAGGTGAATTCCGCTTCTACCGCCGACCGCCCGGGGAGCATCACGGCCCTCAGATCTGGCGCCCCAGAGGCAGGGAGCCGGCTCTCTGGACGCCTACTCGCCCTGCCCTCGGATTGGCCACAGGTGCAGTGACGTCAAGTCTGACCCCGGGCCCACGTGCCGGCCCGAGGCTCTGTAGGAGCCACAGGTGCTAGGGCCCCACCACGTGGTGACCCTAGGCGAGCTCTCAGCGCTTCAGCCCTGGAGGCCAATTGCAGTGTGTGCGCCTCTGACTAGAGCCCATTCCGAAAGGATGACAAGAATCTTGGCTTCAGATGGCTACCCTGCTCTCTACCCCTCCAAGCTCAGTGTTGTGACCCTGTGCCATCTTTCCCGTCGCTTTTGGGCTCAGGAGTTGGGTACTAAGACCCACAGCCACAGAAAGAAGTTGGAAGTTCCCTTGCGAAAGCAGACTTAAGTGAAAACAACTTCTTCCAAAGCCTTCATGTTTTCTTAATGTTGCCTGGGAAAACCTAACTTGTGGCCTAGGTGCTGCTACCAGTGAGTGCCTAGCAGGGGTAGGGTAAACCTTGGCCAGTACCAGCAGCCACTCCCCCCGGGGTGTGTGTCTGGGTTTTCCCATTACCAATTAGTTGGAAATTGCACATCAGTGTGTTCTGGGCTTACAACGCCTGTTCTGATCTACCGCCTCTTGATCAAGGAACACTAGGAGACAGCAAGTGGTGGTGTACGCCAAAGTAAGTATTGTGCTTCTGCCACTTACATTTTTTGATGTAAGATCATTCATGGGGTGAAGCCATTGTGTTTGCATTTTGAGGTGAAAATAGTAGGTTCACAGATAACAGACTAATTAAGGTGCTGCTAAACTTATTGTGATTATAGTTGCTTTTGCAAGTTTTTTCATTCATCCTGTGTAGACAAGCAATCCATTGTCTAGCATAGGAACAGGCACATAGTTGGTGCTTGGTAAATATCTGAATGATTTTATTTTGGAGACACGATCTCACTCTGTTGCCCAGGCTGGAGTGCAGTGGTGCAATCATAGCTCACTGTAAACTTGAACTGTTGGGCTCAAGCAATCCTTCTATCTCGGCCCCCACAAAATAGCTAGGACTACAGCACCACACTGGGCTAATTTTTAAAATGTTTTGTTGCCCAGGCTGGTCATGAACTCCTGGCCTGAGTTCTCCTCCAGCCTCAGCCTCCCAAAGCATGGGGATTACAGGCATGAGCCACCATGCCCAGCCCTGAATGATTTTATAATGCCCTACATATTCTGCAGAATTGGAGTGATCATTCTCTCATTATCTGTAAATCTGAAGGTATTGTTGCCTATGTTGGCACTGCCATCCTTCTTTAAAATGATACATTGTAAAAGAAACTCTGTGTTCTTACTGTTTGTGAAAGAAGTCCTGAGGTTCCCAATGATCCTAAATGCTCAGTGAAATGAGACTAAATAAAAGAATTATGATCTGTGTTAATTTTTACTCTGTATTGATGGAATCTGATTATCATTTCCTCTCTCTATATATTTTTTCGCTTACTCTTTACCCTCCCTCCCCCTAAATGAAAGGATTATGTAGTGAAAAGTGTAAAGGAAAGACAACTGTTTATTTCAATGGAGCAAACAGGCATGTCAAGCAAATGAAGACAGAATGCATAAACAAGAGTATGTTGGGAGAGGGTAAATGAATTATTTTTAATGATTCACAGCAAACATTTATCTCCTATTGCTACTAGAGAGAAAAATGTCTTCAGACAACCAGTGGTCAGCAGATGAGGATGAAGGCCAGTTATCCCGACTGATCAGGAAATCTAGAGACTCCCCCTTTGTCCCTGTAGGTAAGTACATGCCTTGACTGGATAGTAGGAAACTGTAATAATATAATAATGCCTTACCCAGTATCTTTGAGGATTGAAATGTTTCATATTATTGAATTTTTTCAGATAATTGAAGCTAACTTCCTCTAAGCATGAGTTGAACTTTCAGAATAGTTTCTAGTACATGGTAAGTCCCCAATAAATGTTAGCTATTATTTGAAGCATCAAAATGTTGTTTTATCCATTTTGTTTGAGGTCTATCTAAAAATGATTAGTCCCCAGCCAATCAAATGGAACTGAGTGAATGGACTTTAACTTTTCTGTGATGACTCAGGATTGTCAGCAACAGCAGCAGTTTATTATATTTACAGTCTGTTAAGCATTATTGAGATGTATCTGTTTCCTTGTCTTGTAAGTAACTCCAACATTTCAGTTCTTATGTCTGGGCTGGTCCAATGGTAGTGGGTTATCAGAACTTATTAACATTAATATCACTAAAGTTGGTATACAACCCCCCACTGCTAAATTTGACTGGCTAAAAAAAAAAAAGTTCTTATGTCTGCTGTTTATAGATTTCTCTATTTTTCCTGTACTATTGGGTACCATTAAAAACTTCTGCTTCTAATGTTCTGTGGCACAGAAGCTAGAGACCCAAACTTGAAAGAACTGTGAGTTCATTCAAAGTAAAGCTCTGAGTGAAAGCCTGGGCCTACCTGTATACTTGAGCGCATGAACTTTGTGGTGTTCATTTTGGCTGCTCAGTGGTCCTTAATGCTGGCTTCCTGGTGTGTTCCAGAGGTTGAGCATGATGATTAAGTAAATTCTGGACTAAAGAATTGGTATTATAACTTTAGCTTCTTTATTCTTTCTCCACACATTTTTCATATATTTACATTTTCAACAAGTACTGTATGTATGTGGACTTAAAAAAAAAAAACACAAACCCACGATATCTAAGCACCAATATTATGTCTTAAAATCTGAACTTTCTCTCTTCTCCATAGATGCTTCAGCTGCCCTAAACATTATTATTGTATGCTGCGGCCATATCTCTTTCCTTGTATACGTTTTGTCTGGAAACTATTAAAATAATTTACTTAAGTCAGACTGACCTAAATTTGTGACTATATTCCATAAAATCTTTTAAATAGGTATGTCATATGTTCCATTAAGTGTCACTGCAACTTTAGCAACTTATTAAGTATCATTATTCAACATATCAGAAAGAACCAAATTTTACTTTTTAGTAATATACTGTTTAGAAGTTTCATTAAATTTGATTAAGACTTGTAATAGCACCCATAAGAAATGGAAGGAAATAATTTAATAGTGATTTATCCTCCTTAGCATTTTTAACTAGAAAAACAATTCAGGAACTCAATGCTACTTGAACAGATCACTATAATGAACAGAGATTAGTCACTGTGCCTGTTGTACATTAAATTATTTTTCCAGAGACATTTAGGGTGATTAAAGTAGAAAGATAAAAGTGTTTCCAGCTAAATTCAATTATATATAAACTAGAGACACTATATGGAAAACAATAAAGGTTCTGACTTTAATCTCTAAAAGAAACAAAGCCAAATTAAGTAAGAACAGAACTTTGATTTGATCAAAGAAAGAGAGCCAAGTTTTTGCCAGAAAATAAATAATGATAAAATTTGGATTTATATCATGGAACAGTTTTGTTTAGCTATTGTTATTTTTAACAATGTCTACTATGTATTTCCTGTTATAGCATGGAGTGTCCTGTGCAGATAATTTACAAAATACTTATATTGGTTATCTTAAACAACTTCCATCATTATAAATATATTTCCATTGTTCAAAATTATCTTACAATCATTGCTGAGGTCTGTGCATGCATAATGTCTTTAACATTTGTGTTGACAGATTATTTGGTTTTTCTTCTTTCACTTAACATCTCATATGTACATTTCTGTGTATTAATACTTCCTATTCTTATCATTTTTTTAAATATCGATGGCAGTTTTTCTTTTTTTTTTTTTTTTGAGACAGAGTCTCACTTTGTTGCCTGGGAGTGCCGTGGCATCAGCCTAGCTCACAGCAACCTCAAACTCCTGGGCTCAAGTGATCCTTCTGCCTCAGCCTCCCGAGTAGCTGGGACTACAGGCATGCGCCACCATGCCTGGCTAATTTTTTCTATGTATTTTTAGCTATCCAATTAATTCTTTCTATTTTTGGTAGAGACGGGGTCTCGCTCTTGCTCAGGCTGGTCTCGAACTCCTGAGCGCAAACAATCCGCCTGCCTCGGCCTCCCAGAGTGCTAGGATTACAGGCGTGAGCCACCACCGCGCCCGGCCTCGATGGCAGTTTTTCTTCTGTTTGAGCCATTTGCATTGTTTAGTTTTTTCTCCACCATGAACATCTTTTTGTCATTTTCTTGACTTTTCTTTTGTTTATTTCCTTCGAGTATGTTCCCAAAAGTAGATTTTCCAGGGCAGGAAGCATGTTCAGTTTAAATTCATTTATGTATATTGCCATAGTTCTTTCCAGAAAGATTTGGTCAAACTTACAGAGCTTTCAGCATTGTACCTGTTTCCCCATGTGTCTACCATCATTATTTTATTGTTTTTTGCTGCTTTTATGTGTTTATAATACATCATTTTTATTTCAATTTCATTTATTGCTAATAAGCCTATAAAATACATATATAAATGTGATTATTTACTGATTCTTATTTCCACTTATTAAATAGATCCTGAAAGTATAGATATATTCTCACTGACCCATTGACACATATGAACCAACACAATTATTCAAAATTTGCTATACCACATAAAAATCATTTACATTTCTATATACTAACAAGAAACATGAAAACTGGAATTAAAAACATGATACTATTTAGTCACTCCAAAGAAAATGAAATGCTTAGGTATAAATGTAATAAAACATGTATGCTAAAAATTATAAAATGTTAATGAAAGAAATCAAAGATCTAAATAAACAGAGAGACCACTGTGTTCATGAATTGGAAGGCACAGTATATAGTGAAGATGTCAATTCTCCCCCAAATTGATCTATAGGCTTAATGTAGTTCCTATTGAAATCCCAGAGAAGTTTTTTTTGTAGACATAGACAAGCTTATTTTTAAAATTTATTTGGAAAGGCATAAGTCCTAGAACACCTAAAACAATCTTTTTTAAAAAAGGATAAAGTGGAAGGAATCACTGTACCTGATATTAAGGCTTACTATTTTGCTACAGTAATCAAGACAGTATGATATTGATGGAGAGTCAGATGCATAGATCAACAGGATAGAATAGAGAACCCAAAAAATAGACCCATACTTTTATCATGCAAAGGTTTTCTCTATTCTTCTGTCAAATACAGCATTTTGTCCTTGTCAGACTTTTCTATTAAGTCTACCTCATCCTCTTGATGTTATAAATATGCTATTCTAAAGTTTTTTGTTTATATTTTTGTTTTGTTTTGCATTCAAATCTTACCCATCCAGAATATTTTTTGGAGAGTCTGGTGTGAAATACAAATCCAAGTTAGTTCTTCTGTATACCTTCCTCCTGCCTCAGCCTGCCTCCCGAGTAGCTGGGATTACAGACGCGTGCCACCATACCCAGCTAATTTTTTCTATTTTTAATTGTCTGGATAATTTTTTTCTGTTTTTAGTAGAGACGGGGTCTCACTCTTGCTCAGGCTGGTCTTGAACTTTTGAGTTCAAGCGATCCTCCTGCTTCAGCCTCCCAGAGTGCTAGGATTGCAGGTGTGAGCCACTGCGCCTGGCCTAGATAGTCTTTCATTTAACTCTCTAAGCAGTTGGGAATTTTTGTCTGTTGTTTATTTAACCCTTACTTTTTAAATTCCCAGGTGTAGCAGGTTTTGTGACTGTGGTGTCCTATGGTCTTTACAAGTTGAAGTACAGAAGAGATCAGAAAATGTCCATTCATCTTATTCACCTGAGAGTTGCTGCCCAAGGATTTGTTGTAGGAGCTGTGACTCTAGGTAACCTGCATAATTTGTATCTTATGTTCAGCTGTCTTTAAAAGTATGTTTATTTATTTTATTCATTAATAGTAGAAGATGAATATTGGGTCAAGATAATGTACTAGAAGGGTAAGAAAGATTTATCCTCACTTGGTTGAGGTTGCTGCCCAGTGATGGGCTGAATTTCTTAGGATTTTCAGCTGACAAAACCTGACAAAAACTGACAAAACCTCCCAATAGGGTGTGATAGGTTGTTATTCTCTATAGTGAAGTGAGCAGTGAATAGTTCCTGTCCTAAATAACTCAGCTAAGAAGAGCAGTTTTAGATCATAGCCTAAATTGCATGGCTAAGAGCAGTGATCATATTTCCCAGCATATATGAACAGCAGATGTAGTTATTAAAATAGTTTAAGTGAGAAGAAGACATTTTTAGAGCCTACAAATCTAAACAGCTGCCTTCTCCTTTTATTCCACGTTTGAGCACTAGACAAATTTTTTTTTAATTAGTCCATAAATTAAGCAAACACCTATACACTTAAATCCAAAGAACAGGAGTACATTTTCTTGGTTAATTCAGGTTGTTATCAACAGCTAAATCAGATAGTTTTAATAACAAGTCAATTTTAGGACCTAAATTATCTATATTTTTTAATCTACATTAATAAGAACAAGCCACAATGTTTTTAGATCCCCTTCATGCTGTGCAGAATAGAGTCACCCTGAGAGTAGGTTGGGGATTATGGAATGATGGGTGTGGGGCTTGCATATAGAAAGTTATGTGGTAATTATCTTATTATTACAAGCTGTGATACGTGAGTCTTGAACAAATACAACAAGAAGCTTTACTGCAAAGTCACAGTCCTCATTTTCATCATTCAGCAAACATTTATTTAACACCTGCTATGTGCCAGACACTGTGCTGGTCTAGAGATATAAGTTCTCAAGTTCTTACCATCAAATAGTTTAGCTTCCTTACGGAGACAGATCAGGAAGAGAAGACGACAATATAAAGTCATGGATGCTGTGACAGAGATACACAGGTTGCTATGGAAGCACCAGCACAAAGGAGTAGTATTTAACTAGGGCTGGGAGGTCAGGGGAGGCTTCTCTAAGGATGTAAACTGTGTGATGATCCAAGAATATGGAGAATTTAAATAGGCAGAGGAGATCAGGACTCCAGGAAGAGAAGAAAACAAAGACACAGAAACATGGCATGTTAGTGGAACCCTGAATCGTTTGGTATGGTAGGTGACTCAATCAGTGTTTAATGAGAAAAGCAAAATTAGTAATATTTAATAAGGGATTTATTAGGTATTTGGACTTGTATAATTATGAGGCTGTTGCTTATGAATCTGGAGCTGGGGCCTGAAGTGGGCAGGGCAAAGAATTAGGAAGGAAAGATATTGTAAAGTGGGAGAAGCAAGGAAAATCGGAACCTGAAAACCATCCTTGTGTTTTTTTAACCATCTTCAAGCCTCCACATTCAGTGATGGGAGTAAAATATAGAAAAAGCCAATGCCCTTCATTCTGGAGCTGGCATGGACCTGGCAAAGGAGTCAGAGAAGATGAAGGAGGAACTTCAGCAGGAGCCATAGTAGCCATACTCGTGATTGCTGCCCATGCTGACAAAATGGGCCAGCAGATGAGCAAAAATGTGCTGCACCAGTATCTCCCAAGCGTAAGACTTTGGCTGCTGCTTCACTTGTGCCTTCTAAATCTCATGCAAAATGTCTCTTGTACACTAACCTAGGAAATAAAAGGAAAGGAATTCTGGAAAATGTAGCTACAGGTTAGTTCAACTGACATAATACAAATCTACCACTGTCCAGCCCTTGTCAACATGACATCCATATATATCTCTTTTAATCACACTTCCAAATAAAGACAATGGCAAAATGAGCCATCCCTTGTATAACCAAAAACATGCTAATTCTCTCCCAAAACAGGATACAAAGTCTCTTTATCCAGGGCCAGGCGTGGTGGCTCACACCTGTAATCCTAGCACTCTGGGAGGCCGAGGCGGGTGGATCGTTTGAACTGAGGAGTTCGAGACCACCGTGAGCAAGAGTGAGACCCCGTCTCTACAAAAAATAAAAAACAAAGACTCTTTATCCATCTTTGGGTGATGCTGATTCCTCTTTGAGCTGAATCACCTTCCCCTTGATAGCTTGTGACTTAAATCCTGAGACAGAAGATTAACTACTATTAACACTTCTGATATTAGAATTAGATGATAGGTAAATGAAAGTGGAGAACAGAAAAGAAATGGTATATATATACAAAATGCATTCATGTAAAAATAAGGAAGAAACACTCAGAAGTAGCACAGTCTTTGTTTCTGCAACTGATCAGATGGTCATAGCTGGTATTGTAACTATATTCTTAACACTACCCATTTCACATTCTGTTTTCAGCAAGTATGTTAGCTATTCATGGTTACTTGACTGCTGGGGTAACCCAAACTATCTTTCCTAAAAGGTCTGGGTCAGCCACCCTGCCTATATTAGGTATAGTTTTCCATTGTCTTTAATCGTAGGATATGGAAGTACTAAGAAGTGCCCCAGAAGATACCATGCATTCCAATTTCCCCTTGATATTCAGATCAGATTAATATAATAGACCAATGTGATGTCCTGTGGAATGAAGAGATGATCTAGTCCCTGCAGACTATTATGGCAAGGAGTTGGAGTTCACACAGCCCTGAGATTGGACAGTGAAAGTATACTGCAGGCCCAAACAGGTGAAAGCCATTGCTTTTGATTGTTTTTACTAAAAGGTATACAGAAAAAAGCAATCAACTAGATTAACAGCTACATATGAAATAGCGAAGGTTCTGTTGATTCACTCTAGCAATGAAACCACATCTGGATAGCAGCTGCAATTACTGATCACTTGATTAAGTGTATAGAGATCTAATATCATTCAGGCATGATCCAAAAGGGTCATGAATAACAAAGACACTCCTATTACTCAGGAAATTCCAAGCATTTTAGAAGCTCCATCATATCAGGAACCCAGGACAAAAACCAGTCTTTATTATACGATACCACAAACCTACCCTCCAAGGTAGATTAACTCATTTTACAGATAAGGAAACTGAGGCTTAGAGAGGAAAAGTTACTTGTTTATGATCACATGTGCAATCTACTCCAGAGCCTAAACTCTTAATTTTATATTACACTGAGATGCCTATGACATTTCTCCAAATTAGAGTACTCATACCCTAGAAGATGTACAAAGAGACCCATGTGGATGTGGGAAAAAAATATTCTATCTTAAAAATAAAGCAGCTTTACTAGCTGGGTGTGGTGGTGTGCCTGTATAGTCCCAGATACTCAGGAGGCTGAAGCAAGAGGATCACTTGAGCCCAGGAATTTGAAGTAAGCCTGGGAAACATAGCAAGACCCCATCTCCAAAAAAGAAAACACAAGCTTTACTAATAGATAGATTGACCATAGTATATTTATATTGTTTGGCCGGGCGTGGTGGCTCACACCTGTAATCCTAGCATTCTGGGAGGCTGAGGCAGGAGGATTGGTTGAGCTTAGGAGTTCAAGACCAGCCTGAGTAAGAGCGAGACCCTGTCTCTATTAAAATATATATACATATAAAATATTTTTTAAAAAGAGTACATTTATATTGTTTATAAATAAATGCATGTTTTGAGGGACATGCTCAACATATTTACTTACGTAAGTTTGGAAAGTTTGGAGACCACCAACCTAGGGGATGTGGAAATGTCACATGTACAATAATGAATATATGGGATTCACACTCAGAAGAGAGCTAACTTAGAGATCTAACTTGCTTACCAATGAAGCAACAGGTGTGGATGAGTTGAGAAAAGAGTTGTGATCAGAACTTCAGCCAACACCAATATTTAGGAAGTAGGCAAAAGGTAAGAATCATCTGTGTCTAATAAACCAAAGGACAGGGAAAGGAGTCCTATAATTCTCTCTGAATCTGAGAATATTATCTCCATAGATACCACAGTGATTCAAGTTTTTTTTAAAAAGTAGGCTTAAATTTTATGCATCAATTCTAGTTATAGTACTATTTCATTAGAAAATTACACAGACTTCTACCTCAATTTCCTATCATGTTGATATGTGAGAACTAACTTACCCTTTATCCTCTGTGCATTCTATGAAGATAGTAACAAGCAGTATCAGAAAAATTAGAAGGAAAGTGAAGTATTTAGTTTAGACATTCTACTGGATAGCTGATGCCTTGATAATTGAGATGGGCTGGGGCTCAAGGTGATGGTGTGAGTTGTAGCTTATTAATAAATCTGTGACTCCTTAACTTGCTTTTGAGTGTGAACATCTGCTGATATCCCTGGAACTAACTGAAGCAGCTTCTCTCTTTTTCAGCCTGTTTCCCCTGGCTATTTCCCCCTTTCTGCATGGCCCTGGACTTGTGGAAGCCATATATATCATCTGCCTAAACACATAGCTAGTTCACCCACTGGACTGTAAACCCCCAGAAGCAGGGATTAGATCCATTCACTGTTGTTTTCCTCAGGATACTGGGCACAAGTAGACATTGAATAAATGTTTGCTAAATTGAGATGCCTTATCTTAATATCTGGTCAAATTTGCCCACTTCCCTAATATTTCACCAATATTTTAAAATTCACACTTTAGGGTGACATAGTAACATTATAAATTCAGATTGATACTGATCTTAAAGGGCACTCTTATGGTTTTGTTTTAGTGGGGGTTTTGTCTAGAGCCACTTTATGAGGGAAGGCTTTTGTTTGTTTCTTTTTAAATTGTGGGCTGATTTCAGAAAAATACAAGTGGAAGAAATGCAGTGTTTTTTTCCCATGGATACCCTACTGATATACATCTTTCTGTTCCTAGGTGTTCTCTATTCTATGTATAAGGATTACATTAGACCTCGATTCTTCAATGTGTCCAAAAAATGAATCTACATACTGGAAGGAAGAAAGACAGAGACATCTGAAAACTATTTATTATGAAGAATGAATTTTCAATATGTAGCAAATTTTACTGCAGAAGTATTACAGAATTCTCATAGTCCTTGTATATTAAGTCTCAGTGTTTTAAGAAGTTGATTTCCAAATCAACAATCATAAATAGTTAACTCAGATATTCCCTGGTTGTCTTTTAGAACATAGGACATGATTTTGTGAATTAAAATTTTTTTATTTTCTAGTTAGTGTCAGAAAATAATCTATATCATGCCAAACTAATCTGAAAATTAGTAGTTATATAGTGGTTACAGAAAACTTTTCTATATCCATGTTAAATGTGAGACTCTATTCATCACTTAATTCTCCCCTACTAGGGCAAAGTAATTAAGGTTTCATAAAATCTTTTTAGAATGGGTAATAATTACATCAGAGAATGGTCATGTTGCTATTTAAAGTTGGTTCACCACTCTTCACCTCATTCTTATATAGAATCTTGAGTATTTTACCACAAACACAATGTTTAACATTTAAATATTTGTGTATTCATTTTTATACTTTGAATTGTTTCTAGAAATACAAAGGTAAACTAACAAATTCCACCCCACAAGATGGCAAAGAATTTAGTCCAGAAGTGCTGTTGGTAATGTGGTATGGCGCTGTAGAAAACACAACAAACCAAAATAGATGTTAATTATACTTGTGGCTTCAAACTCCTCTGTAATTGCCCTAGGGTTCTACAAAATTAACTAGACTTTGTTGAAGTCATAAGTGTCTTGACTTAGGCATACTCTCAAAGATTCCAAGCCTAAGAGAGAAAGCTGAAAAGAAAATCAAAGTTGTCACTGAAATAAAATCAAGAATAGTGTCTGGGCCCAGTGCAGTGGATCATACCTGTAATCCTAGCACTCTGGGAGGCTGAGGCAGGAGAATTGGTTGAGCTCAGGAGTTCGAGACCAGCCTGAGCAAGAGTGAGACCCCCGTCTCTATAGAAAATTTAGCCAGGTGTGGTAGTGGATAGCTCTAGTCCCAGCTACTCAGGAAGCTGAGGCAGGAGGATCACTTGAGCCCAAGAATTTGAGGTTGCAGTCAGCTATGATGACACCACTGCACTCTAGCCAGGGCAACAGAGCAAGACATCATCTCCAAAAAAAAAAAAAGAATATAGTGTCTGTACTGTAAGATGATTTGTGGTGGGTATTTCCTTTTCTTCAGTGTTTCCTGTAATGGAGGGTTACACTGACAGGAAGGTGAAGTCTAGTATTTGGGGAAGCGAAAGATGTAGGAATATCTGAAAATGTCTGCATTTTAGATATTAACCCACTGTTCTGTATATTTTTCCCCTATTGGCACAGGTAATTATTTAAAAAGTTAAAACCACTTTGTACCTATCATGAAGCTCCTCTAGTAAGAACAACAAATATACATATTTTGGTAAACACTGTCCTCTTTGGAAAATAGGCAAGGAAAGAATCCAACTGCTTTATTCTATTAGAGTAAATATTCCAGCAGCTGGATCTATTATGTTCCATTAAGGTCAGGAAAATTGAGGACGGCTGGTATAGAAATAAGTCATCCTTTCAAGTTGATTGTGCAATGAAAAGATATTTCTTTTTTTTTTTTTTTTTTTGCCTGGGGCGAGTGCCGTGGCGTCAGCCTAGCTCACAGCAACCTCAAACTCCTGGGCTCAAGCAATCCTACTGTCTCAGCCTCCCGAGTAGCTGGGACCACAGGCACGCGCCACCATGCCCGGCTAATTTTTTCTACCTATATTTTTAGCTGTCCAATTAATTTCTTTCCATTTTTTGGTAGAGACGGGGTCTCGCTCTTGCTCAGGCTGGTCTCGAACTCCTGAGCTCAGAACAATTCGCCCGCCTCGGCCTCCCAGAGTGCTAGGATTACAGGCGTGAGCCACCGCGCCCAGCCGAAAAGATATTTCTAATCAGGCTACTGGAAAGATTCTACTCTGAATATACACTCAGCATTAAAAATAGATTAACAGTGTTTAATTAGAAACTAGCTTTTCTTACAAAACCCAATAGGTTCTACAATTCTGTAATCTTAATTTGAGAGAAATAAAGTAATATATTTGTTGCTTGAAAAAAGCAATGCAAAATATTTATTTATTATGAGTAGCTATGGCTGAGTGTGGTAGCTCAATCCTGTAATCCCAGCACTTTGGGAGGGTCACTTGAGGCCCAGAGTTTAAGACCAGCCTGGGTAACATAGTGAGACCCCATCTCTAACTAAAAATTTTAAAAATTAGCCAGGCATGATGGCATGCACCTGTAGTCCTAGCTACTCAGAAGGCTGTGGCCAGGGAATTGCTTGAGCCCTGGAGTTGGAGGCTGCAGTCAGCTATGATTGCGCCACCACACTCCGAACTGGCAACAGAGCAAAACCCTGTCTCTAAAAAAAGAAAAAAAAAGTAGCTATGTATAAGGACCCACAAACTGTTTAAACTAAGAGGTAAAGGCACATTTGGAGAAAAGTTAGGAAGTCTTCAGGATGCCTATTTACCCACATTAGCTTGGGTAAAGTGGGAGGGTCACTGCAGGAAGACCCTATAAACAGATAACATACCATAGTTTAATTTGCAAAATACTTCCTGGGCAAACCTTTAGTAGACCAATGTTGTAATGTCTAAAATTGAGAAGGCTATTTTCATTGCCTGTTGCAACCCCTGATGCCTTACTTGCTGATTAAACTATTTCATATGCCTGGATATAAAATACTCTGCCTGCTTTTTATATTAGGCCAACACACAGGCAGCAGCAGCTGCTCAGTAACAATTACTTAAATACACTTTTTCAGACATTCTGGTATACATTGTCAGAGCATCCTTTTACAAATTGACTCCATAATGCTGAACCCCAGGAACTGAGTGACTGTACCTAGGTTACTCTTATGATTGAATATATTAATATCTGTATTAAGTACACTTAACATAGAAATCTAGATTTATAAATCATAAAGAATGATTAAATGTTCTTAACTTAGCAAAATGCTTACCCAAGATTCATTCTTTAGACATCAACCTCCCTCTATTGGTTTTAGTATGATTCAGTTTGCTTTATTATAAAATTTTCTGATTATAAGAGATGTGTGACCTGAGGGGTATATTTGTAAACTTTACTCTGTTCCTAGTAACATATAAAGAATGGAGAAGAGCTACAGAAATCCCTTAAGTACTTAACCTCAGATTAACCAACCACCTCACCTTTTGACGAGGTGCAAAACAGGATGTTTTTATTTTTTACCTTCCTTTCCCCTACATTCTCTGGTAATGAAACTACTAAAAAATTAAACTTCCCAGGGAGGGGGTAAAATCCAACAAGTCAGTTCATCTAGAGTTGTCTTGTATAAAGAAACTAAAACACTGAAACTTATTTTGAGCCTCTTTTTTAAGTAAAAGCTTAAAAAGTCAAGTCTCAATTTTAAGATCAGAAGGACTCTAACCTGGGTTGCAGGGTTGCTGCTCTTACTGTTTGAAGTTTCAAGAAAACCCCTGAAGTAGAAATGAAGGAATTTAAAGTGTCATTTTAGAAAAAGCCCTGCCACTTTGAGGGCCAAACCATTATTATAAATGAAGATGGGCAATGTCCTGATTTAAAAAAAAAAGAAGTCCTATTGAAACATAGTAAGTTTTAAAATAAGGCAGAGAGGTCATACATTTAACTCTAAAGCTGAAAGAGGAAAGTGATGCTCAAAGTAACACACAGGCTGCAGGGTTTGCAGACGAGGAGTGATGTGGTGGGTGATATATCACCCTGGAGTATATGCCACTGGAAACGGATGGCTGCCATTCAGTTCCAGCCAACTGCACTTACATGCAGGAGGGCTCGGCACTGTGAATCTTCTGACTCTTCAATCAGAAAATTATGACAACACTGTCCACTTTTTAATGTGGAATTTTTTATTACAAAAATTTTAATGAAAAAAATTCCTGGTTAGGAAGGATGGCCAAAAAAAAAAAAAAAAAATCTGTAACCTATATGTAGCAGGTGATTTATGACATGTGGACTAATCTTCCAAGTCCCCTAGTGCTAATCTCATACTACTTGGTATAAATATGCATTTTAAAGTGAAATGTTTAGGCCGGGCATGGTGGCTCACACCTGTAATCCTAGCACTTTGGGAGGCTGAGGCGGGTGGATCGCTCAAGGTCAGGAGTTCGAGATCAGCCTAAGCAAGAGCAAGATCCCCGTCTCTACTAAAAATAGAAAGAGGAGAGCGAGACCCCCGTCTCTACTAAAAATAGAAAGAATTTAGCTGGACAACTAAAAATATATATATATAAAAAATAAGCCGGGCATGGTGGCACATGTCTGTGGGAGGCTGAGGCAATAGGATAGCTTGAGCCCAGGAGTTTGAGGTTGCTGTGAGCTAGGCTGATGCCACGGCACTCTAGCCTGAGTAACAGAGCCAGACTCTGTCTCAAAAAAATAAATAAATAAAGTGAAATGTTTAACAGTCCCTAGGAGATTCAACAATATAAATATTTGCCACCCCTAGAAATAAACTTTAGACCTAGAAATGGTTTTTGGAGTATTAATGGGAAAAGTGGGAAGAAAAGACGTTGTAGAACTATACAAACATTAGAAAGAAAATTAACACCTCCATTATCTTGCTTCAGGACTTACAAAGTTAAAAGTTAGAAGTTTCTTCTTTTTCTACCTAAAACTTGAAAGCCAGAATGGGCTGAGTTACAATGCAGCAGGGAAAACTGATCATTGGTTAAAGTATGGTTTCTGGATCTTGTTTCCAGGTATTAAGTGTACTCTTTGGCAAATGCTATCACATCTTTATTTAATAACTACAAAAAAATTCAAGAAAAGTGACAACAACAAAGACAATTACAATTACAAAGCAGGCTGATAACCAGGGTTAAATAATGATTGCCTAACAGAAGAAATGTTTTCTTTAGAAATGATGTGTTAATATCAGTATATATCAAGGATACACTCTGGTCAATTTAGATTGAAGTGAAACTTAACTGGCATAGTAAAATATCACTTTACAAGATAGTCAACCTGACCAGTTCATTGTGAAAAAGAACATTATTCCCTGTCCTTTCTCACTTATGATCCAGACAAAAAAAAATATCTGATTTATCTGAACAATATTTTTTTAAAAAAATACAAAAGATCTATCAGTTTTATATAACCTTAAAACTCTACCCAAACTGTATGTTCAGGTTTACATAAATATATATACATATATCCCAGAAGTTAAGACACAAGCCCATAGGGGTGTGTGCCCATCACAGGCCTTAACTCTGGCTATTGTATGACTGTTGTGAGGTGGGTCGGTCTCTAACCTACACTTACAGCTGTCCAGCTTTTAACACCCTTCCCATGAGGAAATCTTTGTCTTTTGTTCAAAACATTTGAACGAAACTCACCTCTGAACTAACAGAGATATGTTAACAGGACACCTGGCACAAAAGGGCTTAGAAAAAGTGTTTCTTATATAGTCTCTCAGGCTGTCAGTCATCTAGACACAAGTGAATCAGCATCCACGGCGTTCAGAAGGTAAAGTTCAGGCTGTGCTGTCAATCCCAGGTGGTACTAAGGACAGAAAGATAGAAGAGGTTTAGAATGACTTTCAAGTATTTAGATACTGAAATTGGCACTTAAGTACCTAAAATCAGCATATCAATTTAGGCCTTTTTTCAGTACTGCTGTATTGATTTTTATTTCCAAAAAGAAATGGCTTACAGATACACACATGAATGGCTTCTGATGTGTAAAATAATGGAAGCTGAAATAGTTAAGGGTAGAAATAGTGCTAAATATCCTCAGCAAAATTAGCACTCTATTCTTGTGACACACTGCCTCAGGATGGGTGTTTTCAGATCAGGATAATAAGAGTAAACATGCACTGAGTGCTCTTGTATTTTAATATTGTATTAGGAATCAAATTTCAAATGGTCTAAATCTGAGCCCTATAATCCTGACCCCATTATCCTTTGGCACGTGAGCAAAGCCTTTCATTAAAAACAAAAACATAAAATGGCATGTGCTAAAAGAGAGGAAGATGACCTCTAAATGTTTGCCAGGCTGAATCAGAATCATCTAGGCTGCTTTTAAAACATTACCAGTCCCCACTCCTGGAGAACTGAATCCAGATGGTTTGTGTTGGGATCTGTGAACTTGTATCTTTTTACTTTTTCCTTTCTCCACAACAAACCTTAGGATAACATTGAGTCTTATTTTAGTCCTACTGTTATTACTTAGGGCTTTAGGAACCTTATTGTCCCTGGGCACTGAGTCTGTAAGTTAATGCAGAATGTAAACTAAAAATCTATAGGAAAGAACTATCCCTATTATAGCATGATCACCATGGCCCAGTACCAGTCCGTGGCCTGTTAGGAAACAGGCCACATATCACCACCTGAGCTCCACACCACTGGCCCCCCTCCCCACCCCCACCTTGGTCCATGGAAAAATTGTCTTCCATGAAACTGGTCCCTGGTGCCAAAAAGGTTAGGGACCACTGTAATAGAAAAGGCACTGGAGTTAGGGTCAGTCCCTTAACTCTACCACTTACTAGGACCTTTGCAAACAGTCGCATATACTTCTAGAGCCTTATTCTTCTATTTATTTGTAAAATGGGAATAATGCTACATTTGAAAATGCAAAGTATACTAATATACTATTTCATGTTAGTCTTCAATAAATATATTTTTAACACATTATAAATTGCCTTGTACAACCTCACAGGCTTGTTGTGATGACTATGTGAAGGTAACATAGACCAGATGATGCCCAAGATAAAACTATTCCCAACTAATGGGCTAGGAAAATACTGTGTCACGCTGGCTTTAGGGTATGGACACAGCTCTTCAGACTTCAGCTTGCTTATTCACTTTAGAGTCTTAATCTCAGGCTTATTAACTAATAGCAATTGTCGGATTCACTGACAATTCATTGAAGCCTTTTCTGAAGTGAGCAAATGTGGTGGACTTCCTCATTATGTAGTAAGCACGGGTTGCATTATTAGTCCTGTGATGCTCAGAGAGTGTATCACTTAGATGACTTAGTAGATAGACCCCTTTCACTGCAGAAGTTTGTCACATTGTTCTGAGACCTTGATAAATGAGGCTAAATAGTACAGGAATAGGCTAAAATACTTCCAGGGGCAGACTGGCAATGCAAATGAGTAAACTTTATTAACTAATAGTTTGTGGCTATTGCTGGGGTAGGACCATAGAGGGCCCTGCTCATTCTCTACACCTACCAGAAGCATTCAAACTTTTTAAAATTTTGCACAGGCCAAATAAAATCTACCAGTTGGCAACTTCTGAGCTAAAAAATACTCCAGCACTAATCAGAGTATCAAGCAAATGCTTCGATGTGTTGATGTTCCTGGTGCTGCTATACAAAACATGGTGTCTTGACCCAACATGAAAGGCCTATGTATTATACAGGATAGTTTGGGAATGAAAACATGGGTTCTGGAGTTAAGCTGTTCAAATGCCAATTGCCCACTTATTAGCAATATGATATGGGCAAGGTACTTTGGCTTTTCAGTTGACTCATCTATATGGAGGCTGATCCTCTTATTGTTATAGGATTAAATGAGATAATACAAGTGCTTAGATTGGAACTACCATATAATGAGTGCAATAATGAGTGTTGAGAGAAGCTGACACATTTAAATTCATTGGTCCTACCAATGAAGGTGCAGAAGACATTCTAGAGGGCAGAGCTAAAGAAAATATCTCAAATCAGGATCTTCAAATTGTTTTGCATCCTATTTTAGTTCTGAAATTAAACCCAAAGTAAGGAGAGCTAAATGAGGCAGGACAACATGGGGAACAAAATTCTTTCCAGATTACTCCCATGGTGTTACTTATTCTATTCAGCTCCTATAAGACAGGCAAGGAAAGCTTGCAACAAAGAAAGGGAAAATGAAGTTCTAGTGACACTCTTGGGACAAATCAAGTGCTTAGATTTTCCTGTCATGTGTCTAGTGACAGGGCTAGTAGTTCACTATGCCTGAGCTTTGCTTTTTTAAATAAATGGTGCCGGGAGGGGAGGGGGGAGGAGGGAGGAGGGGACGGGTATTTGCATACACAAAGAGTGCAATGCACACCACCCGAAGGATGGACATATTTGAAACTCGGACTTAGGGGGGGAGGGGGGGCAAGGGCAACATACGTAACCTAAAACATCTGTACCCCCATAATATGCTGAAATAAAAAAAAAAAATTGGCAAAAAAAAATGTTCACCACTTCAAAAAAAAAAACAATAAACAAATGGTGCCAATATTTCCATTTATAACAGGTCTGCCAAAATTCTCATTGGTTTTTAAGCTAAATAATTTTGGTTTCTCTTCAAATACTAATTTTTATTAGTAGCATATATAGAATGTAAATGCCTACTTCAATAGTGAAACAAGATTATATAGATAGAAAAATACCTTAGAGTAAGGCAGAACAAAATTTTTTTCAAGTTTAAACATGGTTAATGGTGTGACCTTTAGTAAAATGCTTTGACTAAGACATAAGTGTCTTAGTGTCTGCAATTAATCCATGACTTCTGAGAACTAAACCTATTTATTTCTCTATCTCTTCTAAGGATGCAATCACTAATAGTGTGGGCTTAGTGTGTCATTCCAGGTGGTAACTGATGTTTTGATATTATCAAGTTGTTAAAACCCCAATAATAAACTATTTTCAAGGTTTAAAAAAATACCCAGGAAACCAAATTGGAAAAAAAATTTTTTTAATTACAAACCAAGTTTACATATTGTTAAATGGTTACTAAAAGTTCACTTGTAACCACTCCTAACACCACTAGTAGGACCTCACAGGAGCCAAACTGAAGCTCTTCCTCTTCCCCTTGTTAATTTCCAGTATAGTGTAGCAGCACAATTATTTCAAGTGACATATAAGGAGAACAAGGACCAGTTTACATAAAGTACAATTGTATATCTTTAAACATTCCACACAAACACACTGCCAAAAAGCACCACACATGCTGTCAATGGAGGACTTAAATTTCTACATGTTTATTGCACCCAGCATACTGGTTGAAATATACTTTCTCTCTGTGAGGATCAAATGGAATAAGCTATGGTAGTGTTTTTAACACTGTAAAATACCACACACTTAGTATTATTAAGTGTCATTTAACTGTAAAGAAATTTTCTACCATTGCAAGTCACATATATAACCTTTAAAAGAATACTAGCAGACCAGGCGTGGTGGCTCATGCCTGTAATCCTAGCATTCCGGGAGGCCAGGTGGGAGGATCACTTGAGCTCAGGAGTACAAGACCAGCCTGAGCAAGAGCGAAACCCCATCTGTACTAAAAATAGAAAAAATTACCTAGACAACTACAAATAGAAAAAATTAGCCAAGCATGCTGGTGTGCGCCTATAGTCCCAGCTACTCGGGAGGCTGACGCAGGAGGATGACTTAAGCCCAGGAGTTTGAGGTTGCTGTGAGCTAGGATGACCCCACAGCACTCTAGCCCGGGCAACACAGTGAGACTCTGTCTCAAAAAAAAAAAAAAAAAATACTAGCAGCTTTTACGTTTGCTCCTAAATGTTTGTGAATCTCAGACTGATTGAATCCACTCAGACCTGGGCAAAGGTAAATGTTACTGTGTATTTTTTTGAAGAATTTTTTTCTGTCAATTCAGCTTCCCCTACTGCAGCCAGACAACAGCTTAAGATGTCAGTCCCTGATTATCTTCACAGAGTACCTTTACAACGAGTTTGGGGAATGACGCTGGTAAGGGGAGAGAGGCAGATATGAGGAGGAACAGTTAGGGGAATTGTCATTCATAATTCTGTATGTTATTACTTGAGAGGCTAAGAAAAATGTCTAGTCAGTAAAATACACTAGTGTACCCTTAATGCTTTATAAAAGACAGTCCATCCAGTCTGTACTTTTGACTATGTGCAAAATATCAGTAATAATGCCTTTGGGGGCTCAGATGAACAGAGAACATCAATCAACCAGGACTTCACGAAGGAAAACTCGAAAACTGAGAAGTCCTTCAATGCTATTCCCATTACTGTTCTCACCACGTCAATGGCTATAAAAGACTTTCGATTATTTATCTCCAGCAGACAAATGTGATTGATTTGAGATAACCACAGTCTCAGGCTTCACATGTAAAAATGTCACAAGTGGCTAAAAGACAGCAGCTGCATGCTGAAGACACCCATTTCCTCTGATTCCAGAGTTCCACCATCTGGTCTCAAAGTTTTTTCCTCTGAGGAAACAGCTGTAGAGAGGTAGCCCAGTTCAACCTTGCTGACAGACACAACATTGCAACCACAGCGACACCTACTGACTTGCTGAGAGAGAGAGAGAGAGAGCGAGCGAGCGAGCGGGCCTTCCAATGATTAAGCTCCACAACTCCTGAGATTGCCTTACAAGTCATCTTGCACAGGAGGCAGCGTGGTGCATCAGAACAACATGATGAATTCTGGTGAGACGTGGCTTTTAGGAATAAAACAGATGGCTCTTCTTCCTCCTTTGAGTCTTTTCTCCCCACCCCCAAAATCACATGAGAATGTCAGTTCATAAATGCTATCATCTTTTTCTATCACCACCTCGTGGAGGAGGAAAGTGAAGGTTTTACAACTGTATGTGCTCAAGACTAAATATCATCAGCAGAGCTCTATACTAACATGAAGTTTATTAAAATCAGGACTCCCAAGAAAACCCTGATAAG
>NW_012135081.1:2093518-2099034 GCF_000956105.1 Propithecus coquereli
CAGGAGGCAGCGTGGTGCATCAGAACAACATGATGAATTCTGGTGAGACGTGGCTTTTAGGAATAAAACAGATGGCTCTTCTTCCTCCTTTGAGTCTTTTCTCCCCACCCCCAAAATCACATGAGAATGTCAGTTCATAAATGCTATCATCTTTTTCTATCACCACCTCGTGGAGGAGGAAAGTGAAGGTTTTACAACTGTATGTGCTCAAGACTAAATATCATCAGCAGAGCTCTATACTAACATGAAGTTTATTAAAATCAGGACTCCCAAGAAAACCCTGATAAGCTTCCAGTCTCTGAGAAGATCTTCAAAAGGTGATTAGTAACGACCACCTACAGGGGAGTTTTGCTAGTTGTCCATTTTTCACCTTCTTTGTTTTCTCACCCCTTTGAACTTCCACTCAGAAATTTAAAGTGGAAATAAGTTAAAAGAATCCTAAGCCTGTCTCTTAATTTTATATTTCATCTGGATGACCACCCTAGTTGAGATTTTTGTATAATTACAATAACTGAAAGGGTATGCCTAAGAAAAGAATTTCTCTGCCTATGAAAATCCACTCTGTTTTGATAAACAAAACTTGTATACTCATTCAGCTGTTTGTATTATGAAAACTGTTTTCCACTTTCCAAACATTTTTGAAACATATGGCCTGGTCAAGAATCATGCATACATGATTACCTCTCAGAAGGATAAAACAAGCTAGATAGCCCTTGGGCAGCTACTTAAGAGTTTAGTGTTGGAATGATAGCGGCAAATGTCAGCTTTTCAAAGATCCTACCTAATCCAGTTCCCAGGTTAGGATGTCAAGAAAAGAAAAATAATTCCATTTTTGAAACGCATATGAAAGAAAGTCTCCCCCAACCAACACTTGAGTCCTAAATGCGGTCTGTGCATCAGCACATACTTTTAGCTATGTTCACACAGTAAACCATAGAAACACACTGGCTCTGATGGCTACCTGTGGAAGACAGACAGACTAATCCAGTGTTTACTTAGCATAGCCACCGGTGGCTTCTTCGGTCAGCAGGACTTTAGAGATGCTTACCGTGTGCCCACAGTCCAGGAAGGACATGCCCAGTGCAATCAAGCATTGCCAACCCTGAAAGATAAAATATGGTCATCATTCGCCAGGCTCTTCGAGGAGCCCTCTTACCCACCATGACTGCTCACACAGCTGCTCAAATGCAGACCTGTTCCCTTCCTTGAATATCCAGCTTTGCCCTTCTTCTACCACCACAGGTTGCACGAGTCATTCTCCCAACTCCACTCCTCCTTCAAAAAATCCTGAAATCTGTCTTCCTCCACGTAGTTTCTCCATCTTATTATCAATAATGAGTTCTCTCTGTCCTACTGCTTTGTGCTTGTGGTTTCTTTTATCCAACTGGGAGTTCCCCGAAGACCACTTTTCTCCAGTCCTCCCCATTCCTTATAATGGGGAGAATGAATCACAGATTAATCCAACTGGCATAGTCTCCTGAGCTGCTCTGTGAAGTTCCTGTTTTGGAGCTAAACAGCAGCAACCTGCTCTAGAATCAGCCCTCACCTCGAAAATTAGGTCTTCAACAATCTCACTAGTCTCAGGCTGACTGAGGACAACTTGGTACCTTCATATCCAATTTGCATTATGAAAGGATTCCCCTAACTTCTGCAGTGAATTTCAGAAAACGATTCCTGTCAAGGACACAATCAGTTCCTGGTTTTTCCTTGAAGGCAGTCCCTAGATCATACAGTCAGTACAATCTTTGTGTGCGCAAGATTTACGGGGAAGAGAAAGAGAAGGGATGTATCGATCCAAGGTGTTTTTCAATATTTACTAAAGTGATTTTTCTCAATCAAGTACCTAGCATGTGGCATATTGGCATGGGGACCACGTAAGTCTTCCACATACCAACAGCAGGTTTCCACCCTCCATCTGAGGGTGGACTTGCTATTATCGTTGCTTTGGCTGTTTCTCATTAAAATAAGCAAAGTTAAGGAAGATTTGGAAAACAGAGAAGAATATATCCATAATCTCACCTTCCTAAGACAATTACTATTATTATTTTGACATAATTTAGACTTAAAATTTTTTTGATAATCTCTGTATAAATGTTACATACCTTTTCCATGTAGCTGTGGTTCTATAGCCATGATTTTTTAAAATGACTGTAGAACAATCCAGTGAGAGAACATCTCTCCTTGCTTATTTCCTTGGTCAGCTAGTAAGTGGTAGAATGGAGCTGGGCTGTGCACCCACATGTGTCCCACCCCAAAGCTCTAAATCACACTGCCCATTCTCCAACTCCATCTTGTACCACTCTCCACTCTCTGTACTGCTACCCTCCTTTCCTCAAACATACTATGCTCTCTTGTTAGGAATTAAAAATGGAAAACATATAGAAGTAACAGAAATTGAAAAATGACAGATCTTAGGAACCAAAGTGAATTTTATGGTTTGAAATATTGTTTCATAAATAGCTGATTTGATAATTCCATATTACTTGTCTCAAAGACCTGCAGGTAGATTGCTATGTGCTCTTTTGGATCTGTTCACTTCTAAATGTCAGTCAGTCTCACCTCTACCATCCCTGATACCTGTGCCCCTACCACCTCCAGCCTGGACTTACCAAGTAGAACACAAAGCTCAGATAAGCCACACTGACCACAGTAGCCACCACGTATAATGCCACATGACCTAGTTCCTGGACATAAATCACTACAAAATACATGTTGATGGAACAGACGATAAGGACCATGATCCCGCCTGCAATCCTCCAGCCTCTGTAAGGGAATGAGCACAGTCACTGATGGATTAGTTCAACCCGGCCATAAACAGAAAAGGAAACTGCATCTTGTTGGATAAACAGGAAAGGAGTCAGAGGCATTTCAAAATGAAGTGAAAAATGGTTCTTATTATGTTCCAGATTAGGTCAAATGGGCTAAAGTCAGACCAAGACAAGGAGAAACGGGGAAAATACCATCGAATAATCCCTAGTATTTACATCCCTAGAAATGCAAAAATACCCATATATCCTTTTAAATGAATATATATAAAAGGTACTAGCTTGTGCCTTTTTCATTAAAATAATTTAACAAAGAATTAAGGTACTTCAAACTTCAGTGGCTGAAGGTGAAGAGTTAAAGCCTTGAAAGCTGAAAGCTTTCATCCCCCGAGATGAAAAATGTGCTTCCTCCTTTGCTACATTCACAGTCTCCTTTTTCTAAGCCAAAGAGTAAGCAGCTAGCAATCGCCTCTCAAAGCGTATATCTCCCCTATACGAATCATGTCTCACTGGCCTCTTGGATGAAGACATCTTTTCCCACATATCACTATCCCCTTTGGGGAACTAAGAGGAGAATACTCACATTCCATTGGCAAAGTCACTCATTACTGGCCGTAAGCTTGTAAACGTGAGGATGGGTATAAGAGCAAAGGGAAGCTGGAAAAGAAAGAAGTAAGATCAGACGGGGCTACTAGGGGTCCTCATATCACCCTAGAGAACCGCGTGGCTAGTGAAAGGGAAACATGAACCCTGCCTCATCTTCTCCATGAGAAATGATTATCATTCCAACATGCTGAAGCATTTTGTTCAATGTGTACAGCTGTCATAAACCTAGCATCGATTAAGATCCCAAGTATCTTTGTGTCTTTACAAATATTTGTATGTGACTTGTCTTCTTAACCTCTACAGGACCTAGTGCGGCGTCCTGTATGTTCATTTAATGGTGGCTTGTATTAATAAACTGTAATTGTGTCTTCTACATGTCAGTAAAGCTCATAATTCCCATTCAACAGGCTTAAAAATACCAAACTATTTCTAAAAGACTTTTGGATGCCAGGAATTTCATATACATTTACTGCAGACCATGCCTCTTTCTTCCTCTCAATTGCTCCCCAGCACCCAGCACTAGGCTTAGTACCCAAGGGCAGTACATAATGCTGCCTGACTAAATGGGATGTAAGTTTCCCTGGCTCCCTCCTCACCTGTAAGCTCTGCAGAACGTTCAGGAAATCATTCATCCCTGTTAGATGCTCCACATCTTGGAAGACAGCAACAAGCAGAGTGGGAATGATGGCAATAGAGCGGGTCAGAATCACTCGGGCAAAGCGTGACCATTTTAGGTTCAGGAATCCCTGGAAAAAAATATAGAGCAGGATTAACGTCTGGAACAAAGAACAGAGAAAGGGTCGGGGAGGTTCAGGATAGACCTCAGAAACATAGGATTAAGAAGAGTTAAAAGGGCTGTGTCTCTCTCTCTATTCCATACCACATGTACCTCCATGACAAACTGGCCGGAGTAGGTTCCTGTCATGGTGGAGCTCTGTCCTGCAGCCAGGATCCCCACTGCCCAGATGTAGAGTGTAGCAGGCCCAAAGTAACATCCCAGCACAATACCCTGGGAGAGGAAAGGAAGAAAGATATGTTTATGTCAATAATCTGTTTAGACAAGTCTCAAAACAGCATTTCTCTGTGGCATTTCTCCCTCTTTGCACCTACACCAAGTGCTGTGCCTGGCCCTGTCCCAGAAGCTCGGCTCGAGTCCTGACCTCATTCTAAAGGCTTTCCATCTAAACTTTACTAGATGCTCCTTATTCCTCGGCCTAGTCCCATTCTCTTTTCCAAGCTTCTAACGCCTTCATTTCCTCTGTTTTAAGAATTAAAAAAAAAAAGTGGTCTACACCACACCACATTTCCCAAATTATATTCCTTAACACATTATGTTGGAAAATGGTAATAGGAGGGCAAGGAAAGTTCAAAGAAATCTGGGAAATGCTGCATACTACGTATTCTACTCTTGGAGGATCACAATATAAGCAGCATAAAGGGACTGAGACAGCCCAGTAATGAGCACTTTACTAAGAACACTTCTTTAGTCTCCCCAATTAACATCCTGTGGAACACTATGCTATCAACATGAGTTTGAGGAATGCTGGTGTACAATCCATGTTTTCAACTGATCCTCCATTCCCTCCCATATAATCCAAAATGCTTGTCTGGAATCTTGACTTCTGAAATAAATGACACCCCAGGGGAGCTATGCTCAGATCAGAAGCGAACTCACAGAAAAGACCAGGTAATATGAGAAGAATATTAATTCAGAAGCAAAGATCACAAATCTAAATATGCTTACCCCTTTGTAGATGTCCACAGCCAGTGTGGAGTTATCATTAGGAAAGAGGCCAGCATGGGGACTGCTGCTATTTTGACAGACTTCAACCTAGAACCGAAAGCAGTTCAAGAGCAACTTTAGTTTAAGAAGCAAGGACCAGATAAGAGCTCTCCCACAGATCATACACAGTCACCTATGAGAGGCAGGCTGGAGGGAAAATGCTGGATACAGGTTGTGATGTGGGCAGAGACTGGCACCAATATAAAATGGAGTCTTCCTCCAAAATCATTCTACATCCCTAGGTCATCAAACAGCTTTACTGAGGCCGGGCGCGGTGGCTCACACCTGTAATCCTAGCACTCTGGGAGGCCGAGGCGGGTGGATCGCTCAAGGTCAGGAGTTCGAGACCAGCCTGAGCAAGA
>NW_012135081.1:2099529-2121745 GCF_000956105.1 Propithecus coquereli
ATATATTTAAAACATGAAACTTTACATCTAGATAAGGCAATATTTTGAAACTTTTATAAATTTTATTTTATAATTCATATTTATAACAAATCATTTATACGAACTTACATAAATTATTCCTATGAATATGATGTACCTTTTTTTGTACATTTATATATAATAGAGCTAACATGAAACATAACGTTTGTATTAGTCTCCTTCAATGCCACTATTTGCTTTGATTTCAATGGTAAACAGGCCGGATGTGGTGGCTCATACCTGTAATACTAGCATTTGGGGATGCTGAGGCAGGAGGATCACTTGCAGCCAGCAGTTCAAAACCAGCCTGGGCAATTTAATGAGGTACCATCTCTACAAAAAAATAACAATGGTAAAATAAAATAAAATTTAAAAAATTAGTGAGGCATGATGGCACATGCCTGTAGTTCATGCTACTTGGGAGGGTAAGGCAGGAAGATTGCTTGAGTTCAGGAGTTTGAGGTTTCAGTGAGCTATGATGATGTCCCTGAACTCTAACCTGGGTGACAGAGCAAGACCCTGTCTCAAAAAGAGGAAATTGAACCTCGCTTCCCACCTCTTAAAAAAAAAAAAAAAAAAAACAGAGTATACAGAAATCAAAATGACAAAACAGCCCAGCTGTGATGGCTCATGCCTGTAATCCCAGCACTTTGGGAGGGTAAGGCAGGAAGACTGCTTGAGGCCAGGAGTTTGAGACCAGCCTGGGCAACAGAGCAAGACCCCCTCTCTACAAAAAGTAACTTAAAAAAATTAGCTCGGTATGGGGGGCACATGTCTGTGGTCCCAGCTACTTGGGAGGCTGAGGCAGGAGGATCACCTGAGCCCAGGAGTTTGAGGTTGCAGTGAGCTATGATGATGCTACTGCACTCCATCCTGGATGACAGAGCAAGACTCTGACTCTATAAAAAAACAAAATAAAACAAAGTCTGCCTTAGTCACAGTTTCTGTTTTCTGTTTGTTGAGTCCTCCCGATCAAAAGCTGAGAAAGATGGGCCTAGACCTGGTCAGCCCCAAGACTGTAGAGTCTGACTGGTACACAGTGACTTTAGAGGACAGCAGTGAGACTAGAGATCTGTTTCCCCTGGGCTCCAAGTCATTGTATTTTCCTACCCCGTTCCAGTCTCGACTTTACCCTCACATTCACTACCACTCATGACCCTGGTTACTCACCACCTGCTCGTTGGTTTTCTCAAAAAATGCTTCAGCAAACACTGAGACAACAAAGACGTTGATGATGAAGGAAACAAAGAGAGCAATGCAGGATTCAATGAAAAAGTACTTATTGGCTTCTCGAACTTCCTGTTTATTATTCCGGTTTACCTGTCTAGACTAGAGAGATAACAGCAGTAGTCATTTTTTGACCTGTTGGAGCAAATTTTCTTGTAGCATTTCACTAGTTTGGAGTCAGCTGAGAGATTCAGAGGGCAAATAACTGACCAAATGAAATGTGAGAGATACAACACTCACCTACATCCTAGTTCACAGAGTAACTAAGAACTTCATGCTCTTTGATGACATTGCACACCTCCAAATAGGGAACAGTGACTAAGTAACTACGGAGCTCTCAGTTATTGTGGCTGGAAGGACCACTGACCTACAAAAACCTGATTTCAGTCCTACGGGGTGTACAATCCTAATTATAAAGGTTTCTGAAATTTCCCAGCAAATTATCGTGTAAGACTGACTAGTAAAATCCCGGTTGGACTGCTATGCTCCTGACCTCCACAAGGCCACTCGAGCTTTTGAAATTTAAACACAACAGGCTTGGTGCACCTTCGGACCTTTCATGAAGAATTTTAGTTCCACCTTCTCTCTGGGGCCAGTAATCTCTGGTCAATTTGGGATAAAAATTGAGTCCAAGTCCAAGCATGCAAAGGTTATAAATGTCCAGGCTTGGAAAATAACTTGCTCCTTCAGAGCTCTAATAGTTGTACACTAACTTTGTGTCCCTTGAAGTTAAAGGAAAACATCCCATCAACTATACAGGACGCCACTGAGATAAGGGCCTTGCTTACCTTGACTAGGGCAGAATGCAGGTACATGTTGTGTGGCATGATGACAGCTCCCACGATGCCCACGGCCTGCTCAATCTGTGGGGTGTGACAGCCTGAACAGGATGGCACGAACATGCCCTTGAGTACCTGGCTCTGGCTGGGTTTCACTGTAACATACTACGTGCCAACAGAATAACCATTAGCCTTTCCTGGAACATGAGACTAGGGGAGTAACACAGTACTAGGGAAACACTCAGCATCCTTTACGCCTTACCGCCTCTTCTTCTGCAACTACCTTCGATAATGAGGAATACAGAATCAAAGAACCAAGCAACATATGGGACTTCCTATCGGGGTCAAAGAATCCAGGACTGGAGTATTGAGAGATTTTACATCATATTTTAGATACATAAAACAGATATGTATAGAATGTAATTGATATTCAAAAGAAATGAAATGGCTAAGGATCTTACTGTTATTAGCTTCACAGCAATTTCTGTGAGACAGACCCAAGACATAGAATCAAGTCTCACTTATCTCTACATATCCTGCTTCTGTTCACCTATGTTCATCTAAAAATCACTTGATGTTTCCACTAGTGTGTAGTGAGTCTCAATCATAAATACTTCTCATACATACTTTTCCCGGGCTTAGCATTTCTCTTGGAAGCCTTTGGCCAAGATGCATAATCTACTCATAAATTAGATTTTTTTAAGTTTATCCAGGCTGCTAAGCAGAAATCAGTTATAACAACTGGCCACAGAAAGGTGCTACTACTGCAAATAATGGTACTGATTCTTAGGGGTTCCCGGGTTGGGGTACAAACCACAAAATATCCAGTATATCCCCTATAGTTCATCAACTCTTTTAATACAGGGAAAGTTCAAGCTGCAATTAAGATAAACCAGGATGAGCAAAAACAGAATCCTACCTGACAGCAAAGAATAACCCTACAATTCCCACCCTAACACTCTACAAGTTGTTCCATTGTCAGGATGGCCAACGTGGGACTAGGGAATCTAGTCTGGAAAGCCCTAGGAAGTCTAGTCATTTGTAACTTAGTAATCTCTACAGGCCTTTCTGCACACTAATCTTTGCTAAAAATCATATTTCTTCAAAAGTGCCCCAGGACGGAACTGACTTTTTATTGATGTATTTCATACAATGAAACCATCCTAGCACTAGTACTGTCTTTTATAATAAAAGGCTAAAAAAAAATTAAAAACCCACACGTTAAAAAGCTAATGAATAACCTGTAATACTTGCCTCATATCCAAAAGTGAGGGCCATAACGGTGATGAGAAAGCCAAAAAATGCTTCTAGCTTCCGCAAGCCTAAAGGAGAAAATGCAGCAGTGAGCTCACAGCAGGCAGACTTCCCCATTAGCCACATGAGATAAAGCAGCTGCTTTGACTGACCCCGACATTCCCACTCTCCTTACCATACTTGTCCAAAAAGAGAAACACAAAGGTATCTGCAATGGTGATGAGGACTCCACCCCACAGAGGAATCCTAGGTCAGAGATAAGAAATGGACGGCAATGAAAAGAAAGGAAACGTTGAACAACACTTTCTTCCCACCAGCTCTCTAGATACAAACACTTGGAAAAGCCAGAACTTGGGAGAGAAGGGACAGTGGCAAGAAGCCAGACCTTGGGTAGTTTAGGATAACAGCACCAACTTGATTACATTCATTCAAACCCTGATTGAGAGTCTACTATGTCAGATATTTAGGTTACGAAGATGAAAAGTATGGGTGTTACCCTCAAGGAGCTCACTATCTAATGGGATACACTAACAAACAAATAAACAATTATAATACAAAATACCACACACTCTATAAGAGAGATATGTATAACGCACCGTGGGAATGAAAGATGTAGAGCCTACATCTTCTGAGGGAGAGGAAGGTAGCTCCAGAAAGGTTCCACAGAAGAAATAATAATTGAGTTGAATCTTGAAAATTAAACATGAATTGGGTTTTTGTTTTCACCTTTGCTTTGAAACCCACTGAAACACTGATTACTTTCTAGAGGAAAAATCCCCTTACCTTCCTAAAGACAGAAGATTGATGGCAATGGCTGAGCCAATGACTTCTTGCATGTCTGAGCCAATAATAGCCAACTCCACCATCAGCCACAGGATGATTCGTGGGACCTAAACACCAAACAGTAGAAAGGCATGGTTACTTTTTTTCTTAGACACAGGGTCTTAGTCTGTATCAGTCTGTTTCCCATCCTGGAGTACAGTGGCACAATTATAGCTCACTACAGCCGCAAACTCTGGGCTAAAGCCATCCTACTACCTCAGCCACCCAAATAGCTAGGACTACAGGCAAGTACCACAACCTGCTAGTTTTTAAAATTTTTTTTGTAGAGACAGGGTCTTGCTATGTTGCACAAGCTGGTCTCAAACTCCTGGCCTTAAGCAATCCTCCCTCTTGGCCTCCCACAGCACTGGCATTTCAGGGGTGAGACATTGAGCCTGGCAGGACATGGCTCTGATCAATCATTTCTAGGAACCTCCCCTGTATTTTGGAATTCATATTTTAGCATTGACCCATAAATAGTCCTTTATAAGTCTCCAGACTAGAGATGAAGTAGCAGAACTTGGCTGTACTCAGCCCATCACTGCCCTATGGCTCCCAGATGGAGAAGGAAAGTGGCTTCCACATGGCAGAGTCTATGAACCAAGGTCAGGGTGCCAACTGATCTTACCTTTTTCTCTTTCCTTTCCACTCAAGAAATGAATGGGACTTCCATTCATTAATTTCTACTTAGTGTCCTACCTAAAAACAATCCTCAAAGTTCTGGGGGTGAATAAGGATGCTAAAATAGGGATCAAGAGAGACTAGGAACTTATTGCAGGAGAAAACATCTATGCTGACCATAGCTGAGGAGACAAATCAAACATGAAAAGGTTGGGGTCGTTTTTAAAGTAATAATAGTACACAAGCAAGTGAGAAAGAACAGATATGCAAAAGGAGTCAGGGTGAAATGGTTGGAAATGGGTGGCATATATCAAAGTAGGAAACTAATCAGGCCAAACCATCCAGCTGAAAGACAGATTTAGTTATGCTGGCTCACTGAAGCCAGAAAAAACACCCACAGATACCTACTGTCCAAAAAATATCTTGTCACAACAAAACAACTATTAACATGCATGAAGAAAGAGAGGCTAAAGGAAATTATAAGTTATCAAGGTTTTTTTTTTTTGAAAAGCAGATAAAGATACCTTCTGCTCACAGCCAGGAAAGAACATTAAATATTGAGGACAAACAAGAGGCAGATCAGTATCTTATATAAAGACGAAGCTCGGTTAAAAACGTCTTCCAGATGTAGGGTTCATTCCTGTCTTAGGTGACAGTAAGAAAGGCCCAAAATGTCCAGAACAAAGCTGTAGAGGATAGTATAACCCCCACGGTGAGGATAAATTGCAAAATAATTATTAGCAAATCCAAAGATCCTGCCACATATACTTTGTAGTAGTAAAATGAAAAAAATTTACCTTTTTCAAAGTGATGGCAAAGTCAAACAAACAAAAAAAAGAGATACATATATAATGTAAACTGATGAAGCAACATAGAGGTATGAATAAAAGTTCTTAGAAGGAGTACTCCCCTCCCCCATGGGCTGGGCACTGCTAGATGCCAGGAGGTAGAATGAATGGGAAATGTTTACTCAAACAGAATTTTTCTAAGGAAACGTTCTGGGGAAAAAGCGAATCTCAAGTTTGATTTTAAAGAAGGGAAAAAGCATGGCTTGGCAGCAAGAGGGATTACAGAATTTCCCTTGGGTCTCCCATTGTTCAGGGCCACTGGCCCCCAGAGTCCTCCACTGTCTCAGTATATAGTGGGGCCAGCACATATGCCAGACACGCAGATTCCTATGATATGGGTGAGAGACAGACAGGACAGTACATTGCTCACCTTGGGATACCGATGGTGACACACTTCAGCAAGATGCAGCCCAGTCACCACTCCCAGTCTAACTGCGAGCCGCTGGAGCAGCAGCCCAACGATGGTGGCCAACAGCAGGACCCAGAGCAACTAAGAAGAACAAAATCTCCCCATCACACTCATTAGACACCTAGGTTTTTTTGTTTGTTTGTTTGGCCACACATGAATAGGAAACACTAAAACTGAGGGAAAACCCAGGTCAGGAATCAAATGGTCTGAGTTCTATATCAGGT
This sequence comes from Propithecus coquereli, assembly GCF_000956105.1. Classification (NCBI taxonomy): domain Eukaryota; kingdom Metazoa; phylum Chordata; class Mammalia; order Primates; family Indriidae; genus Propithecus; species Propithecus coquereli. The sequence continues at coordinate 2,105,732 of NW_012135081.1, forward strand.
TTTGCACATGACCTCCTAGGTCACCTTGTACCTTTCTGAGCCTCAGTTTCTCCCATTTGCCATTTGCAGTTTCTCCTTTGTTCAGGAAACTATGTGGATAAATTAAAAGACCAGATAGGAAGTACTTTTCACCTAAATGTCACTACCAATGAAGTCTCTGCATGTAGCCCCTGAGGCTGCTATCCAACAGGGATGTGAGGGTATATTGTGTGTTTATAAGGACGGGCATAGGACTAGATGTTCACCTGAAATCCTGCCACTGCTCCAGACTGCAAATCGGCTTCAATGTTTCCCGGATCCAGGTAAGCAATGCTCATAAGAAAGCCGGGTCCCGTGAAAGCCCAGAGTTTACGAAAACTAAAACAAGAGTACTGAACAAAAAAGGAAAAGAGATTAAACTAAATATCACTTCCGAACTAATGATCTAATTTATCTGTTATCACATATGAAGCAACAATATCAGCTTACAAGAACAAAGGATTTCGGATATTGGATGTTGTGTGTGTCCAAGTTTCACTTCCATCTTACGTACTTTCTATCGATAAGCTGGCCACTTCTCCTTCCAAGTCGGAGCCAGTCTCTTACCTGCTCTTTCCATCAGCCTCTCTAAAACCACAGTAACAGTATCAGTATCTCTGTGCCCAACCACTTCCCAAACAGGACAAGAGCCACCATAATAAAAAAGAAACACAAAATTCATATTTTCCTGATCAAAAAATGCTCACTAGTGCCACCTGGCAACTATTTTCAGGGCCTTCACTTTCCTTAACAGTTTCCATTTATTTTGATTACAAGAGAATGTCGGCCAAAAAAAATTAGACCCAAGGCTATGGAGTTTCAGTCATCCAGCAGATCTTTCACTCATAGGCTTTCCCAAACAATAGCGTTCCCTGCTAAGGACTCTTTACTAACCTCCTCCTCAGGAATGGCGACCTTCTCATCAAAGTAGGTGGCAAAGGGCTCCTCTGAGTGCTCGGTGGACTGTGGAAGAGAGGAGTTACTGTAGGCAGGGTTGAAGGCACCAAGACTGGCAGTGTCCCCATGGTCTCCAGAAGCATTTTCTGAATAAAATATTTGAGAAGAAATTAATAAAAATGAATAAAATATACTAACAACTCATCCTTAATATACTTAAATTAAATCCTTTTAATACCTAAATGCATAAGAGACCAATCTGACTCTAACTCAATTTATTTTTAATAGTTTATTTTTATCTTTTGCTGTTTTGTTTTTCTTTTCTGAGACAGGGTCTCGCTTTGTCTCCCAGGCTAGAGTGTAGTGGCATGATCACAGCTCACTGCAACCTGAAACTCCTGGGTTCAAGTAATCCTCCTACCTAAGCCTCCCAAGTAGCTGGGACTACAGGCATGCACCACCATGTCCAGCTAATATAAAATAAATTGTTTCTGTAGAGACAGGGTCTCGCTATGTTCCTCAGGCTGGTCTCAAACTCCTGGCCTCAAGCGATCCTTCTACCTTGGCCTCCCAAAGTGCTAGGATTACAGGTGTTAGCCACTGTACCCAGCCTTATCTATATTTTTAAATATATTTTTTGGATAGGTAATACATTCACATGTCAAGAATTACAAAAAAGCCTACACTAAAAAAGTTCCCTCTCACTCCTCTCCTCCAGTCACTCAGCTCTAGATCAGTTTTAACACTAATTTCACACTGGTTTTCCTACTTCCTCACTTGTATTCTTACTTGGTAATTTGTAGAACCATTTCATTTTCCTCTAAAAACACTGATACCTAGAGCTCAAAATATAACATTTCCAGACCTGCCCCACTGGTAACCTAAAATCCTAACTTTTAAAAAGAAAAAAACCAGGTCCGTCCAGTGCAATGCACACTCTACCCCCATTATAGGGAAGCGCTTACTCAGAGAATCGTCCCAGGACATTATACCTCCATCAGGTTTCTCAAAAAATATGGAAGCTGCAAAACCCTGCCACAGTTCAGGCTAAAATCTGAAGCTGCAGGGAAACCACCAAGCAGGAACCCTTTGCACCCTGACTAAGGCTTGCAGTGAAGTGCTTGCTGCTGGTCACGGGGTGCCAGCACCCTTGTGATACCGGGGCTCATCTCAGACTGACATCAGTGTTTCCCCAAGTTCTGCATTTGCAGCTAATCTTAAATGCAGGGAGGGGGAAGGTCTGGGAGAAGAGGGATAATCCACCAGAATATATAAAGCCCAGTTTGCTGCAGCCATCAAATGGCTATTTTGAATCACAATGTTCTAATCTCTGCATTTCTAATAAATCCTTATAACCTCCGATTAGAAAAGCAAGGGCTTTCTTTCTACAGGGAACTGACCCACATCACCTTAATTAAGTGGCCCTGAATTCATGAGGAAATTTACAGAAAAGGAATAGAAATTCCTAAGGGGAAGCTCAGATTTAGGAAGAAATAGTCAAAACCCTCAAGAAGCTCCAGTCAAATGCAGGTATAAGGCACTTGCCAGGTATTTTACTGCTCCATACACACCTGAAACATCAGGAAGTGCCACCAGCAGCCAAAGCACTCCAGAGGTTATCATGCCAGGTCTGGGAATACTACTGCCTTTGCAAGATTACTTCTATAGAAACCAAACTTGTAGCTAATCTTAGCTCAACTCAGAATTGGAAATAAGGTATGAAGGCAGGTCTCTGTGGTTACAAATCCATTCTCATTTACAATCTAAGTCACCAGATGGTGACTGCTGAATGGAGTTATTGGAATAGATGACGAGAGGGAAAATACGGTACATTTCTGGTTCTGACATAAGCCTAATTCCAAATAAAAATTAGACAACACAAAGCTGTAAATTACCATCTGACATCTTCTGTTCAGGACCCAACACCATGGTGGGTATCTGAGTGCCCAAGTTCTTGGAATAGGATTCTGGAAAGGAGAAAAGGGAGGGAGAATGAGCAAGAATATACTAACAAGTTCAAAACCAGCATTTTGTTACTCTCTATGACTGAACCCTTACTATGTGAAAAGAATAATTCTTCTACTGAATTAGATAACCTTGAAAATAATTACAGTTTTCAGAATATGATTAAGAGATATTTAACAAAAATAGAAAAGTCTTTAGTCACATTTTTGCTGGCAAGACTTCAAACCCAAATTGAAGCAAAGGTATTGTAGTGGGACAGACAAATACTTTTTAATAATCGTCCACAGAGAGGCTGCTAGGCAATTACCCATATCTGCCTTTGCCTCCAGATTACTCCAAACGTTTGAAACCAAACTGTTTTCCCCCAATTTTATGGACAAAGATCTACAACTGTCTTTGCTCTAACAATTTAAGCCCAAGGATCAACCTTCTGGAAAGAGTGGGGAAAAGCACCATACCAGCATACTAGTAGCGGAGCGCCACTATTTCGCAGCCTCAAATTTTCCTAAGGAAAGATTTCATCTACAATGTTCCAGGCCTCATTCTCCAACCCTCTGACAAGCAGGAAAAGAAACTAATCACCCATGGCCCAGCCCCTCCTGGGATCTCAAGGGGAGCCAAAGCACCAGCAGGATTAGGTCTGTGGGATTCCAGCACTTCCCTAGGTCCTACAAGTAACTTGCAGGGGTGTGGGGATGGAGGTGGGGGTGGGGTTCTCAGATGTCCAGCGTCTGTTAAGTGTAATTGGGGGGAGGGGGAGAGATTAGCAAATCCATTTGGCCACAGATTTACGGCATATTCTCCAGTCAGCCTCAGCAATAAGGCTGATTTTGAACATTTCTATCTACTTATTATGGAAACTACTTATCAGTTCATTCCAAATTTAGAAGGAGAAGGACAAGGTAGTATGTATTCATTCCCCCCACCATTAAATCCCAATAACTATCCTACTGAAAAGGTGATGAAGCCTCTCTTAACCACCTTTTCCTGCTTAAATCTAGTCTCTTTTTCACTCTTGTCCCTTATGTTGTTCCTATCTGATCGACCCCCTGCTTTCTTTTTTGCGTAAATCTATCTACCAACATAGTCTATACCTATCTGATAGAATTACAGAATTCAGATCTGAAAGAAGTTTTTAGGTTACACCTGTCTTGTGATGTATAAAATACACCACCACCTCCTAATTTGGAAAACACAATCTTTCCTCTCTAGAATTACTAATGTCAAGTATTATATTACAATGGACAACTAGCCAAGTCTTTCCTGTCACGTTTTAAGCCACCAGATGGCTACACACGAGACCCCAATAATACTGGCTAAACCCAAACCTATTTCAGCCAGCTATGATAGCACCTCACTCAATGGGATGAATATGTCTGACCACTCAGAGTACCAGCACTCCCTTGGATTCCAATCATAGCACAGCACCTGTGCACTCCCCAAGGCCTTCCTACTTTTGTTTTAGGTATAATTCTAATATGCCAGGTTATCAGGTTATCTTAACCTGCAATAAATTAGAAACCACAAATCAGATCTGGGACCCTAAGAAAAAATAAAATTTCAGGACCCTCTAAATTTATCATGCAAAAGGGTAAGTTAAGCCTGGGAAACTGAGTCACATAGCACGTTTGCAATTCTGCTTATACTTTAACTCTCTTCCTCATTGTTCTTGTTCTGTAAATGACTAGGAGAGACCAGATACCAGAACTTCCCGCCTTCTAATCACTGATCTTCGATATAGATTAACTGCCTCCTTTATTGTCCTGTACCTAATTCAGAAGTGATGCTGCCCAAGACCCATGACAATTACATTTCAATGTGGAATGTTCAATATACATTTCCCCAAAGAAAAAGACCACGTCAACTAATCAGATTATTTAAACTATGCATTAAGCCTTAAATTAAGGCCAGGCGCAATGGCTCACACCTATAATCCTAGCACTCTGGGAGGCCAAGGCAGGAAGATCACTTGAGATCAGGAGTTGGAGACCAGCCTGAACAAGAGTGAGACCCTGTCTCTACTAAAAATAGAAAAAATTAGCCTGGCGTGGTGGGATGCGCCTGTAATCCTAGCTACTTGGGAGGCTGAGGCAGGAGAATCAGTTGAGCCCAGGAGTTTGAGATTGCTGTGAGCTAGGATGACAACAGGGCACTCCAGCACAGGTAAAAGAGCAAGACTCCATCCCCCAAAAAAAAAAAAATCTTACATTAAAATGCTGAAATTCTGTTAAACTTTTCTATCTTTGTCTATGTAAGTGATCCCAAAATTCTATACTTTGGAACACTGATTTCCATTCTTTGGAATCTGTGCCTCCAGGACAGTCCATCCTCAAACTTTACGCTTGAATATACTCTAACTATATTCTAACCCTTTGATTATTTTAGGTTGACAGTACTATGGCTTTTACAGGAAGAGAAACTTGGCACACTGAGGAATCAGAAGAGCTCAAGAAGCTAATTATTTAAATAGTCTTGGGCTATTTTGTGTGAGGCAAAGAGCCCTTCCTTATACTTCAATCAGTTTTGAGAACACTAATTATTACAGTAACTCAAGTTCTCACTTGCGGCTGTGATCACCATGAACTAATTGAACTGGATTGCTTCGGTCATGATGGTTGATATCTTGTTTAAGAAGACACAGAAGTGTGTAATACAATTAAGGAAGATTTCTGTCCAAAATAGGCTTTTTGAAGTTATATTTTAAAAGCTAACAATTAAGGTAGTAGTGTGTTTTTCCTTGAGCCTGTAGGCTGCAAATCATTTTAGACAAAACTATTGCATGATAAAATCTTAAATATTTGTGGTATCCTAAGTGATCATTCCTATATCAAGTACACACAGAGCCAATCAAATACAACGTAAACTTTGGTCTTCTCTCTGAAATCTCAAGAATGAATTATTCCAAGAAAGAAAGTGAATTCTAGATTCCAACCTTCTCATCGAAGTTTTTGATCAACAAACTATAAGCTCCATTGTTTGTAGTGTCTACAGAATGTAACTAGGGCAGGGAATAGAAAGAGTCAGTTATGGCCGGGCGCGGTGGCTCACGCCTGTAATCCTAGCACTCTGGGAGGCCGAGGCAGGCAGATCGTTTGAGCTCAGGAGTTCAAAACCAGCCTGAGCAAGAGCGAGACCCCGTCTCTACTAAAATTAGAAAGAAATTAATCAGACAACTAAAAATATATAGAAAAAATTAGCCGGGCATGGTGGTGCATGCTTGTAGTCCCAGCTACTTGGGAGGCTGAGGCAGAAGGATTGCTTGAGCCCAGGAGTTTGAGGTTGCTGTGAGCTAGGATGATGCCATGGCACTCTAGCCTGGGCAACACAGTGAGACTCTGTCTCAAAAAAAAAAAAAAAAGAGTCAGTTATGCTTGGTGTGGTGCACCGTATTTAAGTTTCCGTGAAAATTTATGACCCATATGGAAGCAGTAAGTTAATATTAAGACAGTTTTGCTCTCTAGGACTGTACCCCCATGTTGTTTCAGTCATTTAATTACAGTAAGCAAAAGATCCAGAGTAAGGACACAAGCAACCAGAAACAACCCAGCAATACTTTGATAACTATGATACTGCTTTGATATTCTAGCTCACCCCCAACCATAAAGTGTCACCTTCTCTTAAACCCAATAAGTTTCCTCCTATCAAACAGTAATCAACAACAAAAAAATGGCATTTGTGGTTAAATGTAATATGACTATTTTATCCCATTCCTTATCAAAAGCTGTAAGACTGTTTTACAAGATAAAAATGCTAATAAAATGTTATTTTCTGTCTAAAAGTTGAAAAGTCTATATATCCTTTGATGCAGCAATTCTACTAAGAATGTATCCTTTAAAAGAAAAACTCTCACACAAGAAAATGTGTACAAGGATATTTCCCACAGCATTGTTTGTAGTATCAAAAGACTAGAAATAACCACTAGACTAGTAGGGGACTGGTTGAATAAACTGTACATGCTCATTGGACAGAATACCATGCAGCCATGCAGATCTATATGTATTGATAAGAAACTCTTCCAGTGCTCGCTTTGGCAGCACACATACTAAAATTGGAACAATACAGATAAGATTAGCATGGCCCCTGTGCAAGGATGACACGCAAATTCGTGAAGCGTTTCATATAAAAAGAAAAAAAAGAAAAGCTTTGCGCAGTGGCAGTATTGTAGCCAATGAGGTTTATCCGAGGCGTGATTATTGCTAATTGAAAACTTTTCCCAATACCCCACCATGAAGACTTGAAATATAGTCGGCATTGGCAATTTTTGACAGTCTCTACGGAGACTGAATAAAAAATAAATCAATAAAAAATAAAGAAACTCTTCCAGAGAGAGAGATTGAACATAGACATGTACAGACTATCTCCAAAGAACACACCAAAAACTGGTAATAATGGCTGTCCCTAAGAAAAGGAAGGAGTGGTCCGGAGCACAAACAAGGTCATATGAAAGGAAAACCTCTCACTGAATATACACTATATCCCTTTTGCATTTATAAAAGTTTTACCATGTACATGTATTGTTTGTTTTTTAAAAAATTGAAAGGTCACATGGATTCACTCAGCTTCTCCAGGAACACTTTAGGGATGGTCAGCTGAACTCTGATAATGCTTCTGCAATGGATAATCAGAGATCTGCAGCTGTCTAGTCGGCAGGCATTTATTGCCTTAAGCTTAACTTACTACTAAGTTTGTCTTAGTGTCCAAATAGCCATGCTCTAAAGTTATGATTTGGCAATTTTACCTGAAAGCAAAGAATCAGAAGCCCCCTTCTCAGGGGAGCATTTCCTGACTCCATAATTTGGGTTAAGTGGCCCTCCTCCATGTTCCCATATTCCCCTAAGGCACCCACTGCTTACCGCTGTCATTATTCTTACCACAGTCTTGAAATCATCTATTTCCCGGTACAATTCTTGCAACTTTTCTGCAAGTTTGAAATTACATGGTAATTAAATTACCCCCAAAATACACAGTAGCTATAATAAATTCTAACATCTAATTAACAATAATTCTGCTCTCTGGGAGGCCGAGGCGGGCGGATTGTTCGAGCTCAGGAGTTCGAAACCAGCCTGAGCAAGAGCGAGACCCCGTCTCTACTAAAAATAGAAAGAAATTAATCGGACAACTAAAAATACATAGAAAAAATTAGCCGGGCATGGTGGCGCATGCCTGTAGTCCCAGCTACTCGGGAGGCTGAGGCAGAAGGATCGCTTGAGCCCAGGAGTTTGAGGTTGCTGTGAGCTAGGCTGACGCCACGGCACTCTAGCCTGGGCAACACAGTGAGACTTTGTCTCAAAAAAAAAAAAAAAACAAAAACCAATAATTCTGTGTTCTCTTAGCATTTACAAGAACTCTGGTAGGACAATTCAGATAATCCAAAGTTATTTTAAAAACTTCTCCAAAGAAAGTTTGACATACTGGATATTAAAACATATACAACTTTAACTTAAATGTTTTCTCCCTATGGTTAAAGAAAAAGTTTGAGTTTGAAATAATTTGTTTTCTTATAAAATTCCCCTATAGAGAGCAAAGATACTCAAAATCATTTCATTGGTTTTACAGATAAAAAGCTCTCCCTAAAACTAATTGTAAGCTTTAGAAAGAAATGTTTTTGAACAGTCCTCTCTTTCCCCATTTGGTTCCTCACCTCCCCTATCTTGATAAAATCAATGACAGCATTAAATAGGAAAAGAATGTTCATAGAGGCAACCGGAAAAGTGTTTGCATGGAAGTAACAGATTAAATAAATATCAGCAGGAATGGTTAAAGCTAAATGGCAAAGCCACCTCTTTCTCTCTCTTTTTTTTTATTTCAGCATATTATGGGGGTACAGATGTTTAGGTTATGTATGTTGCCCTTTCCCCCCCTCCCCCGCTACCTCTTTCTCTTGATGCTTTCCTCAGACATTGTTCAGAGTTAGAGACAAACTGGTGGCAAAGTAGAAATACCAGGTACACAGATCAAGGCTTTAAAAAGTGATACTCAAGTGTTTATTAGAGAATAACAAGGAAATGTGAATTTTCTTTTAAATTCCATTTGTCCTGAAAAAAATGTAAAGATTTCCAGATCCTTCTAAAATTCTCTTTTCCCTAAAGGTCTACTTCAAGGCTAAAGTACTTCATAGTCCTACCAAACCATTACTGTCCTATTAATCTAACACTTGTGTTGTACCAGACCTGTTTCATGAAAGTGAGCTCCTGTCATTTGGATTCAGAAAGAAAACTTTCTGAAATATTCAGGTGGTTCATACACAGCGAATTATTTTCTGAACCCTATGTATTTTAATAAAGAAAGTTACTTTTTTTTTGAAATCAGAGATTATTATTTCCTCTATGTTTCCATTCCAGATCAGGAAGAATAATCATTTTCTGAGTCTTTCTATCAATTAGTCCCAAAACTCAATCTGCTCCCATGGGGGTGAGGTGAAAGAAACAGCTTAGAAAAGCCATGTGAATTTCCAAGTTATTCTTGAGGATGTGAATTTTGAAATTATTTTTTAAATTAGGGTAAGTTTATCCTATTTTTCTCTTGTTAAAATGAATTTTATATAAAATAAATAGGAAAAAAATCAGGTTGAAGACTCAGATTATCTTTCTTCATGATAGAAAAAACAAAATGAAAAGCACCTGTGTTAAGTGTCAGCTTATGAAAAAGGCCTAGAAACTCTAATCTTTTCTACATAAGTAATACTAGAATGTCTTCAACCGAAACCCACACAAACACTCCCAGTTCACAAAGTACAAACAGTGCTGCTATTATACAATGGGCTTAACATGAATTAGGGGAGTCCCCCACCCCGCCTGACCCACCTCCCATCCTCTTTTACCCACCCCTGCCCCCAGACCCAAGCACAATGGCCACTGACATACAGTCAGACCTCCACATCTGTGGGTTCTGCATCTGTGGATTCATACAAGCACGGACTGAAAATACTTGGGAAGAAAATAAGATGGTTGTGTCTGTACTGAACACACAAAGATCCTTTTTTCTTGTTATTCCCTAAACAATACAGAATAACAATCATTTACATAGCATTTACATTATATTAAGTATTGTAAGTAATCTAGAAATGATCTGAAGTATACAGGAGGATGTGCATAAGTTATATACTAATACTATGCCATTTTATATAAGGGACTTGAGCATCCCAGGATTTTGGTATCCATGGAGGGAGGGTCCTGGACCCAAATCCCCACAGATACCAAGGGACAACCATACTAGCTTAGCCTCTTCTTTGTTTTACCAACTTTGCAAGCCATAGTAATGATCTCAAAATTGGATACATCCTACTTAGCCTACCAGAGAACCACAATTTCAACTCAACACCAAATTTGCTGTTTCTAACCTGAGTTGGACTTTTGAATCTGTTTTGTAGTTGAAAGAAAAACTTAGCATTGAGACCATCAGAAGATAAACAAAGAAGAAAAAGAAAAAATGTTAAGGAGCAAGAAGAGGAGAGAGCTGTCTGGAGGAAGAGTACAGCTCACAGCTGATAATGAAACCCGCTGCCTGGGTGTCAAAAACGATAACAGTTGGGAGAAATGTGACCAGGGCTATAAAGAAGTACTGATCTTTTAAACAAAAATATCACTCATCAACCATAAACTTCTGAATTAGAAGGGTCTGGTATCCATTAAATAGAACTCTTGACTTTGTCTGCTCAGGGCTCTTGAGGCTTAATCAGCTTTCAAACCTTCCTGACTACTCACATGTCAGGGTCACTAACGTCTTCCTTCCAGTGATTATAGCTTGGGTCTTAGTACCCCTCAGCTCTCATGGAGTGAGCTTCCTCTGAAATTCCTCCTAACCAGAAGTGTACAGCAGTGCATTTCCCTTTGGGGGTCCAACCTGGCTTCTTGGCCTGACACTGCTATCCCGGAACACAATCCGAAACTCTGTCAACAATTTCAAAGATCACTCTCTACTGGAATGAGAAAATCCCTGCCGGCTTAAGCAAGAGCAAGACCCTATCTCTACAAAAAACAGAAAAAGTAGCTGGGTGTGGTGGCATGCACCTGTATTCCCAGCTACTCGGGAAGCTAAGGCAGGAAGATCACTTGAGCCCGGGAGTTCAAGGATACCTTGGGCTATAATGAAGCCAGTGCACTCCAGCCTGGGCAACAGGGCATGACCCTGTCTCAAAAAAAAAAAAAAAAAAAAGAAAGAAAAAAGAAAATCCCCAATTAATCCAGTCTATATGTACTTCTGGCCTCAGAAAATATGTTTTGCCTTCATACTTGCTTAATAAAAAGCTTTCCTCTGGCAAATATGAAGCATGATTATCATTTGATTACATTTAACTCATTTATTCTAATGACACTGGCCCCCACATGTAGAGTAACTTTAACTACATAGGCCTCTTTTCTTAAAGCAGAGAAAGACTATACATAGACAGATAACACATACTACAAGATTCTCCACCCTCATACAAGCCTCTTTCTACTCTTTAGAACCTGTTAAAATTTGAATTAACTTGTAGCCTTCTCCTTTTGTTACCTAGTTTTAACAGACACCAGATTATTAGAGATAAGACCAAAACAAACAAAAACCCAACACAAAATGACCAGCGAACAATAACAAGACTGAATCCTAATTTCCCTATGTCTTTACTGGAAACTTTGATCCTTCCACTAGAAAATATAAATTATTCTGACCTTAAATTGAAAATGGAAGAGGAGTTATGCATAAATGTATTTTTGTCATTCCTGGCCAATTGTTTTATATTTCATTATGATTTCATTAAAATATACTTTATAATATATGTTGATTAATTTTATCAAGAATATTCCTGATGATACCTGGAGAGCTCTTCTTTGTGTTTCCAGAGGCCAATTAATATTTTTTGTTTTGAAGACAGGAGAAACTCCTGACCTCAAGTGATCCTCTCACCCAAATAGCTGGGACTACAGGTGTGAGCCACTCTGCCTGACCATGGTCTAGGTCTTCTAACTCCTTATATTCTGCCCGTTCAAATGCCCCTGCCTTCTTTTCCAAAATATCTTATTCAAATCACAGAGCCCCAGACACGATAATGATGACAATATTAGGGCAGCAGTTTTCCCTTTTTGCCTCAAACACACTCAACACTTTGAGTGTCATTCCCTTGTCTCCTTTCTGAAACACAAATAGAAAGATTTCAAAACACTATTCATCGTTCTTACCAAGCCAACAGTCAACTTCAACCCTAAAGAAGGATTAAACTGTTTTATTCCAAAGCTAAATAACTAAACTTACACCATCTGTACTTCAGCGAAATCTGGCCAGCAAGCTGCTACAGTAAGTAAGCAGTGTTCTTTTTCATAAACTCAATGTTTCTCATTTTGTGATTAGTTCTTAATAATGCTAAGAGTACAAATAGCAGTTTCCTCGAAGGGAAAAACTAGAAGACAAAACAGTCTTCCACTGGGGTCTCCCAGATAGCACCGAGAGAATTTGAAAGGGATTTTTAAGCCCATAGAAAGGGCATAAATCTGTCAGCAGACATTTGTATTTACCTGCATGCTGAGGAAGCAGAGAATTAAAGATGTCTTTGATTCAACAGCACCCACCCAAACTCTTAGCACTGAAAGTCAAACAGAAAAGATCTCACTTTGTAGATTCCATTCTCTAAACTTCAGTGAGTCAAAACTGAACCAAAGCTGCTTAGTAACTCTGTAGAGGAATCCAAGGACCACTGCTGATTTCCTAATAGTAAAGTAAGATTAGCTTTATACGAACCTTCCCCATTCCTTAACAAGAAGTGCTGCCAGGCTACCCAGAAATTCCCCTTCTGAGTCCCACAGGCTTTCCGGAAACATGAGAAACCAAGTATGCTGCAATCGTGGCCTTTTGGGATTGGGTCCAAAAGAAACTGCCCAGGCCAAGCAAGACTGTGAATGAAATATTGTTCAGTGAAAAAATAAACAGCCAAAGTTCTCAGGTTTCATTTAGCCAACATGGGTATCAGAATAAATGACTTAGTATAATGATAATTTCCACCCTATTTAATAAAACACCCAGCAGAAAAAGCCTCCAGTCACATGTAAATTACACCATACCCTCAGATCAAAGGTAATGATGTTCATGGAAAGCACAGGCCTAAGGGTTCACTGGCAATAGGTCATGGGATTCTGAGCAAAGAAAAAATAGTAAGGTCAGAATTCTTTAGTTTAGAAACTTTAAGGGGAAAGAAGGCACATAAAATAACAAAAACTCCTACATGCCACGAACTGTTCTAAAAACTTTATGTGTCTTAACTAATACTCACCAACAACCCTATAAGATTGATATTATCAATCCCCATTTTAAGTATGTGGAATGAAAGAACAAAGAGTAACTTGCAAGTAACTCGCTCAGAGGTTGACACAGCCAAGAAGTGATGCAAACTGGTCATGCCTCACACTCCACAGAAGTCAAGAGAAACACAGCTTTCCCCTGTCTTCACCAACATTCACTAAAGTTATGCCAGCAAAAGTTTCCAGAAGCCTTTCTCCCCTGTGAGCTCTCCTTCCATATAATTCTTGCTTTCGCTTTCCACTTCAGAGAGATGTCACATGCCTTTAACTTCATAACACCCCTTTGAAAGCACGGACAACATGAGAATGTCTTCATTTTACACACAGGAAACTCAAGCCCAAGTTCCTCAATCTCCCCTAATGAAGCTCTTTGAAATAGTCTGATACATGAGATCGGGAATTTGGAGGAAGCCAAAAGGGAAAAAGAATGTAAAGGCATAATATCAAAAAGCAAAAGCTTTCAAAGGGACATTTCACTCCTAACAGCTGGAGAGGCATCCAGCCCACTCATCCATAATATGCCCCTACAGAAATACCCTTCTCCTGGAGCCTGGAATCCAGAGGGGGCCTGAGAGCTGCACAAACAGCCCTAAAACCAATCTACACACAACTACCTCGCCGCCTGCCCAGGCCCTTCACACGGAAGGCGCTCCATGGTGTCGGCTGGACTAAGGGAGTGTTTTGGTTTAAGTGGGGCGGCGAGACGCCCCAGGGAGCAGACAGGGCCCGCGGCTCCACTGATAAGGCGGCAGCGAGAGACCTTGCCCTGTGCCCGTCGGCCTCTTCCGCGCAGTTGACGAGAGTCGGCCCCGCTGGATCGTGGGTCCCGGCGCGCCAGTCGGGCCATTTGTCCTAGGCCGCAGCGGGGAAGGGGTGAGGCCCCAGCGACCACCGGCGTTCGCTCCTCACAACCCCGCTCCGGCGCCCTCCTCTCCCGCTTCCTTCAAATAATCTGGCTTCATCAGTCCCCTGGACCCAGCGCCGCGTGTCTCAGGCTCTCGTTGCCCACACCTCGCCTTGAAGCCCCGCACGGAGCGCCGGTGCCCCACACTAGTCCCGGAGCGCGTCCCAGGCCAGCCATCAAGCCCCCCTGCTCCCCTCCCCGCATGCCGGGAGACAGCGAGTGCTGTGACCCCTGACCTTGCCCACGCCTCACCTTAACAGCTCCGCAACCACCTCACACGATGTCCCTGCGCCAGCGGCTCCATGATACCACAGCCTGCGCCAAGCTGGCCAACCCCCTGCACTCCCTGCGATTGGCTGACAGGACGGCAGCCGCACATTCCTACTGGCTGGATTCCCCGACGACGCCATGCGATTGGCCAGCCAACCAAATATGAGGTTCCTCCCACATTAAGGTCGGGCTGGGGGCGGGCCCCTACCGTCTGGGCCAGTGCTGCATCCCACAGGGCTGCTCCTTGCCCTCGTCCCGCTCACAGGGCGCAAGTATTTGGAAGTTCCCACCAGACGGCGGCTTGAGGAGAGATGAGACTCCTGGCCGTAGTTCGCCGCGGCCTCACGTCAGGTACTGACAATCAAGTCCTTTTCTTCTGGAGGCCGAACTCTACCAGGTACAGCTCCACCCTATAAAGTATAGCCACCTGGCAGGACTATTAACTGTCGCCCCCAGAGCCACATCATAGTATCTGCTGCCCCACCAAGAGCACCCCACACCTGGGAGGAACCGCGAAACATCAGCTAGTGTAGCCAGTTCGACCGCCTCAGCTGTGCTACTCCCAATCCCCGGTTGTAAATTGTTTTCCTCCATCCCACTTAGCTGCCTCACTTCTCCTGAGACTTGATCCCTACCTAGCCAAAAGCAATCCCACTCCATCCCCAGCCTCAGCCTCACAGCCACCCGAGACTTGCTTTGAAGATGACTGTCAAACTGGTGAAGTGGGGAGAATAAATGGTCTGACAAGTCACCCTCATTTTCTACAATGTCATTTAAAGCTACCAAAAAATTCTTAGACACGCCACCACCACCGTTTACAGCATTAAAGATAACCGAGCTTCTTTCTTCAAGTAAAACGCTGCTAGGAGAAAATTGTATTAGTTAGTAAGAGAGTCCAAGATATGAGGAAAGGCGGGTGAACTACAAAGAGAAATATACAAATAAAGTGCAAAGTGAAAACAAGCTCAGAGACCAGAATCAAACCAAATACAAAAACAAAACTGGGCCAAGAAGCATCTGCTTCCTGGAGCAGGTTAGTTTCCAGACAGAATTTCTCCTGGAGAGAAAAGAAAATGCACAAATTAGTTCTGAGAATCTCTCTACAACGCATCTGTGAAGTTTCAGAAAGGCTTGACAGAGTCCCTCCAGACCAAAACCTTTCCTTTGGGAACTTCTGCTAAAACTAGAAAATAAAATAGCTGGAGCAGTTCTTGTCACCATTCCAGGTGTGCTCAGCTGGGCAGCTTCCCTGGGCTGTTGCATACCTGCTGGCTACTTACTTAGCTCACACTGTGGAGCTGCCTCCATCTTAAGCTGCTTCTTCCCCATGGTGCAGAACTGGTTTGACTTTTCCAGGTGCCAGCTCCTTTATAAATGAAGACAGGTGCACCTCCCTCGCATAGATAAGGGCAGGCACTTTAGGCTGCCCTAAGCTTCACAGCATTGGTAAAGAGTGGCATTGAATTTCAAGAGGCAAACCACACCCTCCAAAGCATAATCAAATTTCATCTTTGACCTGCCATGAAAAGAGAAGCATATGTATCGGCCACTCCTAGATATTGATGAACAATTTATTGAGTTCAAAAATTTTTATTCAAAGATTTCATTTCTGTCCCATTTGGCAGGAGCAGGAGCTGGTGGTGGGCCTGTGAGTGTCAGTGGATGAAAGGGGCAGAGTAAGACTTCCCTTCA
>NW_012135081.1:2121795-2127944 GCF_000956105.1 Propithecus coquereli
TGGAGAGAAAAGAAAATGCACAAATTAGTTCTGAGAATCTCTCTACAACGCATCTGTGAAGTTTCAGAAAGGCTTGACAGAGTCCCTCCAGACCAAAACCTTTCCTTTGGGAACTTCTGCTAAAACTAGAAAATAAAATAGCTGGAGCAGTTCTTGTCACCATTCCAGGTGTGCTCAGCTGGGCAGCTTCCCTGGGCTGTTGCATACCTGCTGGCTACTTACTTAGCTCACACTGTGGAGCTGCCTCCATCTTAAGCTGCTTCTTCCCCATGGTGCAGAACTGGTTTGACTTTTCCAGGTGCCAGCTCCTTTATAAATGAAGACAGGTGCACCTCCCTCGCATAGATAAGGGCAGGCACTTTAGGCTGCCCTAAGCTTCACAGCATTGGTAAAGAGTGGCATTGAATTTCAAGAGGCAAACCACACCCTCCAAAGCATAATCAAATTTCATCTTTGACCTGCCATGAAAAGAGAAGCATATGTATCGGCCACTCCTAGATATTGATGAACAATTTATTGAGTTCAAAAATTTTTATTCAAAGATTTCATTTCTGTCCCATTTGGCAGGAGCAGGAGCTGGTGGTGGGCCTGTGAGTGTCAGTGGATGAAAGGGGCAGAGTAAGACTTCCCTTCACAGCTCCCCTTGGAGTGAAGCAGGTTCAGGCACTTGTACCAGGGGTACAAGTGCACTAGGACTCTGCTCCACTGAGACAGGAGGTGAAACCAATTAACGCCACACCTGACAGTCCACATGTATTTTCCACGTAGGTACGTGCAGCACTGATGCAATTACGAGGAATCTCAGAGTGTGGGTGAAAATGCCGCCCTGTCTATCCCTTGGGATCTGAGGGAACCGCTGGCATCAGCCTGGTCAATCAGTGAACCACAGGCAGACAGCAGAGCCAGCCAAACTCAGGACTCGGTGCCTGATGGAAAAGAAAAAGACAGGAAAAAACCCTGAGACTACAAGAAAGATACAGGGCAAGCCCAAAATTTCTCATACTGGGAGGGGGGGAACTGAAACAATGAGGAAAATGTGCCTCAGGGAAATAATTTAGATGGCAAACCTGAAAAAACAAGGCACTGGAGTGGGGTGAGATACAGGAGAGTAGAAAGCAGTTGTTGCTTTCAGGTGGCAGCCAGTTTTCTAGTAGTTTTAAAGAAAATCTGCTTAGTACCATAAAAACCTAACACCTTAGAATAGAAAGAAGAGCAGTAGTCAATTCAAATTAGGCAAGGTAGGCTTCCAGCAAGCGGCTCTGGTCCTATACAGAACAATCATTCAGTCAATAGAGGGAACGGGGGATCTGCCCAGGACTCCAGATGAAGATCTCTTTGCTTCAGGCTTCTCTGAAGCAGGAAAGTCATATCACTACAACCTGACCTCTCTCCTGTCCATCCTCCACATCAGATAAGTTGCCTAAGGCAAAGCTGTCTCTGCACATTGGGTGGGTGGCTGGGGGCAGCTGGTCCCCCTCAGGGGAAAATAGAAGCACCTGTAAAATCACCCATGACTGAGGTCTTGGAGGGAAAAGGCCTATTTGAGTTTAGGAAATCTAAAAATAACAATGGATTTTACAATTAGACTCTACCATAGCCCCACTGTTTCCTTTAGGCACCTGTTTCCCCCAACATACACACACTGCACTTTTGTCTTCTTAGTGCCCACTTCTCAGAGGAACTGACGTTAACTGAATTCTTGTTATGTGCCAAACACTGCATTTCACATTCCACAAACATGCATTAATCCTCACAATAAACTCAGGAGGCAGGAACTATTACTATCTTCATTTTGCAAATTAGAATTTGAGGTTTAAGAGGTTCAGTAATTTGCCTAAGGACACATAGCTAATTAGGGGCAAAGCCAGGCTTTGAACACAAATGTGGTAGACCCAGGAGCCAGCACTCAACTCCCACACCATACTGCCTCCATCTTCCACACCTAAAACAATTCCCTTCCACTCCAATCTAGCTCTATCTCTTTCATAATATCTTATCAATGTAGACCCACTAAAATTCCACATTGCCTCAATAGACGTTAATATACATCTGTATCATGTGTGCCTTTTATTTAAATAGGAAGCCACCAGCAGCATATATTTGGTTCATTGACTGAGAGGCATGACTCTATTGAGAACCCACTACGTACCTAGCATGGACTGGGTGCTACAGATACAAACACAGATAAGCATAGTCCCTTGCAGTGATTGTTTTTGTGCTTTCTTCTCCCACTAAATTGTGACCTTCTCAGTAGGGGAGATTCTTATCTTTGTAAGCTTGGTGCTAGCAAAGGGGAGACATATAGGAGGTGTCCCATAAACGTATTATTCTTTTTGTTATATGTTATGGCTCTTGGGCAATAAAGAATAATAATTAGGATATTTCTGTTTATAGTTATGTACCTGTTTTCAAAGTTGAGTCTTGTCTATCCTTAAAATATTCCTCTCTTGACTCTGCTGGTCTTGTAAACTGTCCTGTGGGAAAGGCTGGAATGCTCATCCCAGGACCGGCTTTGAGAATGAAAGGCTTATCACCCCAGCCATTTGGATTGAGAGTGCTGCTGCCAGACAGCCCTCAGCTGTCAGGTGATGTCCCGTCCCCAGGCAGCCCTCATCCATTGACTTATCTATTTTGGGGTGTAAAAACTCATCCCTCTAAACCCAACCCGGGACATCTCTGAAGGTTGGCTGGGCCTTCCTTCTGCATCACAGCTCAACTTCTGCCTAGCCTTGCCTCCTTCTCTTCCCTCAATGTTGATCCCAATATCACTACCCAGTAAACTTCCTGCCTCTCAGAGTCGGCTTGGCTTCCTACTTCTTCCAGTAACCCAAAATGACAGTTTCTAAAAACATCTGCACTCACTACCTCCTTACCATTCGTTTATTTTTCTGTCCTTTCTGATACACTCTGGAAATTACTTTCTCTTGGCTAAATGAGATCATCGTCAGCCATCTACAGTCCAAACAACTCTT
This sequence comes from Propithecus coquereli, assembly GCF_000956105.1. NCBI lineage: Eukaryota > Metazoa > Chordata > Mammalia > Primates > Indriidae > Propithecus > Propithecus coquereli. The sequence continues at coordinate 2,124,768 of NW_012135081.1, forward strand.
CCACTTTCTCTGTGTTTGCCCTGTTACGCTGATCCTCTTACAGTTCTTTCTTTGGCTTCCATCGTACTATGCTCTCTGGGTAGTTCTCTTTGAACCGCTCTTTTTCTGAATCCTTCATCTGCTACTTTTCTTCCTCCTATTCCGTAAATGTAGGTATTCCTTAGGTTCAAGCCTTAGTCCTCTTATAATATTACACAATTTGTCTGCAATTTCAATGTAATAATACGGGAACCCACCGAGCATTAGAGACATTCATGGGACAGGATGGAGTAATGGAAAGAACAATCTCTTAGGGGGAAAATAGACCTGAATTCCGGGTCTAGCCAGCCGGGAAAACACAGGTAAGTTATTAAATCCTTGTGTTTCATTTTTTCCTCTGAAACGGTTATAATACCAGCCTCACGGGAAAATGTGTTTAACTCCCGAAATGCACCAATGTTCTCTCTTGCCTCCCTGTCATTTTACATGTTGTGCCTATGCTGGAACACTCTTGCTCTGCCCATCCTTCACCTGGCTAACGCCTACTCACAACTGTGGCCTCACTTTAGATGTTCCTTCCTCCAAAAGCCATTCCGTGACCCCAGTGTCTGGGTGAGGAACGTCTTCTATGTAGTCCTATAACACACTGTGCTGTACTCTTCCCTTTCCACAGCACCATCCCACTCAATTGCTCTTGCTGGTTATTGGTCTGTATCCCTCCTTGAGGGCCAGGACTTTTTCCCGTTCCCGGTTGTATCCTCAGGGAGGACCCCACGGATGGCAACCTCCCTTCACACCGATGGCACCATTTTACCTTTTTGACAAAAACTCCCAAATGGCACTCTACGTAGCCTTTCACCCTGAGTTACAACTCCCGTTGGACTTTCTCCCTGGACGTTCGGCTGGAAAGTCAACATTAGTGTAGCCCAGACTATCCTCCTCCTTTCCCAAACCAGCAGGTTCTTATAATTTCCCCATGTTCCCAGTCTCTGGGACTTCAAACCTGTAAATCACCATGGACTTTTTATCCTCCTCCACATCAAATACTGCTACACAAATTGTTCCCTTCTTTCTGTTTCCACAGCCACCTTCCTGCTTAGGCCTCCACCACTCTTAACAACTGCAACTTCCCTCTGATCAATCTGATCCTTCTCTTCCCTGCTTAGAAACTTTCAGTGGCTCCCTATTGCTTCCAGAGTAAAGGAGAAGGAAGTGGGCTTCTCCTCATTGAGTACCTACCTTATGCTAATGTGGAAGCTACTTTACACACCTTAGCACATGTAAATACAGCATGTGCCACCATGCCCGGCTAATTTTTTCTATATATTTTTAGTTGTCCGATTAATTTCTTTCTATTTTTAGTAGAGATGGGATCTCGCTCTTGCTCAGGCTGGTTTCGAACTCCTGAGCTCAAACAATCTGCCCGCCTCGGCCTCCCAGAGTGCTAGGATTACAAGCGTGAGCCATCACGCCTGGCCCCTGCCACTGCACTCTATCTCAGATGACAGAGCAAGATCCTGTCTGTTCCACACCCAAAAAGAAAAAAAAGTGTGTGTGTATGTGTATACTGGGGGGTTGCTATAAAGTATATTTCTTATTGTGAGTCACAGTCAAAAAAAAGTGGAAAAACAGCACTGTAATACACCTGCATTATTTCAGTCAGCTGATTACAAGCTCCTTAACAAGAGAAAGCAGGTCTGGCAAACTCTATAACCTTATCACCAGTGAAAGCCAACTCCCTCCTTTGAGTTCCACTCATTCCAGGAAGCTGCCTTAGAAACTAAAAGAGAGACTCAAGGCAAACAGCGATGACCTGTCTTTAAGTGAGCTTCTCTTCTATTAAGAGAAACAGAAAATACACTCATGAAGAAACTGTACAAATACTTGAGAAAGCAGCTGTGGAGCTGCAGAATAGGCTTGGAATTCAGAGCCAAATGACCTACATTAGAGTCCTTGCTTTGCCATTTATTAGCTGTGGGATGTTGGATAAATTGCTTGATTTCTCCGAGCTTCAGTTTAACCAACTAAAAGAATAATATATACCTCACCTCACATAATTGTGTTAAAAGTAAATGATATGTATATACAAGATTATTTTGTAAACTATAAAAATGTTTATAAGTTTTAGGTCAAAGTCTGCATATGTTATTAAGTAAACAAATGAAAATTGATATAGTACAAATTATACAGCTAAATGTGTACTAGGCATGATTTTTGTCTTATTTTATTTTTTTGACTGCCAGGGATAGAAACCTGATTCAAACTGGTTGTGCTCAAAAAGAACTGGATCACTCACATAACTGGGAAAGCCAATCATACAGCTAGCCTTGGGCAGGGCTGAATCTGGGGACCCAGATAATACCACCAAGCCACTGTCTGTTTCTGTCTCTGTCTTACTCTTTGGTCTCTCTCTGCTTTAGAATTGGTGTGGTTTTATTCAGGCAGGTCTCCCTGCATGATCGAACAATGGCCACCATCTGCACTGGGCTGACTTGATCCATGCATATAGCAGCAAAGATTATCTCTTTTCCTATCCTTCAGCAAAAGTCCCTGAGAGTGCTACTTACTACCTAGGGTCATAAGCCAAGTCCCAAACCAAAAACAGTGGCTAAGGGTGCCTGGGACACAAGCTGATCCTTGGAGGTAGGGTGTGGGGTCAGGCCTATGTGAGTTACCTCGATTGAAAAAAGAGGTAGGTAGGGGAGTCTTCTCAAGGGGTAGGGTCAGAAATTCAGAATGACTGAGTTTCTAATACTGAACAGGGGTGGGACAGAAAGACTCCTGTATTCTAGGACACTATTCATCTTCCTGTTAGTCTCTTCTGTTTAATTTCATTATACACCACTGGCATAAGGACACAAGAACACATATGTTTGTTCCCTTTGGTTTCATTCGTTTAAGAAATCCACTATAGAGGCTCTACTATGTGCCAGCCACTATTCTAGGCACTGGGATATAGCAAGGATGAAGACATAACAAAGTTCCTACTGTGTAAAAACTTACATTCTGTGAGGGACATAGGTAATAACTAGTCAATAAGTATACATCAGGGAGTGATACCTTCCATGAAAAAATTAATTTATTTAATAAATAGCAGGAAATGGACCAGCAAGAGCTAGAGGTGGGAGATGAGCACTATTTCAGAAAGGATGCTTAGGGACGACCTCTTGTTGTGACTTTTTTTTTTTTTTTTTTTTT
>NW_012135081.1:2128970-2150663 GCF_000956105.1 Propithecus coquereli
GTGTGGAGGGTGGAAGAGGGTGGGAGAAGTCAGAAGGCAAGAGGCCCGCCCTCCCTAGCTGATCCCTGACTTGCCCTGAACTTGGAACCCCTATAATCAATCCCTACTAGGCAATGCTCTTCACCTAATGATGCCCTTATCTTTGAATTGCACTGACTTCTGTTTGATGTTAATTCTTTACTGTCTACAGTAGTTCTGGATTGGTCTACCTTTTCATTATCATATGATAAGTCCTTTGCTTATCTGTTTTATTAATTTTTATATGCTATAAATTCTTAAACCATGTTCATGAACAATACATTCTAAATTAATTCACTGTCTACCTTAATTGCCAATTACAAACAGGTATTGGTAAATGCTTTTTGATGATGCTTTTTGATGACTGCAATTAGGAAAATCAAAGGCTACTTCTTGTAACTTTGGAATACAGCACCTCTGGAGATGCTAACCTCCTTTTAAAATTTGTCTCTCAAAAACTGGTTTCAGGCAGACTGTCCTGAAACCTTTCAGTCTGATGGTCAGGAGACCTGGGTTCTAATCTTAGATTCATGACAACTTCTCTGTAACCCTGTGCTTCAGTTTCACAATCTTCTGGTGCAACACAGAAAAAGTGCCCAGGGTTTGCCGGTAGGGAAGATAGGTAAAATGAGAAAGTAGACTGGAAGGGCTTTAAACATAGGACATAAAGATTCTATCAGAAGTCTGTACCTTGTTCCTTTCAGGGCCAACCGTCTGAGACATTCTTTTTTTTCTCCCCACAAACAAGTGTTCCTCCAGGATCCCCAGGCCCCAGCATGAGGATGAAGAACCACCCTAAGGCATCATCTTTTGCAGAGATTCCTCCTGATGAGGCCCTTTACTCATCTTTTCCACTTGCTTTTTGTTTATAGGCCTTCAACAACCTGAGGCCTCATTTATATTCTTCTTGTCTTCTTTCCAGGAGAAAGACTCTGAGGGAGGAGGTAAGGTGCCTAGAGTGCCAAAGATGGTGAAGAATCCCGTAGTGAGCCCCAGAAATCTCAGAAGACAGAAAAGGAGTGGGCAAAAATAAACAGGTGAATTAAAGATCTCAAGTTGTAAAATGAAAACAAAACAACCAACTTCAAAATTATCTTTAAAAAAATATAGTACCTTTATGATCTTAAGATAGAATTTTAAAAATCAAATTATGAAAAAGCAGAAGTCATAATGCACAATTTTTATAAAGTTGACCCTAATCAACATTAAAAACTCCTGTCTAAAGTACATCTTTAACAAGGTTAAAATACAAGTGACAGGGAGCTAGGGAGAAGGTATCTGCCACATGTATATCTGGAAAAGAGTGGTAGCTAGTATTTGTGAAGGACTCCTACAAACTAATAATAATAAAGAAGATAAACAAGCCAGCAGAAAAATGGACAAAAGGTATAAATAGATAGTTCCCAAAAGAAATTCAAATGACGAATGATAATATCTAAATATTAAATATCTAAATAATAAAATCCACTCCACCTCTCTAGTAATCAGGAAAATGCAAATTAAACTGACAATGAGATTTATTTCCCATGTATTAGACTATCAATAATCTAAAAGTCTGGCCAGGTACAGTGGCTCACACCTGTAATCCCAGCACTTTGGGAAGCCAAGGCAGAAGGATCACTTGAGGCCAAGAGTTCAAGACCAGCCTGGGCAATGTAGCGAGACCCCCGACTTTAAAAAAATAAAAATAAAAAATTTAACTGGGCATGGTGGTGCATGCATTATAGTCCTATTGAGGTAAGAGGATGCCTTGAGCCCAGCAGTTTGAGGCTGCAGTGAGCTATGATGGTACCACTGCACTAAGCCTTGGTGACTGAGCAAGACTCTGTCGCTAAAAACACCAGAAATATTAAAAGTCTCACCATTTTAAGTCTTGGTGATAATGTACAGAAACTAGAACTCATACCCTGCAAAATTGGCCCAACCACTTTGGAGAGCAACTTGAGAATATCTACTCAAGTTAAAAATGCACCTACCCTTTGGTCTGTAAAGTTTACTTCCGGATATATACCTTAGAGCAGCAGTCCCCAACTTTTTTGGCACCAGAGACTGGTTTCGTGGAAGACAATTTTTCCACAGACCCTGGGGCAGTGGAGGGGGATGGTGAGTGATGGGCAGCTGCTGTAAATACAGATGAACCTTTGCTTACTCATCTGCTGCTCACCTCTTGCTGCGCGGCCCGGTTCCAAACAGGCCACAGACGGGTACCAGTCGGCAGCCCCAGGGTTGGGGACTACAGTCTTAGAGTATTGTTTTTCAATCCATTAATTGGTCATGAAATCAATTTAGTGGGTCATGTCCAGCATTTTACAAAAATTAAATAGAATAGAATGCAATAGAGTAGGAAATAGCCTGCAGCAAGGGCAGGTATTATTTTGTTAAACTGTTATTGCATACATGAATTGGGTCTTAATATAAAATATGTATCCATAGTGGTTTGAATAAAAAGCTCTGAGCCTGAGTAACATAGCAAGACCCCGTCTCTACAAAAAAAAATGTTTTTATATTAGCAAGGCATGGTGGCATGCACCTATAGTCCCAACTACTTGGGAGGCTGAGGCAGGAACAGTGCTTGAGCCCAGGAGTTTAAGGTTGCAGTGAGTTTTGATAACACCACTGCGTTCTCCAGGCAACAGAGGGAGATCCTGTTTCAAAAAATAAAAAACAAAACAAAACAAAATGAAAACATTGAACATTGTTTAAGAGAAACTCTTGTATGTTAGCACAAGGAGACATGTTCCAGGATTTTCTCTACAATATTGTGTTTGTAATAATGACACATTGAAAACAACGTAAATGTCTATCAGTGGCATATGAGTAAATGAATCTCGGTGTATTCATGTGATGGGACACCACACAGCGGCTGTAATTAATGAACTTGATCTGTCTGAATGAATTTCGAAAGTAAAGTTAAGGGAAACAAAACAAGACGCAGAAAAATAAGTGCCACATGAAACCAATTAAATGAATTTTTAAATGCTCAACATCACTGATCATCACAAATGCAAAGAAAATGCGATCTTATACCAGTCAGATGGCCGTTACTAAAAAGTCAAAAAACAATAGATGTTGGTGAGGATGCAGAGAAAAGGAAATGGTTATACACTGCTGGTGGGAATGTAAATTATTTACAACCTCTGTGGAAAAGAGCATGGAGATTTCTCAAAGAACTAGGTTCAATCCAGCAATTCCACTACGGGGTACCTACACAAAGGACAGAAATCATTCTATTAAAATGATACCTGCATTCACATGTTTATCACAGCACTATTCACAATAGCAAGGATATGGAATCAACCTAAGTGTCCATTAACTGACGACTGAATAGAGAAAATGTGGCATATATACCGTGGAATATTACTCAGCCATAAAAAGTAATGAAATTGGCTGGGTGCAGTGGTTCATGCTTGTAATCCCAGCACTTTGGGAGGCTGAGGTAGGAGGATCTCTTGAGGCCAGTTCAAAGCCAGCCTGAACAATATAATGAGACCCTGTCTCTATAAAAAATTTAAAAAAATTAGCCAGGTGTGGCAGTGAGTGCCTGTAGTCCTACATACTCAGGAGGCTCACTTGAGCTAAGGAGTTCAAGGCTGAAGTATGACTGCACCATTGCACACCAGCCTGGGCAACAGAGAGAGAGAGAGAGATCCTGTCTTTAAAAAAAAAAAAGAATAAAATCATGTCTTTTGCAGCAACATGGATGGAACTGGAGGCCATTATCTTAAGTAAAATATTAATAACTCAGAAACAGAAAGGCAAATACTGCATGTTATCACTTATGAGGGGGAGGTAAATAATGAGTACACATGGAACAGAGAATGGAATAATAGACATTGGAGACTCGGAAGGGAGGATGGGAGAGTAGGAGAGAAGTGTGTGATGAGAAATTACCTAATGGGTACTATGTATGCTAATTTGGTGAGGGTTACACAAAAAGCCCAGACTTTACCATTACAAAATATATTCATGTAACAAATCTGCGCATGTACCCTATAAATCTGTAAAAATAAAATAAATAAAATTTAAAACATTAAAAAATACCATTACGAGGTATAATGGCATGAACTATGTAGCTACTTGGGAAGTTGAGGTGGGAGGACAGCTTGAGCCCAGAAATTTGAGGCCACATATCCAGACCCTGTATCTTAAAAAAAAACAACCATATACTATTTGTATGTATACACACATAGACACACACACACTCTCACAGAGTTAAAAGCAGACTGCTATACAGGGACTGCTTAAAGGGAGAGAGGCTGGGCACGGTGGCTCATGCCTGTAATCCTAGCACTTTGTGAGGCCCAGGTGGGAGTATTGCTTAAGGTCAGGAGTTTGAGACCACTTTGGGCAATGGAAGCCCCTGTCTACAAAAAATTAAAAAATTGACTGGGCATGTGGTACGTGTCTGTAGTCTCAGCTACTGGGGAGACTAAGCCAGGAGGATCTCTTGAGTCCAGGGGCTTGAGGTCACAGTGAGCTGTGATGATGCCACAGCACTCTAGTCCGGAAAAGAGAGCAAGACCCTGTCTCAGAAAAACAAAACAACAACAAAAACTAAAACTAAAATTAAAGGGAGGGAGAAAAGAAATAGAATGGGACTTGGAAGGAGAAAATAGTTATGATAGTATATATTAATTTTGGGTGATAGATACATACATGAATATTATAGTATTCTTAGTTATTTTCCTTTTACAACATTTTTAGCACATAAGAAAAAAGAAATGGAATTAAGTTTTTTTGGAATAAGATTTAATCTTGCTCAGAGGTCTGAGAGAGTGTCAGAAAACTGTATTAACCATTGGTTATTAGAACTTTTTCATAGCTGGGTGCGGTGGCTCATGCCTATAACCCTAGCACTCTAGGAGTCTGAGGCAGATGATTGCTTAAGCTGAAGAGTTTGAGGCTAACCTGAGCAAGTGTGAGACCCCGTCTTTACCAAAAAGAAATTTTAAAAAAAGCCAGCTGGGTATTGTGGCACCACGTGTAGTCCTAGCTACTCTCTACTGGGGAGGGCGAAGCAGAAGGATCTCTTGAGCCCAGGAGTCGGAGGTTGCCATGAGGTACAGTGACGTCACTGAACTCTACCCAGGGTAACAGAGTGAGACTCTCTCTCAACAACACACACACAAAAAAACAAGAAAACTGACCACCCCTCCTCATAACCTCCCCCTTCATATAAAAACAAAAGAAAGAATTTCAAGAGGCAAACCACACAATCCAAAGCATAATCAAATTTCATCTTTGACCTGCCATGAAAAGGGAAGCACATGTATCTGCCACTCCTGTTAGGTGAAAGGGGCGGCCTTGCAAAAATAACAGGAAAATACCTAATCCCACCATTTCCCCAGTAACAATTAAAGATCAATCCTCTGAGTTCTCTCACTAACACCCTTGCCATGAGCACCTACTAGCCTTTCCACCCCAACATGAGGGACAGTGAAACAGGTCAGAGGTAATGGAATGATAGAGGCAAAAAAACAAAGGGAAGAAACAGTTATAGGAAAACAATAAGGAGGAAATAGTTACAGAAAAATAACCAGGGGAAACAGTTATTTCAGTCTTAAAGAATAGGGTGATTAGATGATGGAACACTGACCACCAATCAGAAAATAGAAAAACACCTTAACCAGGGACTTTCCCCATCACATCCTATCACATCATCATCACATCATATGTGAGAAAGAAATGACTGGAACATAACCTTAAGGTATGTCCACACCTGGAAAAATTCAGTCCCCATGACATATAGTCGTGAGTAATTATAACTAACCTTTAGCATAAACTACTAACATAAAAGGAGGAATTCTAGAGTTAATTAGGGTCTTCTCCACTTGCAGAGTCAGACCCAGTTCCCCGGACGAAATGTACTTTCGCTTTGGACCCTTAAACCTCCCTTATGATCAATTCTTCATGCATACTTGCTGAGTGTCTGTCATCTCTCTCCTTCCTTCAGGCCAAGGCTTGCGATTCCTCCAAGCCAGGAGGCCAAGAACTGGGGCGACACTTCAAAGTCCAGACCTTGACTGAACCATGACACTCCTAGACATTCATTAACAATTTATTGAGTTCAAAAACTTTTATTGCAAGATTTCATTTCTGTCCCATTTGGCAGGAGCAGGAGCTGGTGGTGGGCCTGTGAGTGCCAGTGGATGAAAGGGGCAGAGCAAGACTTCCCTTCACAGCTCCCCTTGGAGTGAAGCAGGTTCAGGCACTTGTACCAGGGGTACAAGTGCACTAGGACTCTGCTCCACTGAGACAGGAGGTGAAACCAATTAACGCCACACCTGACAGTCCACATGTATTTTCCACGTAGGTACGTGCAGCACTGATGCAATTACGAGGAGTCTCAGAGTGTGGGTGAAAATGCCGCCCTGTCTATCCCTTGGGATCTGAGGGAACCGCTGGCATCAGCCTGGTCAATCAGTGAACCACAGGCAGATAGCAGAGCCAGCCAAACTCAGGACTCGGTGCCTGATGGAAAAGAAAAAGACAGGAAAAAACCCTGAGACTGCAAAAAAGAAATCCAGGGCAAACCCAGAATTTCTCATTCTGGGAGGAGGGGAACTGAAAAAATAGGGAAAATTTGCCTCAGGGAAATGATTTAGAAGGCAAACCTGAAAAGACAAGGCACTGGAATGGGGTGAGATATAGAAAGGAAGAAAGCAGTTGTTGCTTTCAGGTAGCAGGCAGTTTTCTAGTAGTTTTAAAGAAAATCTGCTTAGTATCATAAAAACCTTAGAATAGAAAGAAGAGCAGTAGTCAATTCAAATTAGGCAAGGTAGGCTTCCAGCAAGCAGCTCTGGTCCTATACAGAACAATCATTGAGTCAGAGGGAACGAGGGATCTTCCAGGACTCCAGATGAAGATCTCTTTGCTTCAGGCTTCTCTGAAGCAGGAAAGTCATATCACTACAACCTGACCTCTCTCCTGTCCATCCTCTACATCAGATAAGTTGCCTAAGGCAAAGCTGTCTCTGCACATTTTGGAGGGGGCAGTTGGTCCCCCTTCACGGGAAAATAGAAGCACCTGTAAAATCACCCATGACTGAGGTCTTGGAGGGAAAAGGCCTATTTGAGTTTAGGAAATCTAAAAATAACAATGGATTTTACAATTAGACTCTACCATAGCCCCACTGTTTCCTTTAGGCACCTGTTTCCCCCAACATACACACACTGCACTTTTGTCTTCTTAGTGCCCACTTCTCAGAGGAACTGACGTTAACTGAATTCTTGTTATGTGGCAAACACTGCATTTCACATTCCACAAACATGCATTAATCCTCACAATAAACTCATGAGGTAGGAACTATTATTATCTTCATTTTGCAAATTAGAATTTGAGGTTTAGGAGGGTTCAGTAATTTCCTGACACATAGCTAGGGGCACTAACTAGCGGCAAAGCCAGGCTTTGAACACAAATATGTTAGACCTGGGAGCCAGCAAGCACTCAACTCCGACACCATACTGCCTCCATCTTGTACACCTGTTTAGGAACCCACAAGGGGGGTTCGCTGTTGCCTGCCACACAGAAAGCCAATTACTGAGATAGCAAGGATTGTTAAGGAGGAAAGGATTTATTTCCGTGGACACATCAACAGAGAGGGAGAGGTTAAGAATCGCCCCAAATCTGCTCCCCAACCACCAGCAGGATCAGGGGGTTTTTCTGCAGGATGTGAGTATCATTGTGTGTTTGGGGTGGAATGCAGGGCACACAAGCGCAGTGGGAAATCATGCTAGTACACACGTCCCATGATCAAAAAATGGCAGATATGTCCTTCCCAGGGTGGAGATGTTAGTATTATAATGAGGTAGGGGTTAATATTGGTCATTGTTTCAGCCTTGTGTGCAGGCTCAGTGGGTCTTTGGGCATAGTCTGCGGTGGGGTATCACTTGTCTTTCCTGGACACACAGGTGGTCTGAGGCTTTATAGGAGGTTCGCCCGTTCCTGGGAAAGAAACTCAAAAGAGAATGCATCATTGCAACAGAAAGTTAACAAATTTCTGGTCTGCAAATTTTACTGAAGAGTTCTCTATTTTCTGTCTAATTTGAGACTGTAGCTGCTAAGTTACCAGGGCTGAGATAAATCTTGCAGTCAAGACCACTTAGAGCTGCCAGCCCCAGCCATAATGTGAACACTGAAAACTCATTTGAAACAGAGGGAACTAAAAACATTATTGAGAAAATATTTTCCTGCTTATTTCCTGCTTATTCGGTTAAAACTTCCTCCCTTTTCTTGGTTTATTCCTCAATCTTAGGGAATCGGGGCATTGATTGATTTAGCTGCTCCTTGCTGAAGTGGGGTGTTGTTAGGGTATGAGAAATGAAAGTTTTGACCCATTGCTGAAAGTGCTCATGAGTCATAGGCAAATGATCGAAAGTTTCTAGTGCCATCACTTAAGTATTTTTGTTTGTGGTATTAAAACATTTTAATCTATATTTAATTAATATACTTCTTTTTTTTTTTGAGACAGAGTCTCACTGTGTTGCCCTGGCTAGAGTGAGTGCCGTGGCGTTAGCCTAGCTCACAGCAACCTCACACTCCTGGGCTCAAGCAATCCTTCTGCCTCAGCCTCCCGAGTAGCTGGGACTACAGGCATGCGCCACCATGCCTGGCTAATTTTTTCTATTTTTAGTTGTTTGGCTAATTTCTTTCTATTTTTAGTAGAGACGGGGTCTCACTCTTGCTCAGGCTGGTCTTGAACTCCTCAGCTCAAACAATCCACCCGCCTCAGCCTCCCAGAGAGCTAGGATTACAGGCGTGAGCCACTGCGCCTGGCCTCCATACATATTTTTAGTTGTCCAGCTAATTTCTTTCTATTTTTTTTTAGTAGAGACAGGGTCTTGCTCTTGCTCAGGCTGGTCTCAAACTCCTGAGCTCAAACAATCTGCCTGCCTCAGCCTCCCAGAGTGCTAGGATTACAGGCGTGAGCCACCACGCTCGGCCAATTAAGATACTTCTAATGAGATAAATTAAGAAAGTTAGTAGTAGGAGAGAAAGGCTAAATTTTAAGATCTTTAAAAGAATGGAGGGAGTATTCTGAGGAATCTAATAGTTCTGAGAACCAATCTCCTATTCCTACATCATCTTTATTAACCTTTTGTAATCACGAAGTTTGTTGTCTAATTTTATTAACATGTGTTTTTACTTCTGTGGAGGTATTACTGTAAGTCCAATGTGAAGAATTAGCTATAACACAAATACCTCCTTGTTCTGTTAAAATATAGTCAAGAGCAATGCCATTATCAAGAACCACTGGAGCTAAAGAGTTTAACGATGTTGTTGAGCAGCTATTGCTAACGCAGTTTCATTAACAATCATTTTTAAGGTTATAGATAGGTTGTGAAGCACAAGTTGGTGAGCTGCTACTGCCCACCAGGGCAGTAGGGTAGGCCCCAAGAAGTAATTATCTCCATCTGGGATTCCTCCTGGGAGTATTGTCTTGGGGCTTCCCAGATGGAATCTCCGTTTAAGATTCCCCTGGTTACTCGTGAAAACAATTTTAGGAGGCTGGTCCAATGAGCAATTTCAGATCTGTTATGGACTGAAAAGGGTGTTGTGAGGACTCTTAATAAACAAGTGTCCTCTACTGACTAGCTGTTTAAGCAATCGTAAGTCCAAGGAGTTTCTTTCTTGTTTCCATAGACAAAAATATATCCAAGAGGTGCACAAATAGTACCTGCTCCTGTTTGAAGGCTTATAGAACTATTGTTAGGTAGCATTAGGGTTAAATTTTTAAACCAAGGGTCTCTGTAAGGGAGTTGATTTTGTCCCTCTAGGAGCTGACAGGTTGCTAGTTTTCTAAAGTTTTAAGAACATAGCTTTTGCTGATGTACTATGGTAAAAACAAGGGTCTCATGGTCCTTGTCTGAGGGATTAGAACATTTGTTAATGAGATAATCTAAAGAGGGTGGTACAGAAAAGCTAGTAGTAGAGTTTTTACAATCAGTGGTCAATTTAGAGAAACCCATTGCCCAGTAGAATGCACACTTATTTGAGTATGGGTTTCTTTAGTATATAACATCTGATAAGGGGCTGTGTAAGAAAGAAACATGGAACCTCTGAGTACGGAGTTTAGTCATACTCTGTAAGTAATCCAAGAGGCAGGCTTCTGTAAGTTCAGGAGGGTACACAGGAGGGTACATTAGTGAAACTGGATACAGGAACAAGAACAGGCTTAAAATGGTCTTGCACTGAATGAGGTTTTGGATGATAAACCCAGCAGTTAGATAGGTTAGCAGAGGAGGCAATAGCTTGGGAAATTTTTACTAAAGAATTGTTTTATCAGACAAGCAAAAATTCCCAAGGAACAAATAAGATGTATAGGGTATATAATTTGATGCTACTTATTTTTTTTGTGGAAGAGTGATTTTAGGTCCTCTAAGGGTTTACAAGCCCACTGTTTTTCCAGTCCCTCAGAAGGTGGTGAATGCTGGAGGCATGGGGTCTCTGGTAGGAGTGCCTCTTTTATTTGAGTGTGATGAATCCATGGCTTAACTCCTGAGAGTTTGACTGATGAGTGAGTTGTCAGGAGCACCTCAAATAGGCCAATTCACTGTGGCTGTAGTTGATCTTCAGGATGTTGCTTTCTTCAGGTTTTCAGTAATACTTTGTCTCCTGGTTTTATGGAATGAAGGGGCACTTTTGTTAGAAACTGGAGCCTGTTCAAAGTAAATTCAGAAATAGCAGTTAGCATATTACAAAGTTGTTTTACATATGAACAAGCCTCCATCTCCTTGAATCATTGGTTGAGCCCTGGCTGGAAGCTCTTAGGAATGGTTTCCCACATAAAAATTTAAAGGGGCTAAGTGCCAATTTACTTCTGGGGGCCACCTGAAGTCTTAACAGGGCAAGAAGTAACACTTTGTTACAAGTTAAATTGGTCTCTTCACAAATCTTGGAGGGTCTTTTTCAAAGTTCTATTTATCCATTCAGTTTTCCCAGAAGAGTGAGGTCTCCATGATGAATGTAATTTCCAATTGATTTATAAAATTTTTGATATTTGATATTTTTTGAGTGATTTTGACAATAAAAGCTGTTCTGTTATCATTTTGGAGAGTTGATGGAAGTTCAAACCTAGGAATAATTTCCTTTAAAACAGCCTTACTGACTTCTGATGCCCGTTCAGTCTTGTTGGGGTAAACTTCAATACATCTTGTTGGTTGGTAACTACAGCATACCTGGCTTTGCTTTATCCATTTTCTATGAAGCTGCTCCTATCTGTGAAGAATTCTTCATTTGGGTCTGACAAAGGCTGATCAGTCAACTCCGGAAGGCTAGAGTATACTTGGTCAATGATTTGAATGCAATCATGAACTGGGGAGTGAGAGTCTACAGGCAGCAAGGTGGTGGGATTCAGGTGGACACTGTCTTTAAAGTTACATTAGGATTATCTAACAGAGTAGCTTGATATTTGCCTAATCAGCCAGCTGTTAACCAATAGCCCCCCTTTTGTTCTAGTAGGGGTAACCATAACACGCAGTATGAACCATTACTGGCTGTCCAAGCATAACTTTCTCAGCTTCTTGTAAAATATTGTAAGTAGCGGCAACTGTTCTCAAGTAGGTGGGCTATCCTTTTGCTAGTATATTTAATTGTTTAGACAAACAACCCATGGGACGCTTATGAATTCCGAAAGTTTGGGTTAATACCCCCAGTCTAATTCCTTGTCTTTCTTGGATGAACTAATCAAAAGGCTTGTGCAAACTCAGGAGGCCCAGAACAGGGCAGTTATCAGTTTTTCTTTAATAGTTAAAAAAAACTTTTGACATTTTCCTATTCAAGTAAGGGGCTCCTTTACCTCTCTTTTTAAGGTTTTATAGAGAGGTGTGGTTATTAAGCCAAAGCTAGGAATCCAAAGCCAACAAAACCCTGCCATTCCAGGGAATCCTCCCTGTTGCTTGTGAGTGGCGACTGCTACCCTGTTTATAGTCTCCCTCCAGTCTGGGAGTAGGTTACCAGTCCCTTGAGACAACTTAAATCCCAAGTATTTGACAATGGGCAGTGTGATTTGGGCCTTTCTCTGGGATGTTTTATACTTTGTCAGCCAAGAAATTCAATACAGTTCCAGTATGCTGTCTTGATTCAGCTTCACTCTCACTTGTAATAAAATATCACCTACATACTATAAAATCACTCCCTTTTCTAAAATTACTTCTCTTAAATCTCTACCTAGAATTTCTCCACAGATGGTTGGAGAAATTTTTAATCTCTGGGGGAAGATACTCCAACAGTACTGACATTTGGTTTCAGTCCTTAAGTCCTCCCTTTTGAAAGCAAAGAGTTTTTGTGATTCAGGAGCAAGGGGAATATAAACGAAGGCATCCTTTAAGTCTATCATTGAAAGTCAAGTGAAATTCCCAGACAGAGTGGTGAGAAGAGTATAAGGATTAGATACCATAGGATAAATGTCTTTCACTATTTGATTTATGGTTCTCAGATCCTGAACAAACTGATGTTCATGAGTTCAAGGTTTTTGAACTGACAAAATGGTACTGTTATAAGGAGAGCTACAAGGTGGAGAAGTCCATATTTTAAAAAGGCCATACATAACTAGGAGTTGAAGGCCCTTCTTAGTTTGAAGCTTTAATGGATACTCTTTGAGTGGAGGGGGAGAAATTGCTGGTTTTATCTTGATATGAACAATGTGCCCTTCCAGGTTTCCGGTAGCCCATAACCTCAGGGTTTACTTGATTGAGGACTTCAGTGGGCAGCTCTTGAGGGACAGCCAAGGGAGCGAGGAGAGCTGCTTGCAAGGCACAAGCATGTTTTGGGGGAACTGCAATATGCACTTGTTTATTCTGAAAGATTATTTGAGCCGGCAATTTAGAGAGAAGGTTTCTACCCAGCAGTAGGAGAGGGTATTCAGGCATGTACAGAAAGCTGCATGTGAGGAAAGAATTCCCAATAATAATCCAGTGTTTGCAGAAAATATTTTTGGGAGGGTTTTCCAGATAACCCAGTCACCAGCATTAAGTCTTTAGTAAGCTTAGTTAATTTAAAGTTTAAAACTGAGTAAGTTGCACTGGTATCAATTAGGAACTCAATCACTTTCTCTTACTTTTGTGGTTACCCTGGGCTCCTAGTGGGAGATATTCATCACTGGCTGTAATTCCCGAGAATTCTGGGGAGCCGTAGGGACCCATCATTTCATGTCTTCTGCATTCAGCACCATTCATTGTACAGTAGGCTCCCCATTACTCTTTTGTGGTAACTTAGGACAATCCTTCCTCCAATGACCCATCTCCTTGCAGTAGGCACACTGGTCCTTTTTTAAGGAAATTTTTCTTTTTAATCTTTTTCCTCTGTGGGGTAGTGGTTCCGGTTGAGCGGACTCCCTAGTGTTTTCTGTCAGAATGTTGCCAAACGTTTTGTTGTTGTCTCATTTCACATATATTTCTTTTTTCTGTTAACGGTTTACAAAGACTTTATAGGCTACTGCAACCAAACGAGATATGGGCAAGGAAAGAACCCCCTCTAACTTCTGTAACTTCTGCTGGATATCAGGCATGCTCTGGCCAAGAAAGGTCATGTTAATTAACATTGAATCACCAGGACTTTCTGGATCTATATTAGTGAATTTTTTTTTATTACTTCCCCCGCCGCACCTCTATATTAGTGAATTTTTGATATGCTTTCATAATCCTTCCTAGGAAGGCTGATAGATTTTTATCTGTTTCCTGTCTTATCCCCTGAACTTTGTTCAGCTTTTTTTTTTAGACAGAGTCTTGCTCTCTTGCCTGGGCTAGAGTGCCATTGCATCAACCTAGCTCACAGCAACCTCAAACTCCTGGGCTCAAGCGATCCTTCTGCCTCAGCGTCCCGAGTAGCTGGGACCACAGGCATGCGCCACCACACCGGCTAATTTTTTCTATTTTTAGTTGTCTGGCTAATTTCTCTTTATTTTTAGTAGAGATGGGGGTCTCGCTCTTCCTCAGGCTGGTCTCGAACTCCTGACCTCAAGCGATTCTCCCGCCTTGGCCTCCCAGAGTGCAAGGATTACAGGCGTGAGCCACCACACCTGGCCTGTTCAGGCTTTTAATTTTGGAGACTGTTTTCTAAGCCCAACCAGGATGCAGTCTTGAAAATGTTGAATCTTACCTTCATTTCCGTTGTTTGAGTCCCAGTGGGGTCATGCATAGGGATGGCCAGATTAGCTCGAGCTCTCTCCTGGTTATTTGGGTCTTCTGTATGTACTTGGTCAGCTTCTTCTAGAGCCTTTTCCAGGATAATGTGATGCTCCTGAGAGGTTAACAGTATGTTAAGCAGGCTCTGGACATCTGTCCATGTGGCATGATGTATGGTGAAAATGGATTCAAACAGATTAGTTATAGGCTTTGGATTGTCCCTGTGCGCAGAGTTATTCTGTTTCGAATTACACAAATCAGAAGTGGTAAATGGGCTATAAACCCATATTAATCCAGCTGGTTTTTTATTTTCATTTATTCCTCCTACAGGGACGTGTCTTAAAGGAAATTGCCCTGCTGAGGAGGAGGGAGGACCCCGAACAATCGTGTACCCTGCTGGGTATGTGAAGGAGAGACCATGTCCCCATGCTTCCCCCGACTATTCTCAGAGAAGGAAGAAAATGAAGGATAGAGCACTGGAGGAGCCAGTGGGGCTGAAGAAAGGGGCCTAGAGCCATAAGGCGGGCAGCAGGGTTGGCAGAGGGAGCTCTGAAAGCAATCGGAGCTGTAGCCAGAGCCACCACTGCCGCCGGCGCCTCAGCCTCAGCTTGAGCCTGAGCTGGCACAGGCACAGCTAGAGCTGCTGCTACGGCTCACCAGAGGTCTTCTTCATCATGGCCATTTTCTTCTGCTGGTAAGACGGGGATTTTAGATCTGGCATTTTGTTTCCTGACCTTCTTGAAAGCTTTTGTCCTCAGTATAGAATCTTATATTTAATTTGATCTGGCTTGTTTTGATACAGAAGCATAAAAGACTGTACATCAGGGACTTTATCCAGTTTCCCAACACAGTGACAAAATGAATTTAATAGGAGAATGGTATTGCAGCTCAATGAGCCATTAAGGGGCCACATCTCCCCAGACCTCAGAGAGTGCAGGAGCCAGGCAGTATTATACAAATATGCCATTTTTTCTTTATAGGCTCATAGCCATATTCAGACCAGTTTGTAAAACATGGTTGGATCAAATTGTTTTTGACAAAGTTGGGACTTGTTCACATGGCCAAACTTTAGTTGCCTCAATAGGTAATGTAACGAAAATTATAGACTAAAGTTTTGGGTAAAGCAGCTTTCATGACAATTTGGGTTTTCTTTTTAAAATGGCGTCTTTAACCTTTTTTTTTCCTTCAGTTTCAAATGAGTAACTGGCTGTTCCTGGTTGGCCTTGAATTTGTGATAACTTAGTTCAGTCAGCTCCATATCAACACCTGTAACTTAGCAACTGCAGCTTCAGCAGGCAAAAGACAGTTTAACAAACTTTTCATTTTAACTCCAAAGGGGCAGATTGTCCACCTGAACTCTGAAATTTTCTTGATTTAATTTGCCCATCAGTTTAAACATGTGCCTGAGAACAGAACATAATATGTGGAGGCCACCTGGAATCCTAAAAAACCTGGCATCTCTTTAAACATTCTCATAGACAGTACCTTTATATGTAACATACTAATATAGGTAAACACTCAATACAAAGAGAAATTTAAAAGGTTTCAACCACAGGCCTGGGAACACCACATTATACAAAATAAAACTGAAAACAAATAGAATACTTCCAATCAAATTTCTGCAGAGGGAGACTAGAGAGAAGTTTTCAAGAATCTCATCTCCAAGCAACCATTACCACCATGGATCTGTCCTAGGTCCAAATGGTGTAAAAGCCCAAACGGCAGAGACGGAGAATTCCCACTGTACAACTTGTACATTTACGGCTTGAATTCTTATTTCCATAGTCACACACACAAACACACTCACACTCCAAACGCACTGTAGTTCCAACAAATAAGCCTAGGGAGTGCCAAATACAAACAGTCGGAGGTCCTGTTCTCCCAAATGAATGGTTGAGACTTCCAACCCAAATGGGATTTCTCCTGAAATTCCCTATATGGACAGAAGAGCCTGAAGGTCCTATCTCCCAAATGGCTGAGGCCTCCAGGGAGGCTCCCAACCCGAAAAGGAATTCCACAGTTTCCTCAGATGGAGAAAGGAGTTACTCCTCTGTGCTGCGAGGTACCTTAAAATACCCTCACCTGTCCAGATACAAATGCCAAAATCCAAAGGTCAATGGTCCATTCCTCCATGACAATCAGGGATGCCTTAGGATGTCAGTCCCTGATTATCTTCACAGAGTACCTTTACAACGAGTTTGGGGAATGATGGTCATAGGGGGAGAGGGTCAGATATGAGGAGGAACAGTTACGGGAACTGTCATTCATGATTCTGTACTCTTATTATTTGGGAAGCTAGGAAAAATGTCTAGTCAGTAAAACACACTAGTGTACCCTTAATGCTTTATAAAAGACAGTCCATCCAGTCTGTACTTTTGACTATGTGCAAAATATCAGTAATAATGCCTTTGGGGGCTCAGATGAACAGAGAACATCAATCAACCAGGACTCCAGAAGGAAAGCTCCAAAAATGAGAAGTCCTTCAATGCTATTCCCATTACTGTTCTCATCACGTCAATGGCTATAAAAGACTTTCGATTATTTATCTCTAGCAGACAAATGTGATTGATTTGAGATAACCACAGTCTCAGGCTTCACATGTAAAAATGTCACAAGTGGCTAAAGGACAGCAATTGCATGCCGAAGACACCCATTTCCTCTGACTCCAGAGCTCCAACATCTGGTCTCAAAGTTTTTCCCTCTGAGGAAACAGCTGTAGAGAGGTAGCCCAGTTCAACCTTGCTGACAGACACAACACTGCAACCACAGCGACACCTACTGACTTGCTGAGAGAGAGAGAGAGAGAGAGAGAGAGAGAGAGAGAGAGAGAGACAGAGAGAGAGACAGAGAGAGAGAGAGAGAGAGAGCCAGCCAGTGAGCGGGCCTTCCAATGATTAGCTCCACAACTCCTGATATTGCCTTAGAGTCATCTTGGGCAGGAGGCAGCGTGGTGCATCAGAACAACATGATGAATTCTGGTGAGACGTGGCTTTTAGGAATAAAACAGATGGCTCTTCTTCCTCCTTTGAGTCTTTTCTCCCCACCCCCAAAATCACATGAGAATGTCAGTTCATAAATGCTATCATCTTTTTCTATCACCACCTCGTGGAGGAGGAAAGTGAAGGTTTTACAACTGTATGTGCTCAAGACTAAATATCATCAGCAGAGCTCTATACTAACATGAAGTTTATTAAAATCAGGACTCCCAAGAAAACCCTGATAAGCTTCCAGTCTCTGAGAAGATCTTCAAAAGGTGATTAGTAACGACCACCTACAGGGGAGTTTTGCTAGTTGTCCACTTTTCGCCTTTGTTTTCTCACCCCTTCGAACTTCCACTCAGAAATTTAAAGTGGAAATAAGTTAAAAGAATCCTAAGCCTGTCTCTTAATTTTATATTTCATCTGGATGACCACCCTAGTTGAGATTTTTGTATAATTACAATAACTGAAAGGGTATGCCTAAGAAAAGAATTTCTCTGCCTATGAAAATCCACTCTGTTTTGATAAACAAAACTTGTATACTCATTCAGCTGTTTGTATTATGAAAACTGTTTTGCACTTTCCAAACATTTTTGAAACATATGGCCTGGTCAAGAATCATGCATACATGATTACCTCTCAGAAGGATAAAACAAGCTAGATAGCCCTTGGGCAGCTACTTAAGAGTTTAGTGTTGGAATGATAGCGGCAAATGTCAGCTTTTCAAAGATCCTACCTAATCCAGTTCCCAGGTTAGGATGTCAAGAAAAGAAAAATAATTCCATTTTTGAAACGCATATGAAAGAAAGTCTCCCCCAACCAACACTTGAGTCCTAAATGCGGTCTGTGCATCAGCACATACTTTTAGCTATGTTCACACAGTAAACCATAGAAACACACTGGCTCTGATGGCTACCTGTGGAAGACAGACAGACTAATCCAGTGTTTACTTAGCATAGCCACCGGTGGCTTCTTCGGTCAGCAGGACTTTAGAGATGCTTACCGTGTGCCCACAGTCCAGGAAGGACATGCCCAGTGCAATCAAGCATTGCCAACCCTGAAAGATAAAATATGGTCATCATTCGCCAGGCTCTTCGAGGAGCCCTCTTACCCACCATGACTGCTCACACAGCTGCTCAAATGCAGACCTGTTCCCTTCCTTGAATATCCAGCTTTGCCCTTCTTCTACCACCACAGGTTGCACGAGTCATTCTCCCAACTCCACTCCTCCTTCAAAAAATCCTGAAATCTGTCTTCCTCCACGTAGTTTCTCCATCTTATTATCAATAATGAGTTCTCTCTGTCCTACTGCTTTGTGCTTGTGGTTTCTTTTATCCAACTGGGAGTTCCCCGAAGACCACTTTTCTCCAGTCCTCCCCATTCCTTATAATGGGGAGAATGAATCACAGATTAATCCAACTGGCATAGTCTCCTGAGCTGCTCTGTGAAGTTCCTGTTTTGGAGCTAAACAGCAGCAACCTGCTCTAGAATCAGCCCTCACCTCGAAAATTAGGTCTTCAACAATCTCACTAGTCTCAGGCTGACTGAGGACAACTTGGTACCTTCATATCCAATTTGCATTATGAAAGGATTCCCCTAACTTCTGCAGTGAATTTCAGAAAACGATTCCTGTCAAGGACACAATCAGTTCCTGGTTTTTCCTTGAAGGCAGTCCCTAGATCATACAGTCAGTACAATCTTTGTGTGCGCAAGATTTACGGGGAAGAGAAAGAGAAGGGATGTATCGATCCAAGGTGTTTTTCAATATTTACTAAAGTGATTTTTCTCAATCAAGTACCTAGCATGTGGCATATTGGCATGGGGACCACGTAAGTCTTCCACATACCAACAGCAGGTTTCCACCCTCCATCTGAGGGTGGACTTGCTATTATCGTTGCTTTGGCTGTTTCTCATTAAAATAAGCAAAGTTAAGGAAGATTTGGAAAACAGAGAAGAATATATCCATAATCTCACCTTCCTAAGACAATTACTATTATTATTTTGACATAATTTAGACTTAAAATTTTTTTGATAATCTCTGTATAAATGTTACATACCTTTTCCATGTAGCTGTGGTTCTATAGCCATGATTTTTTAAAATGACTGTAGAACAATCCAGTGAGAGAACATCTCTCCTTGCTTATTTCCTTGGTCAGCTAGTAAGTGGTAGAATGGAGCTGGGCTGTGCACCCACATGTGTCCCACCCCAAAGCTCTAAATCACACTGCCCATTCTCCAACTCCATCTTGTACCACTCTCCACTCTCTGTACTGCTACCCTCCTTTCCTCAAACATACTATGCTCTCTTGTTAGGAATTAAAAATGGAAAACATATAGAAGTAACAGAAATTGAAAAATGACAGATCTTAGGAACCAAAGTGAATTTTATGGTTTGAAATATTGTTTCATAAATAGCTGATTTGATAATTCCATATTACTTGTCTCAAAGACCTGCAGGTAGATTGCTATGTGCTCTTTTGGATCTGTTCACTTCTAAATGTCAGTCAGTCTCACCTCTACCATCCCTGATACCTGTGCCCCTACCACCTCCAGCCTGGACTTACCAAGTAGAACACAAAGCTCAGATAAGCCACACTGACCACAGTAGCCACCACGTATAATGCCACATGACCTAGTTCCTGGACATAAATCACTACAAAATACATGTTGATGGAACAGACGATAAGGACCATGATCCCGCCTGCAATCCTCCAGCCTCTGTAAGGGAATGAGCACAGTCACTGATGGATTAGTTCAACCCGGCCATAAACAGAAAAGGAAACTGCATCTTGTTGGATAAACAGGAAAGGAGTCAGAGGCATTTCAAAATGAAGTGAAAAATGGTTCTTATTATGTTCCAGATTAGGTCAAATGGGCTAAAGTCAGACCAAGACAAGGAGAAACGGGGAAAATACCATCGAATAATCCCTAGTATTTACATCCCTAGAAATGCAAAAATACCCATATATCCTTTTAAATGAATATATATAAAAGGTACTAGCTTGTGCCTTTTTCATTAAAATAATTTAACAAAGAATTAAGGTACTTCAAACTTCAGTGGCTGAAGGTGAAGAGTTAAAGCCTTGAAAGCTGAAAGCTTTCATCCCCCGAGATGAAAAATGTGCTTCCTCCTTTGCTACATTCACAGTCTCCTTTTTCTAAGCCAAAGAGTAAGCAGCTAGCAATCGCCTCTCAAAGCGTATATCTCCCCTATACGAATCATGTCTCACTGGCCTCTTGGATGAAGACATCTTTTCCCACATATCACTATCCCCTTTGGGGAACTAAGAGGAGAATACTCACATTCCATTGGCAAAGTCACTCATTACTGGCCGTAAGCTTGTAAACGTGAGGATGGGTATAAGAGCAAAGGGAAGCTGGAAAAGAAAGAAGTAAGATCAGACGGGGCTACTAGGGGTCCTCATATCACCCTAGAGAACCGCGTGGCTAGTGAAAGGGAAACATGAACCCTGCCTCATCTTCTCCATGAGAAATGATTATCATTCCAACATGCTGAAGCATTTTGTTCAATGTGTACAGCTGTCATAAACCTAGCATCGATTAAGATCCCAAGTATCTTTGTGTCTTTACAAATATTTGTATGTGACTTGTCTTCTTAACCTCTACAGGACCTAGTGCGGCGTCCTGTATGTTCATTTAATGGTGGCTTGTATTAATAAACTGTAATTGTGTCTTCTACATGTCAGTAAAGCTCATAATTCCCATTCAACAGGCTTAAAAATACCAAACTATTTCTAAAAGACTTTTGGATGCCAGGAATTTCATATACATTTACTGCAGACCATGCCTCTTTCTTCCTCTCAATTGCTCCCCAGCACCCAGCACTAGGCTTAGTACCCAAGGGCAGTACATAATGCTGCCTGACTAAATGGGATGTAAGTTTCCCTGGCTCCCTCCTCACCTGTAAGCTCTGCAGAACGTTCAGGAAATCATTCATCCCTGTTAGATGCTCCACATCTTGGAAGACAGCAACAAGCAGAGTGGGAATGATGGCAATAGAGCGGGTCAGAATCACTCGGGCAAAGCGTGACCATTTTAGGTTCAGGAATCCCTGGACGAAAATATAGAGCAGGATTAACGTCTGGAACAAAGAACAGAGAAAGGGTCGGGGAGGTTCAGGATAGACCTCAGAAACATAGGATTAAAAAGAGTTAAAAGGGCTGTGTCTCTCTCTCTCTCTATTCCATACCACACGTACCTCCATGACAAACTGGCCAGAGTAGGTTCCTGTCATGGTGGAGCTCTGTCCTGCAGCCAGGATCCCCACTGCCCAGATGTAGAGTGCAGCAGGCCCAAAGTAACATCCCAGCACAATACCCTGGGAGAGAAAAGGAAGAAAGATATGTTTATGTCAATAATCTGTTTAGACAAGTCTCAAAACAGCATTTCTCTGTGGCATTTCTCCCTCTTTGCACCTACACCAAGTGCTGTGCCTGGCCCTGTCCCAGAAGCTCGGCTCGAGTCCTGACCTCATTCTAAAGGCTTTCCATCTAAACTTTACTAGATGCTCCTTATTCCTCGGCCTAGTCCCATTCTCTTTTCCAAGCTTCTAA
>NW_012135081.1:2150713-2151071 GCF_000956105.1 Propithecus coquereli
CGAGTCCTGACCTCATTCTAAAGGCTTTCCATCTAAACTTTACTAGATGCTCCTTATTCCTCGGCCTAGTCCCATTCTCTTTTCCAAGCTTCTAATGCCTTCATTTCCTCTGTTTTAAAAATTTAAAAAATCTCTGGGAGGCCAAGGCGGGCGGATTGTTTGCGCTTAGGAGTTCGAGACCAGCCTGAGCAAGAGCGAGACCCTGTCTCTACTATAAACTGGAAAGAAATTAATTGGACAAGTAAAAATATATAGAAAAAATTAGCGGGGCATGGTGGCGCATGCCTGTAGTCCCAGCTACTCAGGAGGCTGAGGCAGGAGGATCGCTTGAGCCCAGGAGTTTGAGGTTGCTGTGGGC
>NW_012135081.1:2153669-2154282 GCF_000956105.1 Propithecus coquereli
CCTTGAGGATTATAAGGAATGCCAGTAATGTGTTTGATATTCCATTTAGTGCAAAAGGTTGCAAAAGAGTGACTAGTATAAGCAGGGCCATTGTCAGTTTTAATGGTGGCTGGGACGAGGATCACAATATAAGCAGCATAAAGGGACTGAGACAGCCCAGTAATGAGCACTTTACTAAGAACACTTCTTTAGTCTCCCCAATTAACATCCTGTGGAACACTATGCTATCAACATGAGTTTGAGGAATGCTGGTGTACAATCCATGTTTTCAACTGATCCTCCATTCCCTCCCATATTTTCCAAAATTCTTGTCTGGCATCTTGACTTCTGTAATAAATGACACCCCAGGGGAGATATGCTAAGCTCTGAAGCAAACTCACAGAAAAGACCAGATAATATGAGAAGATTATTAATTCAGAAGTAAAGATCACAAATCTCAGCATGCTTACCCCTTTGTAGATGTCCACAGCCAGTGTGAAGTTATCATTAGGAAAGAGGCCAGCATGGGGACTGCTGCTATTTTTACAGACTTCAACCTAGAACCCAAAGCAGTTCAAGAGCAACTTTAGTTTGTTCGTATGTATGTATGTATGTATGTATTTATTATTTATTT
>NW_012135081.1:2155788-2161335 GCF_000956105.1 Propithecus coquereli
GAGCAACATCTCCCCCTTTCTTTTTTTAGAAATAAGTTGATGGAGTTGCACAGCCATCACGGCGAGGCATTGGTCTCCGGATTCTTGTCTTCCTTGGAGTTTTCTTCAGACTATAAATAAGCACAAGCATATGATTAAAATAATGCCAAAAGTTACTATAGTGAAACTCCCAGAGATTTTAAAATGAGAAAATGGATCAGCTGACTCCAAACCAGATGAGATGCCATTAATAACGTCAGCCTCAGAGAGCAAATTAAGTTGGTGACTGAAGGTACTTAGTATCTCTTGTTGCAAATTTCCAATCTCTTCAGTCAGATTTCTTTGATTAAGCAGATGTTTTTTAATGTTTTCCCAAGGAAATCGAGTTCGATTGTATATATGAGGTGTAACATAAAATTGAGTGAGATTCCAATCACAACGGAGTCTGCGTTGCTTTTGTAGACTTACAACCTGGTCTCTTAGTAAGGTGACTGCTTGTTGTAAGTCAGCCACTTGGGTAGCTAATTTGCTGTCAATTTGATTTTGGGTAGACCATAATTGATTTGATTCATGATGCCAATTTTGAACAAATTTAGTGCAATTTTACAATGTCTAGTAGAAGAAAAAGAAGAGATAGTCAGAAGGAATATAACCAGGCTTTAGTCTTATCCTTTGAAAACCCTTGGTCAGGGCCTCAGTCGTCTGCGGTGGCATTTTCTGCTCTTTCCCTCAGGTCTCCACTCTGAGCTTGATTCTTCTGCTTGGAATCCAGACTGTTTGTCCGTCATCTGTCAAAACACAAGCAAAAACCTCACCCCACACCTTCGCCCATCTTTCTCTCCATTTATTTTCTATATCATCCTTCCACCAGATAGGCTGGTGAGGGAAAGAGTGTGGTTGTCGACTCCCATTTCAATGCTTTTCTACTGCTGTTAAATTGTCTTCTTTATGAATATTTAAAAAATTTAGAGTAAATAAGGCTTGATTTATTCTATCTCTGGGGGGCCGTATACTTCCCCCTTTTTGTTTAAATAACATATTTTTTAGAGTTTGATGAGTACATTCTATAATGCCTTGTCCTTGAGGATTATAAGGAATGCCAGTAATGTGTTTAATGTTCCATTTTGTGCAAAAAGCTGCAAAAGAATGACTAGTATAAGCAGGGCCATTGTCAGTTTTAATGGTGGCTGGGACTCCCATATATGTAAAACAGGAGTATAAATGTGAAAGTACATGTCTAACAGTCTCTCCAGGAGATGGAGTAGCCATAATAAGACCAGAATAAGTGTCTACAGTAACATGTACAACACCTAACTTGCCGAATTCAGGAATATGTGTAACATCCATTTGCCATAATTCATTTGGTGAGAGACCTCGAAGATTAACCCCTGCAGAAAATTTAGGCTGATTAATTGTTTGACAAGTGGGACAGTGAGAAACAATATGCTTGGCTTGATTATTTGTTATGTGAAATTTTTTAATTAAACCTTTTGTATTAACATGAGTTAATTGATGGAATTGAGTTGCTTCTTGAACAGAACCAATGAGTAATTGATCTATTTTTTCATTGCCAGCCACTAATGGGCCTGGAAGATTAGTATGAGATCTGATATGAGTAATAAAAATTGGAAACTGGCGATTCCATATAATCAACTGAAGTTGTTGAAACAGTTTGGAAACTTCATCAGTCTCTGTAACAGTAACTGTTTCTAAGGCTAGAACTGTTTGTACAACATATTGTGAATCAGAAACAATATTTAAAGGTGAAGTAACATCTTATAAAATCTGAGTAACAGCTTGTAACTCTACTTTTTGTGCTGAAACATAAGGCGTGGTCCATACTTTGGTTATAGGACCAGAATAACCTACCTGCCTGTCCGTTACTGCTGCCATCAGTAAAAAAGGTAGGAGCATGAGGTATAGGCGTGGATTTTACTATTTTAGGCAATATCCATTGAGTTAATTTTAGAAATTGGAGTAATTTATTTTTTGGATAGTGATTATCAATAGTTCCTACAAAATCTGATATACCCAGTTGCCAATCTAGGTTTTGCTGATAAGCCATTTGAATCTGTGAATTAGTAAGAGGAACAATAGTTTTTTCAGGATCTTGGCCATTTAGCTGTTTTAGTCTTTGACGGCCTTTAAATATAATTTGACCAATTTTATTTAAATATGTCATAAGATGCTTTTGTTGTTTATGTGGGAGAAAAATCCATTCAATTATACCCTCTTCTTGAATTAAGGTAGCAGAGGGAGAATGTTTTGATGGATAAACAATTAAATCTACTCCCTTTTCAAGATTTACTCTTGAAAGTTGAGCTTTGTGAATATGAGATTGAATCCATGCCAATTCCTCTTGAGCTGTGAGTTAGCTTACGAGGACTATTAACATCAGAGTCACCCTTCAGTATATCAAACAAGTTACTCAAAGCATAAGTAGGAATTCCTAACATAGGTCTAAGCCAATTTATGTCTCTTAACAACTTTTGAAAATCATTTAGAGTTTGTAATTTGTCTATGCGTATTTGAACCTTTTGAGGAACTATTTTATTTCTATCTATGAGAGACCCTAAATAAGTAAATGGATAGTCCTGTTGGACTTTATCTTTAGCAATTATTAAACCAAATTGAGGCAATATTTGTCTGGCCTGTTGGTACAGTTGTTCTAATTTTTGTTTGGATGAACATGCAAATAAAATGTCATCCATATAATGAATAATATAGCTATGAGGAAAATATTTTCTTAGTATTTCTAAAGGCTGATTGACAAAACGTTGACACAGGGTTGGGCTATTAAGCATGCACTGAGGAATGTGCTTGTGGTGCCATGAAAGTCTTAGCCCCTTGGCCTTTTTTACCCAAACCAAAACAAGGATTATAATTCATTTTAAGCATCATTTGTTTAACAGGAGTGGATATATTAGGTATATTGATATAAGCGCCCCATTGTTGTAACAAATCTCTTTCCCATAGATTAATAGCAATGTCAGCCACGTAAGGTTTTAAAGTGGCTGTCTGTTTATCAGGGCCAGAATAATTTAAAATTTGTTGACTTTGAAATATATCAGTCATAGTTCCAATTCCAGTAAGTACCGTAGGAACTTGTTGTAAAGGCCAAGCCTTTGGCCAAAAACCTTTAGAAATAATTGTAACATCAGCTCCAGTATCCACAAGTCCAACAAAAGATTTGCCATTCAGCTTAATTTCTAATTGAGGTCTCTGGTCATTAATAAAAGTTTGCCAGTACACTTTAGTTCCAGTACTTCCAAAACCTCCTTGTCTTAGAACATTAGATTTCCCAATTTGTATATAAGGCAATATCAGAAGTTGTGCAATACGATCTCCAGCCTGAATATAATAATCAGAAGTGGAGCTCATCATAACTGAAATTTCTCCTGAATAGTCCGGATCAATTACACCCAAATGCACTGAAATTCCTTTTTAATGTAAGAGAGCAACGGCCTAGGATCCACTCTACTGCACTCAGAGCAGGAGCAGCAGACCGGCCATTGTTAAACGCTCGAGAAGAACGATTCTTAAGGCAGCAATTAAAACACCTAGAGGAAGTTCTTTGTCCTCTGGGATTGTTTTGCCCGCGGATAGCTTCAGCCCACATTTGCATTTTACATGTGTCTGACAGGACTTCTCGGCAAATTTTTAAAGATTTTTCCAGTGGCACGCTGTTTAATTTTAATAGATGTAAAAGCCGCTTAGCACTATCAAAAGCCAATATGTATAACATCATATTTCCTAAATCAGGAGGACTAACCGTTTTTTTGCACAACATCTTGCAAATCTAGCAATAAAATCTACATAAGGTTCATTAGCAATTTGTTTAACATTTATGCAGAAAAGCACAGTTTGCCCAGGAGAAGCTATCTTTTCTCATGCTCTAATACAGCACTGCCAAACTTGAATGATAGTCTGATTATATTTTAATTGAACATTTATGACAAACCAGTTTCCTTGTCCCATAATTCCTTCCGCCAAGATATTTATTGGCGAATCTCTGATTGATTCAGCACGCCTGTTGGTGGGTTTTATCCCTCCACCAAGTCATGAACTGTAAAAACTTTGACAGAGATAAAACTGTCCGCGCCAGAGATTCCCAATTCCAAGAAATTAGTCTTTCTGTTTGAGCCAATCCTTTAAGCAAGCCTTTGGTGTAAGAAAAGTTTGTACCAGATGAAACATAGGCTTGTTTCAATTCCTTAAGAGTTTTAAACGAAATTGGCTCATGAAGATGACGTAGGCTTTGCGGTGTTTGCGCTGCCCCGTTCTGATTATCAGAATCTGAGCTCAGCTGTACTATAGCAATAGGATAAAGACATGCTTCTGAATTCTCATTTAACTGCGTTTTTCTTTTACCTTTTGAGATCTTAGTTTGTTTTTTAGGATTTTTTCTAACAGCCCATTTTAAGGGCGGACTGCACTTCTGGGAGCCATTTGCATTAGAAAGCAAGGGCTCTGCAGGCAAAAGCTTGTTTCTGGCTGCAGTTTCCAGCGAAAATCTAACTTTAAAATCTTTTCGCTCCTCCGTTTTTTCTACCGACCCGTGCTCAGGGCCGACGGCCATCTCTACTGGCCCTCTTATATCTGGGCCTGATGTAAACGGAAGGTCGTATATAACCTCCTCCTTCATACATACAGCAGGCTCCGGACCTTTCACTAAGCTTTCCTTAGGACGGGACTGTTCCGTCTCGCTACTAGAAGAATTATCTGAGTCAGATTGAAACAGTTGTAGGGCTTGAGTAATTAAAGAACAGAGTTGCCAAGTATGTAAAGGAATTTTTTCTCCTTTACGGAACGCTTTTCGTAATGTTTTTAATGCTAACTGCCATTGTTGCAGCTTGAACTCATCTGGAGATGGAAACAAGCTGCAGTGTTTGGAAATTAAATGAAGCAATTCCTCAAGATTTTTCTTTTTGGCAACTATTCCATCACTCTTCAATAAAGCCCTAAACAGTTCCATATACCTAGAGGATAGAGTTTTACCCATTTGTTACCCTGAGATTAATATCAATTTTTATTCAATCCCTGGAGTACTCACCTCTCTCCTTCAGGGCATCTAGGCTCGAAGCCTTTCTCCAGGTCCCCTGCAACGTGTACGGAGATTCCCCTCCGCTCAAGGCGAAGACACTTTACCAAAAAAGACCCTATAGAAAAATTTTCCTGCCGTATCCTGCCAACTACGCCAGTTTGTGGGGAACGTGGCCAGTGTTCTCTGCAAAAAACCGGGTCCCTTTGGTAGAGTTGCAAGGGATAAGAAAATAATAGAGAGAAATGGAAAATGGAAGAAATAAAAGAATACACTGAGACAAAGATATAGTTTTATAAGTTTATAAAGATTATAGGCAAAGTGGGAGTTCAGGGAGCTTAGACCTCTCCGTTGGTCTCAAAAGCCCCGAATGAGGTCTTACATGGTAACTTATAGGAAATAGTGAACAATTGTCAGGGGTTACAGATTTACATAACAGCAGGTAGTTCCTCTCAGGTTAACAGATTTTCAAAAGGCTTTCACAGAAGGCTTCTACAGATTCTTTAACTAATTCTATTTACGTGAGC
>NW_012135081.1:2162580-2166614 GCF_000956105.1 Propithecus coquereli
TTGAACCTCACTTCCCACCTCTTAAAAAAAAAAAAAAAAAAAGAGGATATAGAAATCAAAATGACAAAATGGCCCAGGTATGATGATGGCTCATGCCTGTAATCCCAGCACTTTGGGAGAGTAAGACAGGAGGACTGCTTTAGGCCAGGAATTTGAGACCAGCCTGGGCAACAGAGCAAGACCCCCTCTGTACAAAAAAATAACTTAAAAATATTAGCTGGGTAGGGTGGCACATGTCCATGGTCCCAGCTACTTGGGGGGCTGAGGAAGGAGGATCGCTTGAGCCCAGAAGTTTGAGGTTGCAGTGAGCTATGATGATGCCACTGCACTCCATCCTGGATGACAGAGAAAGACCCTGTCTCTATAAAAAACAAAACAAAACAAAGTCTGCCTTAGTCACAGT
The DNA here is from genome assembly GCF_000956105.1 of Propithecus coquereli. Classification (NCBI taxonomy): domain Eukaryota; kingdom Metazoa; phylum Chordata; class Mammalia; order Primates; family Indriidae; genus Propithecus; species Propithecus coquereli. Next base: position 2,162,984 of record NW_012135081.1, read on the forward strand.
TTCTGTTTTCTGTTTATTGAGTCCTCCCGATCAAAAGCTGAGAAAGATAGGCCTAGACTTGGTCAGCCCCAAGACTGTAGAATCTGACTGGTACACAGTGACTTTAGAGGACAGCAGTGAGACTAGAGATCTGTTTCCCCTGGGCTCCAAGTCATTGTATTTTCCTACCCCATTCCAGTCTCAACTTTACCCTCACATTCACTACCACCCATGACCCTGGTTACTCACCACCTGCTTGTTGGTTTTCTCAAAAAATGCTTCAGCAAACACTGACATAACAAAGACGTTGATGATCAAGGAAACAAAGACAGCAATGCAGGATTCAATGAAAAAGTACTTATTGGCTTCTCGAACTTCCTGTTTATTATTCCGGTTTACCTGTCTAGACTAGAGAGATAACAGCAGTAGTCATTTTTTGACCTGTTGGAGCAAATTTTCTTGTAGCATTTCACTAGTTTGGAGTCAGCTGAGAGATTCAGAGGGCAAATAATTGACCAGATGAAATGTGAGAGATACAACACTCACCTACATCCTAGTTCACTGAGTAACTAAGAACTTCATGCTCTTTGATGGCATTGCACATCCCCAAATAGGGAACAGTGACTAAATGACTACAGAGCTCTCAGTTATTGTGGCTGGAAGGACCACTGACCTACAAAAACCTGATTTCAGTCCTACGGGGTGTACAATCCTAATTATAAAGGTTTCTGAAATCTCCCAGCAAATTATTGTGTAAGACTGACTAGTAAAATCCCGGTTGGACTGCTGTGCTCCTGACCTCCACGAGGCCATTCGAGCTTTTGAAATTTAAACACAACAGGCTTGGTGCACTTTCGGCCTTTCATGAAGAATTTTAGTTCCACCTTCTCTCTGGAGCCAGTAATCTCTGGTCAATTTGGGATAAAAACTGAGTCCAAGTCCAAGCATGCAAAGGTTATAAATGTCCAGGCTTGGAAAATAACTTGCTCCTTCAGAGCTCTAATAGTTATACACTAACTTTGTGTCCCTTGAAGTTAAAGGAAAACATCCCATCAACTATACAGGATGCTACTGAGATAAGGGCCTTGCTTACCTTGACTAGGGCAGAATGCAGGTACACGTTGTGTGGCATGATGACAGCTCCCACGATGCCCACGGCCTGCTCAATCTGTGGGGTGTGACAGCCTGAACAGGATGGCACGAACATGCCCTTGAGTACCTGGCTCTGGCTGGGTTTCACTGTAACATACTACGTGCCAACAGAATAACCATTAGCCTTTCCTGGAACATGAGACTAGGGGAGTAACACAGTACTAGGGAAACACTCAGCATCCTTTACGCCTTACCGCCTCTTCTTCTGCAACTACCTTCGATAATGAGGAATACAGAATCATCAAAGAACCGAGCAACATATGGGACTTCCTACCAGGGGTCAAAGAATCCAGGACTGGAGTATTGAGAGATTTTACATCATATTTTAGATACATAAAACAGATATGTATAGAATGTAATTGATATTCAAAAGAAATGAAATGGCTAAGGATCTTACTGTTATTAGCTTCACAGCAATTTCTGTGAGACAGACCCAAGACATAGAATCAAGTCTCACTTATCTCTACATATCCTGCTTCTGTTCACCTATGTTCATCTAAAAATCACTTGATGTTTCCACTAGTGTGTAGTGAGTCTCAATCATAAATACTTCTCATACATACTTTTCCCGGGCTTAGCATTTCTCTTGGAAGCCTTTGGCCAAGATGCATAATCTACTCATAAATTAGATTTTTTTAAGTTTATCCAGGCTGCTAAGCAGAAATCAGTTATAACAACTGGCCACAGAAAGGTGCTACTACTGCAAATAATGGTACTGATTCTTAGGGGTTCCCGGGTTGGGGTACAAACCACAAAATATCCAGTATATCCCCTATAGTTCATCAACTCTTTTAATACAGGGAAAGTTCAAGCTGCAATTAAGATAAACCAGGATGAGCAAAAACAGAATCCTACCTGACAGCAAAGAATAACCCTACAATTCCCACCCTAACACTCTACAAGTTGTTCCATTGTCAGGATGGCCAACGTGGGACTAGGGAATCTAGTCTGGAAAGCCCTAGGAAGTCTAGTCATTTGTAACTTAGTAATCTCTACAGGCCTTTCTGCACACTAATCTTTGCTAAAAATCATATTTCTTCAAAAGTGCCCCAGGACGGAACTGACTTTTTATTGATGTATTTCATACAATGAAACCATCCTAGCACTAGTACTGTCTTTTATAATAAAAGGCTAAAAAAAAATTAAAAACCCACACGTTAAAAAGCTAATGAATAACCTGTAATACTTGCCTCATATCCAAAAGTGAGGGCCATAACGGTGATGAGAAAGCCAAAAAATGCTTCTAGCTTCCGCAAGCCTAAAGGAGAAAATGCAGCAGTGAGCTCACAGCAGGCAGACTTCCCCATTAGCCACATGAGATAAAGCAGCTGCTTTGACTGACCCCGACATTCCCACTCTCCTTACCATACTTGTCCAAAAAGAGAAACACAAAGGTATCTGCAATGGTGATGAGGACTCCACCCCACAGAGGAATCCTAGGTCAGAGATAAGAAATGGACGGCAATGAAAAGAAAGGAAACGTTGAACAACACTTTCTTCCCACCAGCTCTCTAGATACAAACACTTGGAAAAGCCAGAACTTGGGAGAGAAGGGACAGTGGCAAGAAGCCAGACCTTGGGTAGTTTAGGATAACAGCACCAACTTGATTACATTCATTCAAACCCTGATTGAGAGTCTACTATGTCAGATATTTAGGTTACGAAGATGAAAAGTATGGGTGTTACCCTCAAGGAGCTCACTATCTAATGGGATACACTAACAAACAAATAAACAATTATAATACAAAATACCACACACTCTATAAGAGAGATATGTATAACGCACCGTGGGAATGAAAGATGTAGAGCCTACATCTTCTGAGGGAGAGGAAGGTAGCTCCAGAAAGGTTCCACAGAAGAAATAATAATTGAGTTGAATCTTGAAAATTAAAAATGAATTGGGTTTTTGTTTTCACCTTTGCTTTGAAACCCACTGAAACACTGATTACTTTCTAGAGGAAAACCCCCTTACCTTCCTAAAGACAGAAGATTGATGGCAATGGCTGAGCCAATGACTTCTTGCATGTCTGAGCCAATAATAGCCAACTCCACCATCAGCCACAGGATGATTCGTGGGACCTAAACACCAAACAGTAGAAAGGCATGGTTCTTTTAGAAACAAGGTCTCAGTCTGTACCCCATGGTGAAGTACAATGGCACAATCATAGCTCACTGGAGCCTCAAAGTCTTGGGCTTAAGCCATCCTCCTACTGCAGCCTTCCAGACTCCCAAAATGCTAGGACTACAGGCAAGCACCACCACAACCTGCTAATTTTTAACATTTTTTTGTAGAGATGGGGTCTTCCTATGTTGCCCACGCTGGTCTCAAACTCCTGGCCCCAAGCAAACCTCCCCCTCGACCTCCCAAAGCTTGGGGTTTACAGGCGTGAGTCACTGTGCTTGGCAAGACAAGGTTCTGATTAATCATTTCTAGGCCACTCCCCTGTATTCTGGTATTCATATTTTAGCATTGACCCAGAAACAGTCCTTTTTTTTTTTT
>NW_012135081.1:2166664-2167156 GCF_000956105.1 Propithecus coquereli
CTAAAAATATATAGAAAAAATTAGCCGGGCATGGTGGCACATGCCTGTAGTCCCAGCTACTCGGGAGGCCGAGGCAGAAGGATTGCTTGAGCCTAGGAGTTTGAGGTTGCTGTGAGCTAGGCTGATGCCACAGCACTCTAGCCCGGGAAACAGAGTGAGAATCTGTCTCATAAAAGAAAAAAAAAAAGATGATACAGAGGACAGGCGCAGTGGCCCACTCATGTAATCCTAGCACTCTGGGAGGCTGAAGCAGGAGGGTCTTTTTGAGCTCAGGAGTTTGAAAACAGCCTGAGCCAAGAGTGAGACCTTCTCTCTACTGAAAATAGAAAAATTACCTGGGTGTCTTGGCATGCACCTGTAGTCCCAGCAACTCGGGAGGCTGAGGCAACAGGATCACTTGAGCCCAGGAGTTTGAGGTTACAGTGAGCTACGATGATGCCACTGCACTCTACCCAGGGCAACAGAGTGAGACTCTGTCTCACAAAAAAAAAA